>NC_137823.1:42563189-42654466 GCF_963921795.1 Nannobrachium achirus
TACCTCTTAACCCCTCCTCCCTTTTCTTTTAATGACATTATTATGAAATATAATTCCATCTTATCTATTCGTCCGTGATGACACAGGGCTCTAGTCTCCAAGCGAAGGGAAAGGCACTGTTTTTTGTGGCATCCGGTGTGTACGGTATGTGTGTGACATCTTAAGCACACTCCCTTGGTAAATAGATGAGAGCTGTCCCTCTAATCCACAGAGGTATCTGCAGTCAGAAGGATGAGGATAGTGGGGGTGACTCCAGGGTCACGGAGGATATGCTGACAGGAGTGTGTCTGAAATCCCTTGACATCTTATTTTTGGGGGCGTCATAACCCCGGCGGAGCTCGCAGGCCAGGGGTGTCGCACCAAATTCTGGGCCCTGGGTACGAGGATTCACTGCGTTATTTTGTGCTTCTTTAACCATTGAAAAATAGCAGATATACAAGCTCACAGCGCGGCACCGAGTGCCGCGCTGCGAGCTTGTAGATCTGCTATTTTTTTTAAATGGTGAAAAGTCTTTGAAGGTTTTTTAATTTTCTTTTTGAAAAACCTATGTTTCTATGTCAGTGGTGCTCAAACTTTTTCCTGTGAAGGACCCCCAAAATGATATGTATTTGGCCAAGGACCCCCATCTCAAAATATTCCGTTCCAGGGACCCCCCAGAAGCTAAATTTGAGTTACAAATGTTCGCTTAAAAAGTACATATATTCAAAGATTTGCACACATTTTCACGTCTTTTCAAAAATAGCAGATCTACAAGCTTGCAGCGCGGCACTCGGTGCCGCACTGTGAGCTCGTATATCTGCTATTTTTCAGTAACTAAAGACAGGCCCCTCCACCTTGGGCCCTGGTAACTCAGTCCCACTTCCACCCCCCCCTTGTGACACCCCTGCTCGCGGCAGGGCCAAGGCAATGCCACGGAACCCCGGAGGCAGGCAGAGAGGGCTTGGTGATGAGGGCCCCACTGGCAGCTGATGCCTCTGCATTTCCAGACACTGTCGACTGTCGACTCACCAGGTATTATCTGTCTCTCCCCGGACACTCGGTCTCTCTCTCTCTCTCTCTCTCTCTCTCTCTCTCTCTCTCTTTCCCTCTCACTCTCTAGAAGCAATCAGAGGATTAAAATAATTGGGTGTGGATTGAAACAGGACCCTGCCATGAGTGCAGGGCAGGGCGTGCTGCGTCTAATTAGGAGATGCTTCACGGCATTCTTGTCCCGTCACTCCCCCGGACGGTCGCACAGGATGTACATTGTACAGTATATTGCCACTGTCGGGCAGAAACCTTGTATCTCCAAGTTTCAAAATAGTATGTTCTTTCGTAAATTAAAGCCCTACTTTATCATGCAAGAGTGTTGCGCAAGAGTAGTGAAAATAGCAGATCTACAAGCACTGCTTGTAGATAGTCTATTTTCACTTCTTTAACTCGTTTTTAAAATAATAAAAAAATGAATGATTTTGGACATACAAGGTTTCCAGCTCGCCCTTTATGGAGGCAGTGGTGAACAAAGTACTCAATGACCGCAGCACTGGAGTCAATAGTATACAGTACTTAGATAATACACAAATATCACCGTGGATGTGGCTCAGTCAAAGTACTTACTGGTAATACTTACTCAAATACTCAAAAGTAAAAGCTTTAAAAAGAATACTTCAGTATTCAAAAGAACCAACTATACAGCACTTTTACTTTTTAATGTCAGTGCATTGCTGTATTAATTTTTTTTGACATTTTTATTCGGGCGCCGATGGCCAAGCGATTAAGGAGCATAGCCTACCCCATATAGGCAGTCGCGGGTTCGATTCCCGAGCCCAACGGCCTTTGCTGTGTGTCACTCCGTGTGACACGCAGCAAGATGCGGCTCGCTGTGAACTCGTGGACAGGCTATTTTCACTATATTTGAAATAGGTTAAGGCTTAAGTGGTTAATACATGTACTCTTTCCATTCCTAGAAATGTAGTGGAGTCGAGAGTACGATAGTCTTTGAAATATAGTGGAGTTAAAAGTATGTTAGTCTTTGAAATGTAGTAGAGTGAAAGCCGTCATGCTAGTGCACATACAGTAATAAAACAGATCACTGCGGAGAGAGTGATGCAATGTGTCCAAATGAACGACAATATCACAGATGATTGACATTAATTTGATTGATTTGGAGTACTGCCACCCTAATGTGTGTGTGCTGCTGTGAGTATTGCTTTGTACAGTGCAGCTTTATGTGCTGTTTCTTTTATAGCACGTATCAAACGCCACTGAGTTCCGTACGCTAGCTAGCGACATCCCTCACACTGTAAAATAATCAGTGCCAATTTAACACTTAACAGTGTAAAGACTAAAGATGCACCCAAATTAACCCTTATGGGTAAATGTTACTACTAGGAGTTAATCGAACTAATTGATTTGATTGATTCTAATCATAATAATTTTATCAAACTAATTCATCTACAAGTTCACAACGCATCACGATGACACACATTACGAACTTGTAGACCGATTATATTTGATATTTGTATACAACACCTTACGCCTTACACCCCTACTGGGGTATAGGCCGTCGACAAGGGACCTCCAGAGTTCACGGTCACTGGCGTTCTTTTCCATCTGCGACCAGGTGCATCCCAGTCTCTTGGTGTCTGCCTGGAGATCCCGCCACCAGGTGTTTTTTGGCCGGCCTCTGTTTCTCTTCCCTTGAGGGTTCCAAGTCAGAGCCTGTCTGGTGGTGTTTGACTCTGGCTTGCGCAGTGTGTGCCCGATCCAGCTCCATCTTCTTCGTCCAATTTCGTCTGTTGCTGGGAGTTGTTTGGTTTTTATCCACAGATCGGTATTGCTGATCTTGTCCGGCCAGTATATTTTCAGGATTCTTCTGAGACATTTGTTGATGAAGGTTTGAACTTTATTTATTGTGATCTTAGTGATTCTCCAAGTCTCTGACCCATAAAGCAGGACGGATTTTACGTTGGAGTTGAATATTCTGATTTTAGTTGTTTGCTGTATCTCTCTAGAGCGCCAGATGTTCTTGAGCAGTAGCAATGCTGTTCTTGCCTTACCTATCCTCGCTTTCACATCTGCATCCGTACCACCCTGGTTGCTGATGATACTCCCCAAGTAGGTGAAGGACTCTACCTCTCCTATCATGGTGTCACCTAGAGAGATTGGTTCTGCACTGTTTGTATTTATCCTCATGGTTTTTGTTTTTCCCAAATGAATATTTAGCCCTAATTGTGAGGAAGTCTCTGCCAGTGTTTTGGTCTTTTCTTGCATCTGATGATAATTATGTGACAGTAGTGCCAGGTCGTGCCAGTATACAACACCATGAAGTATAAAATGGTTAATCAGTCGAATTGATTTAACCAATTATTTAAAAAAAAGTCTATTTGAATTTTTCGTTGCTATAAAAAGCAAAAGTGTCAAAACCATGCCTCTTGATTGTTCAATGAATCCTCACATTAACTGATGGAATAATACGTTAATCGATAGTAGCTGAGGATTTTTAGCTTGCACCGATACAGTGATTTGCATTCTGCTCATAGACAATCAGCATGTTGGCAAAAAACACATGCAGGAATTCACATGATGCGTTTGAGAGGAAAGAACATAATTTTCAATCTCCAGAAGAGGATACACATCAGCCTCTCTGCCTCCTCACTGAGTGATTGAAAGGAACACAAGGGGTGCTTTGGGAAGAGCACACATCACTTTGAGTGTCATAATCAGAACGAGGAGAGAAAGGGCCGTGTGATTCCATGCTCAAGGGCCCTCTAAAGGGTCATTTATACTCGGACGTCTGCCGGTGTCGTGCTCTGAAATGACCGATATACAACCCAACAACATGTCGTAGCGCAGCGGGTTGTGGGCTTGTAGTGTGTAGATTTTCAGTGCGCAACACGGATAACTCAGGCTTGAAATGACTTAACATCGCCTCATCAGCAAACACTCATCTCAACCCGGATTGCAGAGCTGCTGTAGTGTGTCATCATGGATGTTTGTGTTTATTACGAGCTCTTCTTCCCCCAACGTGCATAACACGTGAATATTCATGATCTAAATGAAAAGTGTAAAATTTTGACTTTCTGGTGCACTACAAAGGGAATGATCTGGATACTAAAAAACCAAGTGTTTTATAACGCTGAATCAAAAACATAAAAATCAACAGAGACATCCTCCGTGGTGTGAGTTTCAAAACACTAGCGGCTTGCCGAAATGTAATACTAGATGTGGAAGCAAAGAAACTGCACAGGGAGAAGATTCAATGTTTTCATTTAATCATGCTGTGTGAACCTCTCATCTCCGGTGAGAAACAACCCACCAAGCCTCACAGAGCAACCCTAAAAAGTGTTGTCCGCAACAAGATGGGTGTACACTGTACAGCATTCTAACAACCAGTGGTGGAAAAAGTACTCAAATGTTTTACTTAAATAAAAATATCAATACTGCAATGTAGAAATACTGTTAGGCTGCAGCCACACCAAAATACCTAGAGTGGAATTCGCCAATGCATTTCAATGAGAATGGAGCGTTTTTTTTTCCAGAAATCCTCTACTGGCATGAAACCGCTTCATTCTCATTGAAATGCATTGGCGGATTCCACTCTAGGTATTTTGGTGTGGCTGCAGCCTTACAAGTAAAAGTCCAGAATTAAAAATGTACTCGAGTAAAAGTATAAAAGTTTTGGCATCAAAAAGTACCATAAGTAAAAGTACAAAATGTTTGAAAATACACGTTGTGAGCTTGTAGATCGGCTATTTTCAAATAGCCAAGGTATAAAATAGGGCTAAAGTGGATTATGTATGTTTTATAATATTATAAGTTATATCTGCAGAGTAACGAGTAAATAAAAGTTTCAAATAATTGTAGTGGAGTAAAAATACAATATTTGGTCACGAGATGTAGTGGAGTAGAAGTAAAAGTAAAGGAAATTGGAAATATACTCAAGTAAAGTACAGATACCTCAAAACTGTACTTAAGTACAGTAAGTAAATCTACTTTGTTACTTTACACCCCTGCTAACAACTCATCATCTGCTCGTCCCGAGCAGCAACACGCGTTCGATTGCTTTCCACCATTCCTCACTCGATCGGGCTTCGCGGCAGGACTGTGCAAAAGTTCATAGGGCTGTCTGTCTGTGTAAGTGAGAGGAGGGCCTGGTAAATTAATTTACCCCATTTAACCATCAGATGTCAGCATGCAGCTGGCAGGAGGCGAGGAGGCATGGAGGCATGGGGCGAGGAGGAGGAGGCACTCTGTGGCAGCCAGGGGCATAACAAGGGGGGGAAACAGTGGGACTGAGTTACTAGGGCCCAAGGTGGAGGGGCCTGGAATTATTTTACACTTCAGGTTTTGAAAAATAGCAGATATGCTTCTGGGGGGGGGGGGGTCCCTGGAACTATGGGGGTCTGTGGCCAAATACATATAATTTTGGGGGTCCTTCACATGAAGACGTTTGAGCACCACTGACATAGAATGATAGAAACATTTTTTTCAAATTAAGGATTTTAAATATTCAAAGACTTGCTCAAATTTTCAAGATTTTTCAAAAATAGCAGATCTAGCTCGCAGCGCGGCACTCGTGCCACACTGTGATCTTGTATATCTGCTATTTTTCAATTATACCCAGGGCCCATAATTTGGTGCGACACCCCTGGGAGGCACTCTGTGGCAGCTAGCGGCCTGTATCCTTGGGAAGAAGGGGTGGGAGGATGTGTGTGGGTGTGGGTGTGGGTGTGGGCACCGCATTAAGCTGTCGCGCTGGCCAGGAGTGATGTCATTAATATTATCACACCTTGCCAAGAAACATGTCACTGTGGAGCTTATCCTTTTTTTAAGATACATTTTTGGGGCTTTTTTATGCCTTTTATTGATAGGATAGCAGGTTGCCGGGAAATAGGGAGAGTGATGGGGAGTGACATGCAGCAAAGGCCGCCGGGATCGGGACTTGAACCCGCGACGTGCTGTCAGGCTACCTAGGAGCCTAGGTGCCCGGACCGCTATGCTAGGGGTCCGGGCCACTTGTGGAGGTTTTTAACCACCAGGGGTCTGTACTTGCCCCCGTCCTTTTTTTCCCCCTCTACACCATTATCTTCCTCACCAAAAATCTGCAATCTGCATGCTCACAAACGCATTGTGTTGTGAGATGGACGATTGATTGACTATTTTTGCAAATGTTCACTTATTATGAGATGCCCGGAATAGGCACTATCCTACCATAAGATTGAATGTCTCAATAGAAGAGCAGATACAACCACCACAGTTATATTGTATTATTATTATTAAAAGGGTTGGTTCACCCCAAAATGCAATTTATTCTATCGATTACTCACATTCCTAAGCAAATAATTCCCTAAGGAGACACAAAGAGCCTACTTGTTCCCTATGGAGACACAAATAGTCTCAAATTATTGTCTTAGGAATGCGACAAAAACTAAAAAATATCCATGAATTCAAGTAATCAATTCATTTTGGGGGTGAACTATCCCTTTAACATCTCCCATACAGTCCGGTGTCAGACGGTACCGTGTTCTGTGCAGATAAAGTGCTGGCTCGCTGTATATTATGGTATGAACTATGGGCTGATCGACCCTCCTGTCAGCTATGCAGCTTCCCTACTCTATTATCTCATACTGAATTTGTTCCAAAAAACACCCAGCTACTAAATCAGGTCTCCAGGCGTGAGAGAATTCCTACAGATGCTCTGTGACAGATCACACCCTCTGCCTCACCGCCGTCCCAATCATGACGAGGCGTCCTGTGGGGGAGGGAGGAGGAGGTAATTGATTATGCTGCTGATGGGGTGATAATATCTCGTTATGGCCATAATGCACACGGTCCTCCCCAACCCCCACCCCAGTGCTCCACCGCGCTCCCCTTATACCTGCTCCGTGCCCTTGATATAAGTCTGCAAGGGTGTCGCACCAAATTCTGGGCCCTGGGTACAAGGATTCACTGCGGGGCCCCCCGATGAATGTTCTTCATAGGGGGAGGGGGTTTAGCCCATTTAGACTGGGAACGCATTATTACGCATCATTTTGTGCTTTAACTTCAAGAAAAATCTTGAACATTTGTGCAAGTCTTTGAATATTTAAATTTTCCTTCTAAGGTTTTTTGAAAAACATATGTTTGAAGGACCCCCAAAATGATATGTATTTGGCCACGGACCCCCATCTCAAAATATTTAGTTCCAGGGACCCCCTCAGAAGCAGAATTTGAGTTAGAAATGTTCGCTTAAAAAAATACATGGGCTATATTAAAAGATTCACTCATTTTCACGACTTTTCAAAAATAGCAGATCTACAAGCTCGCAGCGTGGCACTCGGTGCCGCACTGTGAGCTTGTATATCAAAAGCTAAAGTATAAAATAATTAAGGCCCATCCTTGGGCCCTAGTAACTCAGTCCCACTTTCCCCCCCCCCTTGCGACGCCCCTGTAAGTCTGCCTCTGCATTATCTTCACTGGGAGCCCAAAACGGAGAAGCCGGGGCCTTATCTTCGCTGACCTCACAGGCCTGGCATTAATCACCGACCGCATAGAAAGAAATTAGGCCGAAAGCAATCTCCGCGCAATCTCCAAATGATTAACTCCCGGCCCACTCACTTCTGACACTCCTGCACAATAACGACGCCATTCTCTGCTGAAGAGAATACCCCGCGTGTACTCGCAGTGGCGTGGCGGGACGTTGACATCTTAACTGGTAGTGTTTACAAAGGAATGGCTGCTGGTTTATCATAGCCTTTGTTCTGTTTGCCTGTTGTGGCTTGTGCTTGTCGGAAAATAGCACCATCGACTGTACACGTGATGACACAGATTTAAGCTAATTATACTGTGCACCGTTTAGTGCAGTGTTAATGAAGTTAGACATCCTTATCACTTCCTCCCTCCTTTTCCCCCCATTAATGAATTATAACACAATTCATTATCCAATTCATGTCCGAGTGTTTGTTGCTTCCAAACAACAATTATGCCCGATAAAGAATGGTGTAATTAATGGGAGGTGGTTTGCAGAGAGTAGTTTGGTGGGCTGCCTCTCACAAGCCAATTCCTGTACGGATTGTTGTCTGTCGGCATACATAGGGTGACCATATTCTGAAAATCCAAAAAGAGGACACTCTACCCGGCCGGCATATATATATATATATATATAATATATATATATATATATATATATATATAGTTTTTTCCCCAATTTTTTTTCTATTTCTAGTATACCGCTCAATTATGCCCTATACCACTAATAGCCTATTATGTATTCAATTTTGAGGGGGTTCCAATTGGACCCTTTACAAATCTATTAATAGGCTAAAGATCCACTGATAAAGTATGCCTTTTGGCTCCTGTATGAACGTTCAGCTTTGTAATTAAATAAAAGAGAGGTAGCCCACTATTCAAACCGCCGTATCTTCTGCTTTACAAGGTTGTAGAAAAGATTCTGTCAATTTAGTTAGCAGAAGAGCTCTCACCTCGCACAGACTGTCTTGTAAGCTACTTTGCAGTGTTATGGGCTTGAAGCAGAACTTTTATTTGTAAATGCCTAAATGGACACAGAAGACTACCAGCTTTGCTGACAGAACGCTCTGCTTCTCAATGTTGGTCACTCGCACTGTTTGTGCATTTCATCAGTGATTGAAAGCCGCGGTCGTCGCAAGCACCTTCGCCTCGCCGATACGCATCCGTAGAGCCGTCTCCCGTCATTTTTAGACCAGGATTGAGGGAGTAGCAGGCAAGATTCCTTCACCACAGTTGCTGAGGGAGTGAGCATTAATAGCGTTTGCAGTTCGTTTGGCTCTGCGCTGCGCGATCTGCTGCAGAGCTCTGCTCAGCCTCTGATCTGAAAGCGAGACAGGCTGAGGGAGGGAGGTATCGCTCGCAGCGCAGGCAGAGAGTAGTATGAATAATACACGTTCCGGGGTTAGAGCCTCTCACAGTGTGTTTCCAAACGAACCATTGAACGTGCATTGTAAATGTCCGTGCTTAAACCGTGATATGCGCGAAACCCCGGACATTTGAAGGAATTTATAAAACCCCCCCGGACCGACCGGACAGCCCCCTAAAAGAGGACATGTCCGGGCAAAAGAGGACGTATGGTCACCCTAGGCATACAGCAAAAAGGTGTATGCATTTTAGGACCAGGCAGGCAATTAGAACCTCCTGGATGAGGTCTGCGGCGAGAGGATAAGAGAGGATTTCTTCCATCGCCATTTTGAGGAGGGTGAGGCAGCCAGATCGCCAAACGTCGCCTTGGGGATCATTTTCTGATCATTTTGGTATTTTTTTGACATTTTTTGAGCTATAAATGACCTTTCTAGCTTAATTTTAGTCTAAAGTTACATATTCGAAGGAAGTGACATCATCGATGACGTAACCCGGAAGTCGTTCGGCCATAACATAGAATGGGCCTTTTTACAGCATTGAATGTTGACGTTTTTCTTATCAAACTTTACCATTTTTAGACCGATTTTCATTCGGAAAAAAATGGCTGGACTGACAGATTGGTCACTCAAGAGCAAAAACGAGTGTAAATGGCGTGCGCACGACGTTCGGATCGTGTTTTATAGCTCCCGTAAGGCGGACCGGGAGACATAATGGCCGCCAATGGGCGCCGCCATTATGGGTCTACTGCTGTCCACTCGCTAGTCCAGACTCTAGGAGATTATCGTTGGGCACACTCTAGTGGATAGTACTAGTACTACATTCTTCAACAATATGATCCCTGTTGGGTTAGATTAAAGCTAACTTGGAAATTAATAAAATTCCTGGCAGTATAGGCGCACAAGCCTATTGTAAATGGCTGGGAGAGAGTTAACCAGAATGGAAATGATTCCTTCAGAACATGGGGGTCCGGGACCCCAAGGGGGTCCTCAGAGTTACTACAGGGGATCGTCCAAATCTGTATGTGATAGAAACGTTTTTTTCTCGTTTTTTATATTAACCACTTGAACCCCATAGTGTCCATATTCTGAGAACTTAAGCAGATCTACAAGCTTGTAGATCGGCTACTTTTGGCAAAGAGGTTTGGTGTAGAGTGGGAAAAAGAGCAAACTAAGTACAGAGTGAAAGGTCAAGTTCATTAAGAATTGACGGTTCAAGTGGTTAAATATCTGAAAACACAAATTGACATGAATCCAAAATACACTGATGATTGTGCTGTCAAACGATTAAACTATATGGAATCTATGAACCGGTTGTGGGGGTCCCTGCTTCATCTCTCTCTCAACTAAGGGGTCCTTGGCCTGAAAACGTTGAAGATCCCTGCCTTAGAACGTGGCTTTCAGAAAGCTTTCTCACCTGTCCAATCGAGCGCAAGAAGAGGAGTGTGATTATTTAACATTGGCGACCCTTCCCTCCGGTTAGCTCATTTACTGCTGCGCCTCCACCCCTATACAACCCCCCTTCTAGACACACGCGCACGCACACGCACGCACACACACACACGCACACACACACACACACACACGCCCGCGCACACACTCACACACACATCTTTGTGCGCGCACACACTCACACACACATCTCTGTGGGCCGACCCTCTCGGCTGGAGCTTGTCTTGAGCGCTGCTTGGCTCACGGCTGGACAAAGACGCTCGTGATGGATGCTCAAAGAGTTGACCCGGTGACTGATGAGCCACAGGCAAACAGCATAGCATCTGAAAGTTCTCTTGCCAAGCAGAATATTGATTTAATGTTCCGTGCACTTTGGACGTTGTTTTTCCCCATCCCTTCCACCACCTGCCTTTCTTACATTGGAAGAAATTCAATAGACTTATTTTTCTTTTTTTGCACGCTTTGCATTGTTGCTAAGGAGACAACACGGCGGACCTTGGCATTTTCTGTAGAGGCAGCAAACAATGCAAATATAGGACAGGGTACACACAGTCAAATCCTGCGCTAATTTAACCCAGAGAGCGTGAAAACGGGACCCAAATGGATTGGTTAGGTTCCTTTGGGGCCCATTCTTTTTCCCTCTACAGGGTTTAAATTAACACTGAGGATTTTACTGTGTTCGACTCCCACACGCAGCTTCTGCTGTGCGAAAACAAAGCAAGTGCAAGTCAAATATATAAATATATACGCCTTAGTGGAAGCTCCTTCCCAGAGCAGCGGGGGGAGACATCAACTGACCCAACGTGCACCTCATGGATCTATTACACGTCTCTGAACACTCACTCTCCCTTCCCTTCTCTCCCTCCATCCTCTCCGTCCGTCTTCTCCTCTTCTCCTCGCTCTCTCCTCCCCTCCCCTCTCCCTCTCCCTCCCTCTCCATCTATCTCTCTCTCCCTCTCCTTCTCTTTCGCACAACCTTTTCAGAGATTCCATATACTGTAGTTTCATTGTTTGACAGCACTATCCGCAGTATATTTTGGATTCATGTCAATTTCAGATATTTAACCACTTGAACCGTCAATACTTAATAAACTTAACCTTTCACTCCGTACTTGGTCTGCTCTTTTTCCCCTCTACATCAAACCTCTTTGCCGAAAAAAGCCGACCTACAAGCTCACAGCGCCTCGCGCTGCGAGGCATTGTGAGCTTGTAGATCTGCTATTTTTGGCTGAAGTTCTCAGAATATGGACGTTAGGGTTCAAGTGGTTACTGTAATATAAAAAAAAGAAGAAAAAATGTTTCTATCACACAAAGATTTGGAGGGCCCCCTGTAGTAACTCTGAGGACCCCCTAGGGGTCCCGGACCTCCTGTTGAAGAAGCCTGTATTACACATCTCTGAACACTTCCCTCCCCCTCTGTTTCCTCTTCTCCTCGCTCTCGCCCTCCCCTCTCTCTCTCTCTCTCGCTCTCTCTCTCTCTCTCTTTCTACTGTATCTTGATTTATGGAGTTGTATAGGACCTGTGAGGCGCCATCTTGCTTCCGCCAAGCTTTTAACAATGTGTGGAATTTACATCTGCCTCAAGCAGCAATTACACAATCTTTCCATAACCATAATTATAAATAGCCGGAGCAGGAATTAAGTTAATTGTAAAATTCCATCAATAATACACAATCGCTCTACCAGCTAGAGGAGCTGCGCTGATTAATAGAATTGCTGGGAATCCACTTGTGTCACGTGCGGCCATCTTGAATTGTTTAAGAACAAATGTTCGCGGGCCTCAATCCCTCTCAGGATTTCCGCTGGCTGTCCAAACGTTTGGGTCGGCAGCACTTTGTACTGAAGACTTGTAGCCCAGGGGACTGTCCTGAGCCGTGATGGGAAGAGTACTCAGTACTTACTTAAGTAAAAGTATCAATACCATCATGTAGAAATACTCTGTTACGAGTAAAAGTCCGGAATATTGGTATGAAAATATACTGAACACAAGCATATGTTTTGGAACTGAACATTTTGGGATGAAGTGTGGTCAGTAATAAAAGAGATGAAATATGAAATACCAAAGACAAGTGTGGTATTATATCTGGGAAACTTGACGCAGGAAAACATACATGGAGACAACATGTATCTGGTCAAGGTGCTGCTGGCTGCCAGCAAAAGAACAATGACGAGATTGTGGTATAGAAGTGACTCTCCAACTTGTAATGTATGTGATGGAGAGATTTACACATACTCAGGCTACAAGAGGAAAATCTATACAAATCTTCTGAAAATAGCAAATCTACAAGCGCATTGTGAGCTTATAGATCGGCTATTTTCAAATGGACGATATGTATTTAAATAGGGCTGAAGTGGGTATAATGTATGTTATGTAAAACTAGGTTTTTCAAATAGTTTTAGTGGAGTAAAAGTATAACATTTGCCTCTTGAGCGTGCAGGTTTACCTCAAAAAGTTACGTAGTTACTTTCCGCCACTGGTCGTGAGAAGGCGGGGGGGGGGGGGGGGGGGGGGGCATGACGCAGCCAGTCGGCCTGCTTTGCCACTCGGCAGCAGCACACATCCATCACCACCCCGCCGTGCGTCTGTCTCTCTGTCTCTCCCTCTCTCTCTCTCCCCCAGGCACGTGCAGAGAATGTTAGAGAGGCTGGGGCTGACATTTCTAAAAGTGCCTTTTGGTGGAAATATAGCAGACCTCCAAGCTCACAACGCGCTGCGCTGCAACGCGTTGTGAGCTTGGAGGTCGGCTATTTTCGGTGTGTGATACCACACTGAACTAAACATAATCAAGTCAATTCTGGAGATGTGGCGTACTGGCATGGATTTCTACACAGAGAGGGCAATTCTTTCAACATAAGATGCTGCATTCAAGTTCAGGAGTGTTTGGAAAAAGCAATTCTCTTGAATGCTGCCTTCAGGTATGGCATGGAGGGCATTTGTATATCTTTAACCATAGTAAAAACTGCATTCATGGTCTGGAGAGGGCACTTTTTACAGACGGATTAAAGGGCAGGGGCTCAAGCCCCCTTTGATGTCTATGTGTGCACGTGCCTGCCTCTGTCTGTGTCTCTGTCTCAACCCAGAGACCTGGAGGGGTGAAGCGCTCCATGCCAGCCCCTTCCATCCTTTTGCCATGGCAGATGCCGTGAACTCGGGGCTCCCCAGCCAGGCCAAGCGTCGCCCAGACATGGCACCCCATCCATCAACGGCCCCTACGCTCAGAAACTTGTGCCCTCACCCCCCGTGCCCCCGTGAACTGTCTGTCCCCCTGAACATCACATGGCAGGATCTTCCATCCCTGGATTTACATGGCACTGGAATATACTCTCATTACTCTGTGCTTTTGTTACTGCACGTCACTGTATATTAACAACTTATCAGTGGTGGAAAGGGTACTTGCATGTTTTACTTAAGTAAAAGTATCTATACTGCAATGTAGAAATACTCTGTTAGGGTGCACCCACACCAAAGTACCTATGAGAGTGGATTCCCCATTCCGCCAATGCGTTTCAATGAGAATGGAGTGTTTTTTTTTTTTTGCAGAAATCCTCTACTGGCATGAAACCGCTCCATCCTCATTGAAATGCATTGGCAGAATGGGGAATCCACTCTCATACTTTGGTGTGGGTGCAGCCTTAAAAGTAAGTCTGGAATTCAAAATGTACTTGAGCACAAGTACAAAGTATTGGTATCAAAATGTACTTGAAGTACCAAAAGTAAAAGTACTCATTGTGCAGAATGTCCTATTTCACAAGTTTAAAATACAAAATCTTTTGAATAGTACAAGCTCACAATGCGGAACATCGCGGCGCATTGTGATCTTGTAGATCGGCTATTTTCAAATGGCCGAAATATATATAGGGCTGATAGTGGTTAGTGTGTGTTAATGTGTTTTGTAATAATAATCAAAGCAACTAGTTCATATAATATGATGGAGTAAAAGTACAATAGAAGTAAAAGTATTGGAAATTGGAAATACTCAAGTAAAGTACCTCAAAAATGGGGAAAGTATAGACCCTGGGCCTGGGGTACCCTGGCCAACAAAATATATAGAGTTAAAGGGGTTATTTAAGTCGCTCAACTCAACTTTGTTGTAATGAAAATAGCTGATCTACAAGCTCATAATGTGTCATGCTGGGTCGTGCTATGAGCTTGTGGATCTGACATGTTTGGGAAGAAAGTAAACAGATTGTTCACTTATAACAAAACACCCAGAATAGGGACTGAAGGGTTAATGTGCTGAATGTTTTTTCTTCTGTAATGCAATTCTTTTTTTGATTTGTTGCGATTCCTTTCATCCAAGGTGCCTTCTGGTAATGAGTGCTTCAGTACAGTACAGCAGAAGCTCATGAGGAATCCCACCCACTGACCTTGGCAGCGTTGTGAGCCACGCGCGCTCCGCCCAGCGGGTTGCATAAGCTAACCCTTTGCCAGCGTTATTGCTTTGGTGTACCCAATTGAGCTGCGCAGGGAATTGACCCGCTAACCCTGGCCGTGTTAGCGCCGCATTCCTTCCCGTCCAGCTTCCACAGAGCGTGCACAGTGCGTGCCATGCCCTACCCCACCCCGCTGAGCAACGCAGGGCCACTTTTGGAAGAGCTGCTCCGTCTGAAATGCTCCACAAGTGATGTCAGTGTCCAGACCGTGCGAGGTGGTGGTCAGGCACGTGCACACATAGACATCAAACCCTAACCCTAGCTGCCCTTTTATCTGTCTGTAAAAAGTGCCCTCTCCAGACCATGAATGCATTTTTTTCATTTTTTTTAAAGATTATTTTTTGGGCTTTTTATGCCTTTATTTGATAGGATAGTAGACTGACAGGAAATGGGGAGAGAGATGGGGAATGACATGCAGCAAAGGTCATCTGGATCGGGAATCGAACCGGCGACGCCAGCAGGCATCATAGCCTAGTATGTGGTATGCGCCTTGACCACTAGGCCAGCGGGCGCCCATGAATGCAGTTTTTACTATGGTGAAAGAAACGCAAATGCCCTCTTTCCATGCCATATACCTGAAGGCAGCATTCAAGAGAATTGCCTTGTCCAAACTCTCATGAACTTGAATGCAGCATCTTATGTTGAAAGAATTGCCCTCTCTGTGTAGAAATCCATGCCGTTACGCCACACCTCCAGTATTGACTTGATTATGTTTAGTTCAGTGTGGTATCAAGCACCGAAAATAGCCGTCCTCTGAGCTTGGTGGTCTACTGTTTTCGATATTTTAACCAAAAGGCCCTTTTAGAAATGTCAGCCCCTACCTCTCTAACATTCTCTGCACGTCCCTGGTGGTTGTGGCAGAGAGAGACACTCATTCATGTTGTCCCCGACCCCGTCGGTTCCATATATAGTGATAATGACATCATTCTGTGCTGGGTTTGCCATGGCGGCTCCAACTGGCACAAAAACAAAGCAATTTAATACCATAAAAGATTTTTAATGACTTCCATCGAGATAATGATTTGGAACAAAATTGGGCCACGCCAATCTGTTTTATGGGTCAATGATTAATTTTCCTAAGCGCTGCTATGGAAGAATAATATTAGTGTTTTATTTTCACCACCAAAACAATAGCTCCCTGTTTTTTATTTTTTTATTTTTATGTATTCATTTCTACGTTGCACGGGGCTTTGTGAGCTGTCCGATAGCCTCAACGATTTAATGAAAAGGCAGTGTGGTGGTAGTTGCTCTCTCCACCCTGCTCCGCACCCCTCCAACACTTTTATTCCAGCTCCAAATAGAACTGGATGTATTAGAGCTGGCAGTCCGTCCGGGTCGAGGCCAGGAGGCAGCGCACGCACGCCGACCGGCCGCTTCAGCTGGCCTGACATCCTGAAGGAGTTTTACACGTTTGATTTACATTTATTGATTGCCCAGATATAAGCCATTAATCACGTGGAAAGGCCTGACCTTTTTTTCCACCACCTCAACGACTAGGAGTCAGCTCTTCATTTACATGGAGCTGGAAACGGAGGGAGGCAGGAAGGGGTGCCTCGTGGCAGCTTGAAGGCCCCAGCCTCTCCCACGCTAATGAGGAGGATGGAGAGGGCTTTCGCGCTGCACACACACACACACACACACACACACACACACACACACACACACACACACACACACACACACACACACACACACACACACACACACACACATTCACACTATCAGCAGTGGTGTAAAGTAACTAAGTACATTTACTCAAGTACTGTACTTGAGTACAGTTTTGAGGTATTTGTACTTTACTTTAGTATTTCTGATTTCCAATACTTTTTCTCCCCTACATTTATTTGCAGACTTTAGTTACTTGTTACTTTCATACTTTTACTCATGTACATTTTGAATTCTGGACTTTTACTTGTAACATAGTATTTCTACATTGCAGTGTTGATACTATCAGGCTGTGTGTGTGTGTGTGTGTGTGTGTGTGTGTGTGTGTGTGTGTGTGTGTGTGTGTGTGTGTGTGTGTGTGTGTGTGTGTGTGTGTGTGTGTGTGCCTGTGCGTGCGCGTGCATGCGTGCGTGCGTGCGAGAGAGAGAGGGAGAGAGAGAGAAAGAGAGGGGGGAGGGGGGGATCCACAGTATACACTTGTCCAACATTCATTGTTTCTGTTTTATGTCCTGATTATGGCTACATATTGATTCTTTTCTTAGCAATTATCGATTAATCGAATAATCAAGCATTCTTTTATTATACAGTATAATATAGTGTATATTCTTTTCTTATTTTTATCAACAAAACAAAAATACTAATGGATTCCTTTTTTAAATAATCGATTAGTATGGTTAAACATAAACATGTACGTATTTTTATAAAAAACGCAAAACTGCAATTGTTTTGTGAGCTAACTACAGTTGTAGTAGGTCCATTTATGCCACTCTATAATTAACTTACACTTTTCCAATTAGTTTGATTCCACTGTCACCATGGATGCAACCGACTGGTGTAATCTGACAACTGTCCCTGAACATAACGTCAGCTCCCTGAAGTAATCCAAAATGTCCCAGAAATGTACATAACTCATAACTTATATCTTTCCATCTTTTTCTCTTACTTAGGCCTTCTTTCTGTGACACGCAGCATGATTCATTACATACCGCGACAAGTACATGCAGTACATCTGAACCTTAAACCATTACTGCACTTAACAGGTTCAAACATACAATACAAGAAAGCAATTTCCAACACTTAGCAATATGTACAGTACTATACTGTACATAGCATTTCTGCCCGACCACCCACCCCCCAGAGGTTCTAATGGGTTCCATGGCTTGTACTGTAAACATGTGAGAGTTTATTGTACACTTAGTCGTTTTCCATCCACAAAGAAGGCAGGCATCGTCCTTGTTAATATTTCTCCTATGTCGTTTATTTAACCACATTCATAATCTCAATGGGACAAGCGGGTAAGTGAAAAATAAATTCAAAACAATATAACTGAGCAAATACCAGGCTTTATCTGCCCGGTCAAACAATATACCGGTGCCGGGACCTTGGAAATAATGAAATACAAAGAGAGCAATTTCTTCTCTGACTCTGTGTGAGTAATGGAGCCATATGCTTTTGTGACCCCACCGAGTTCAGATGTTCCCCCATTCTCCTCCTCCCTCACCCTCACACTTGATTTATTCGCAGGTTTGTCGTAATAAGTGAGTTCCACCGGTGCTACTTCATTACTTACCCCTCACACACCGCTATGGAGAACAGCAGGCCCTCAGGGGATTAGATTTATCAATACTTTAAAACACGCTGCCAAATAAAAGATTCATGCGGGCAACCTTAACCCTTCTTTATCTATAATTTCATTTGGATTTCACTACACCAGCATGCCATGTTGTCGCCTGCCTGCCGGTGTAATTTCAGCCAACATTTACGTAAGTTGGAGGAGAAGTTCACCAGGGGAAATGGGAGGGCTGATTTTTGATTAATCGGTGGATTGTGAAGCCCATTTTTATTGTATTTCTATTTATTGTTACACTAATTTGATTAGTAACTTGAGTGTAATTTATACTTTGTCATTGGTGAAAAACGGTGAAAATAGCCAATCTAAAAGCTCACGTGTCACGAAGCGACGCATTTTGAGCTTGTACTGTAGATTAGCTTCAGCTATTTTAATTAATGTTGACATTTTTTTGAAAATTTTTGCCTATAAGAATTTGGATTGATCATTTATCAATTATTTTATAATATTATGAATCATTAATTTGTATTTTTTGTAATCAATCAAATCAATTAGTTCTATTAAGCGTTGCACCCCATGCATGGCTCAGCTGGTACAGCTTTTCCAGCTGTTCCTGAATGCCAGCTTTGTCCCCGCAGGACATGGAAGGAGATAAGCATCACCGCCGGTCCCGTGAATGACTCCAGGCTTGCAGCGCTCAACACCATCCTCTGTAAATTCATGGAGAAGCAGAGTACCATCATGGTGGTGGGCGAGAGTCTGGAACCACTCCAGTTTGCCTACAAGGCAAAAACAGGGAGCTGAAGATGCCAGTCTAACTCTGGCTAGGGGGCCACGACTTTCCAACCTTGTTTTATTCATGGACTTTTCATCTGCTTTTAACACTGTAAACACATTTCTGCATCGCCTCCGTGGACTGCATGGAGTCAATACAAGACTGGTTCTATGCATTGGGAAAAATTGAGAATTGCATCCAGTCAACACGGCTTTAAATACTGGCGGCTGTGTCTTGCCACCTGTTCTCTTCTCCAAATACAGCAATGGACTGACTTTTTTAAATAACTGACAACAAGGCCCTGGTGGCCCCTGTGACAGACGAACACTCACTGTCCAAATACATGGCAGTATGTATTTGAGGCTATGGTCCTCTGGCCAGGAGAGCTGGCATTTTAATTTCACCATAAATCTAAGAGTGTACAAATGGAACCAAATGGACCGTGTCCATTTTGTTCCTAACTATCCATCATTTAACTCGGGACCCCCCTGGAACCCCCTCAAGGACCCATGGGTGTCGACGGACCCCACTTTGAGAACCAGTGCCCTGGACCACTCAGACTGGAGGGGCAGGGGGTGGAACAGGTGGAGATCTATTATTAAGAACCTGGACACTGAGATCGACCACCTGTCCTTATACTGTAGAATCCATCTGTCCTTCACACAACATGTGGATGGGGTCTAAATAAAGGCTCAACAGCGCCTGTTTCTCCTGAGCTGACTGATCCTACGTCGCACTGCCAATCTGACCAATATGCCGGTCTGCCAGTCCGTGTCCCTTTATTCCCATATATGGAGATCGCTGATGTCATCAGAATGCCCATTCATGCCCATATATGGAGCTCACTTATTTATTTGCGCCTGATGCTGAGACGACAAATTGAGGTTAGACAACACACTCCATATTTGGGTGTAGCAGCTGTGTAGAGTCATATAGACATGAGTGTGAGGACTTGGTCCGCCAGCCGGCCCAGAGAACCATCATATCGTCGTTGTCGGGTGGAAACCTTTGTCCAAAACCGTTTGTTTTTATCATTTAAAAAAAAGGTACTAAACTAGTGAAAACAGCCGATCTACAAGCATTGTGTGTCTATCTTGGAGATAGGTTTCTGCCTGACAGTGACGATATTGATCACATCTTGCCTAACAATTATTTCCTTGGCTTACTCGCAGAGTGCACAATAAATGTGGCCGTGATGGGTCCAGTGGTTTGCCCCTTTATACCTCAACGTACAACGCGAGTAGCCGCCATACGACAAAGTATAAATCGTGCTTCGGGCGCCTTCTCCCCCTAGGAGCTGTGCCGTAAAAAAAAGCAAAGAAAAAAAGAAATCTCACAAGAAGCACGCAACCAGAATCACCGGCACCACTCAACTCTCAAACCTTTACAGTGGTGCAGTAAAAAAAAGAAAGGCAGCCTCCATCAGGGGCCTTCACACCTCCTCCAGTTCTCCTTTCAGCTGCTCCCAGCAGGGAGGCATCCAGGCAGCTACTCCTCCTCGCTCCACAGCTCCTCTGGCCAAAAGAGAGAGCTCACTCTTTTCATTCCCACGGCAACATCCATTTTAAACAAGGCCAAATAGACTTGTCATTACTTTTTTATGCTAGCTTTGCACACCTGCTCTTATTTATTTATGGCATTGTTTGTGAGTCTTTCATGGGTTTTATGTTGCTTGGGAGCGCCCTGGCCTAAGACAGTTTTTCTATTGTCGTGCGTTAGACAATAACTTTATTTAGCACGTTGATAGGAATAAAAAGATACCGGTAGTATACTGTATATAGTATGTGTGTGGTGTGTGTGTGTGTGTGTGTGTGTGTGTGTGTGTGTGTGTGCGTGTGCGTGTGCGTGTGCGTGTGTATATATAATGTACGTATAGGCTATATATATATAGTGTCAGTAGAAAGGTCCTGGATTTTAATTTCGTGTTAATAAAATCCTGCAAGCTGCAGCCACATCAAAGGCAAACTAACTCAAGGTAATTTCTTCCATGCCATCAATTAGACGAAATAGAAAATTAAAGTTAACCTCTGTATCGCAAAATAATATCCTACTTCCGCTCAGCCCGTAGTCATTTCTAGTTCCTCCTGGTCATGATATTCCGCAGACGTGCCGCGCAATTTCAACTTGTTATCCCACTTACACAATTTAGCACACAATGGAACTGGTCTCACTTCAAAAAACACATCTGGGTATTGTTTTGTGCTGTTCTGCCTTATACCTGAGAAATGTCTTTCCTCATTTTAGGAAAAAGGAAGCCGGGTTGTGACAGGAAAAAAAATGACGTTCCACTTTTTTTTCTGTCCTACATCTTCAATACTCCTATCGCTCACAACGTTGGAAAACATGTCGTCTATGAGCGCTCTCCTCGTCAAAAAAAGAAAAGAAAAGAAAAACATCTCTCTAGTGCCTCATTCACCTCGACAGCTTGTCCTCTCCTCCCGTTTCCTCCCTCTGTTGCTCTCTCTCTCTCTCTCTCTCTCTCTCTCTCTCTCTCTGTTTTCCCTCAAGCCCCCTTTGCGTGCCTCCATCTTGTTTCTTACACAAAGCTCCTTTTATCCGGGGCCTGTCTGGTGCCCACCTGTTGCCTCTGCTTTCCATCACCAGTCCTCTCTCCAGTCAGGAGACACCACCAGTGGCTTCTGGGGCCGACACTGCTGTTGGCTTTGATCCCCCGTGTGACCTGCGGGAGAAATGCTCTCCTGGACCAATGGCTGGGTGCTTTATCAAAACATCCACCCTCCGGGTCATTCTGTCTGTCTGCATTCCTTGTTCAATAGTTAATTTAAGCACTTAAGCCCTACAGTGTACCCTGTACACCCTGTATATTGCTGTTGTGGGGTGGAAACTTTGTATGTCCAAAACCGTTTCGTTTCGTATTCATCATTTTAAAAAACGACTTACACTAGTGAAAATAGCCGATCTACCGTGAGGCGGTGTGTGCTTGCAGATCTGCCGTTTTCAATAGTTTTGTGCAACAGTCTTCTATGGCGAAGCAGGCTTTACTTTATGGAGAAAAAAAAATGCAAATTTGAAACTTTGAGTTACAAGGTTTCTGCCCGACAGTGATGATATGGTTTGTTATTCGACAAAGAGATCAGCTGTTTTTGAAATTCTGTGAAAGGTTTGTAATATTTCAGAAATAAAATCCACAAAAATACTCCCAACATAGGGACACCAGTGTGGGCGCCCTGCTGTAAGTTAATGCCAATGCAAACTCTCATGCCTGATTTATACTGCGACTGTCACAAGTCAAAAATAACAGATCTACAAACTCACAACACGTTGCATGCAGCAGTAAAGTTTCGGCAGAGATGGATGACACAGCAGCACGGCGCAGTACATTCACTGCACAAGCCATTGGCTTTAACTGGCCGTGCAATGTGAAATGTCTAATAGTGGGGAAAATCACATCTCGCATTATTCACAATTTTATGGGCACACACTCATTGCCAAATTATGGGAGCAGCGTATAAAAGTCCAACGCCTGGTATGTTTTAAGTCCTCACTTTCCTCTTTCTAAAAGCTGTTATATACTGTATGCCTGCCACGGTTCAAATTTATCGTCAGGTGCTCTCTGGAAAATATATGTGCGCTCTGTTTCACCTTGATTGAGATGGCAGAAATGAAAACCTTGTTTAAACCGTGCTTTTCCCCCGGTTGAGTTCACTAAATCATCTGGGACCTTTAAAATGATTCACTCATTTCTCGTCTCCTCACTTGACTCATTCAGTCTTTATAAAGTCCTAGTCCGGAGTACAGATTGTTACAGTGCAAGCCCTGCTACAATTCAAAATGTATGCAAATTAAGAACGTAAGACAAACAACAAAATATAACAAAAATACCAAAAAAATAGTTGATCTACAACAGCTCCCAACACATTGCGACAAGTTTCAAAGTTGGAGAATGGCTAATTCCGTGATATGTCATATGACTAAGCATATGGGCCTACGTAGGGCACAAGCTTTAAATTGTAGATTTTAGCGCTACAATTTAAATAAATATATACAGTACACACTTTAGACCTTTGCAAGAAAGAAAACTAAAACTGTTGTTTAAAGTGTGGGGAAAAAACACAAGACAAATTTGTGTGCCTCAGTCTAGATAAATGGACAATAGTGAAATGTTTTAAGGTCAAACCGCAGATTATCGAGCAAAGCCACCTGAGCGGCGAAATGGTTCACAAGGCTGTTTCTTTTATGTCCCCTACATGACAGGACTAACGGTATATTTTAATGAGCCTGGGTCTCAGGGTGACATTACATTTACTCTATTTGGGTCTCTGGCTGGAAAAGGTATAAAAGCCCCCTGCCATGGAGTAATGACTTTTATAACAAAAGACAATTTTCAAGGGGAGGTAACCAGGACACCTGGGCTAGCCTTGTTGCGTGCGTGCGTGCGTGCGCGTGTGTGAGCGGGCGCGCGCGTGTCAGAGGATCCAAGCTTAAAGGCAACATTGATCTATAATTTATGGAACATTATGCCTAATCCATGCTCCATCGTACAAAGGTGTCGCACGCCGAAAATAGCAGACCTACAAGCTCACAACACGTCGCATCCACAAAGCGTTGTGAGTTTGTAGGTCGGCTATTTCCGGCACCCGACACAGTACTGCAACGAAATATAAACCCTGATTTAATAGTTTTCACAAGTTTACAAAAAAAAACATTGTCCTGCAGTCCTTTACGGTACAGCGGCCATTGCGTTCAGTACATCAATAAGGACTACTCTGTCTGCTGGCAATGTGTCTGTGCGTCGCCCCCGCTGTAAAGAATCCTTTCTCAGAGTAAAGGACAACTAATTTAAGAAAATGGACTGCAGCACTGCCCAGGACCAAATGTGTAAAAAAAAAAGCAATTAAATGTCGCTCATTAGAGTTGTTACCGAACAAAAAAAAAACTTTTCTTAATTTAAAATAAATGTAGAATGCCTTTGTTAAGGTGGTGTACTGAAATTCTGAAGACATAAATTATGTTAAAAAATGTTTCTGGCCGTCAAAGAACAGAAAAGAAAAACGTATGAAGTTCTGTGGCTATTTAACGACTTAACCACATAGCATCCCTATTCTGGAGCAAACGTTCGCTACATGTTTTGGGCTTGAAGATGGCTACTTTTGGTGAAGAGATTTGAGGGAGTAAAGGATAGACCCCTGAGACCGGAAAACAACATAAGGGCCTACTATGTGGGGTTTAATTGATTAAATCCCTAAACAAAAATACCTATTCGAAAGTAGACGATTTACAAGGTTACAGTACTTTAAATTGAGATGTGTTGTGAGCTCGTAGATCGCCTATCATCTTTATAATTTCTTTAAAATAATTTACATTTTGTTTTGTTTTTGTGGACACCAAGGTGAAAGTAATGTGTGTGTTTGCCCTAACAGGGCAACACACTAGAGTACGTGTCCGACTTAATTATTGAGTGACCAAAAGTTTGCCGCGCTACTCCTCCCACAGTTTTTGCACTACACACTCTCGCCATATGTCAAATCGACCGGCTTCATCGGGAATCGTACGGAATCTTTTTCTGTAGAGAAAAGTTGTAGTTAAATTGATATTAATTTATTAGTGAATTAATTTTCCCCATTGACTTATATATCCATATCCATATATGGAGCTATATCCATATCTGAAGTCTGTGTTGTCAGATGTAGAGGTTTTGGCCAGCTATGTGGAGATCTAAGTGATCATCCAGTTGTCTCCATGGCTATCAAGGGTTTGGTGAGGTCGGTGTCGTGATCTTCATATATGGAGATCCAGGTGATGTAAGCAGCTCCATATGGAGGTCCGAGAGACACACACAATTGAAAATTAAACTTTTCCCAAATATGGAGATGACTGACATCATAGATGTCTGACCACATGAGAGTGACACAGTATGTCCATGTATGGGCATTCCAAGATATGGATTATGGATTTAATATTGATGACATCAGGGATTCATTCATTCATTCAAACCTTTATTTATACTCGAGAGACATTGAGGTTGCCCTCATTTGCAGTGTCGTCGAGATACATCACAGTACAATCAATATTCACAAAACATTTACGGATCTCCATATAGGTGAAAAGGGAGGAATGGTTTAGCACACACGCTCAAATAGGGACAAGGACTGACAGATACAGAGATATTTATTTGCAATGTGACTTGTGTCACAGCAACCACACTTGCGATTTCCAATTGCATCTTTCTAGTTAAACACAACGCCAGTCAGTTGCATTATGCCTCCAACAACAGCGGGTTGCTGTGAAACAGAATTCCGTGGGACACTGTGGGGCCTGGCTGCCTTCAACAGTTTGATGCTAGCATGCGATTTCTCTGAAACGCGGTGTGACTGTTGTGGGAGGTGATGGTGATTGTTACCCAGAGCCAACCTACATGCTGTTACAAATGTATGGCTCAAGGAATGACACTTCCAATATAGCACCAGATTCATGACAGAAAAAGTCAGCAGTGTACTGCTGCTGCTGCTATACAAACAGGGTTGGGAAGGTTACTTTTGAAATGACGCTTTTCACAGATGTCATAACAGTGAAAACCCAATTTGTTTCAGCAGGTATTGCTGCTTAAATAGATCCCTGTTAATGACTGGTGAAAGGGGATCCATGTGTTACAGATGAATGATTACCCTCCTTAAAAATTTAACAACAGTGATACCTGATACATTTTGATCCCTTTGTAAGTAAACCAGAATAGTGTAGTGTAGTGAGAATGAGTCTGAATATACAGTAGTGCCTGCCAAAATATTGGTAAATGCATGCCATCATAGACAATGGGCAAAGTTTTAGTACAACGTCCATTTGGTTCGATTTGTACACTCTCATATTGTCCATTTGGTTCTATTTGTACACTCGCATAGTGTCCTGTAATCACTAATATTTTGATTGGTATAGCCATCATTTTATTACAGTACCACTTTTTTCTTTGTAATTGTAACTGAGATGTTTTAGTTTTAAATTTTTTATTACATAACTATTATCTAACCCGTTACTTCTCAACCCTGGCTATTATTAATTCAAATTCTTATCACATGTGCTCAAGGAGGACATGCCATCTTCAGGCCTGCAGCAATCGCTTCGTCTAACCTGCATTATTCATTGGTCCGTGCGGAAAGAAATCACAAACAGATTTACACCATGCATTGCATGAAAGAGTTGCGTTTTGCTGCCACGGGACATTGCTTACAGAACCCGGGAGCAATCCACAGGTTAAGAGATCAAAGGATCGCCGTTGTATTGTCACTCAGCAGCTCCTCAGCTGCAGCAACTTTCATCAGCCACTGGGAATAACGTTGCGTGTAATGGACAACGCCAGAGCCACTCGGCTGGAGCTCCCCACGCTGAATTATTCAGCTCCACCGACGTGGTGACAAAACGCCGGGTGTCAGAGAACCAGACACGACTTCATCAGCGAAAACGCTCTCCGGTTCATTCCTTTCACACCCCCTCCTTCCTTCCTTCCTCCCTCCCTCCCTCCTCTTCCTCTGCAAGCTCTCCTCCTCCTACTCCTCCCCCCACAGTAATTTCATTCTTTGCTCAGACCGGAATCCCGCGAGTGAAGTGTCGGTTCTGGGTGGGCGGACTCAGGCCAGCCTGCTCCTCTGTGTGTGCAGGCCAACTGGTTGGGTGTCCCTTTCGTCCTTGCCTGGCTGCAGAGCCTTGGCCCATCCATCTCTGTCAGATGCATGCATCTCAGGACCACCCCGCCCCGCCCCTCTTCTCCACTCCGGAGGGTCCCCGTCTCACTGGCATGTCAGTGCTAAATGGAGCCGTTACACAGTGTTGACTGGCCACAGCAAGTCTCTCTCTCTCTCTCCACCAGTGCCAATCGGGCCGTGCTGGACAGAACAGGAAGAAGGAAGCAACGCCATCATATTTCTCTCCCGCCCCAACCCTCCTTTTGCTCAGGGACCGACACAAAGCAACACAGGTTAGGCAGGCGAGGGCAGGGATGAGAGTACGAAGGCAGACCACGCAGGGAAACTGCAATGTGAGGAGGATGGGAGCTCGATCTCATGTTGTGTCACATGAGACGCTGTCTCATCAAACAGTGTAACCGTCGTGCACATTAATAATGCCAGTTTCTTGACAGGTCGGGAACTCTTAATGTTTCCTAGCGTGTGGCCTTTGCCAGCAATGTCAAAGGACACTCAAGCAGTTGCAACCTGTGTTTCCTAAGTTTTTTTTAGGGAAGAGGTTATACGACAAATCAACTGACTCCTCTCCTCGTTTTCCTCTCCGTTAAGTAAGCTGACTTCCGTATCATGTCCCTGTGTCACACTCCCCCAACCCTCAGTCCCCCCCCCCCCCCCCCCCCTCTCTCCCATATCTCTTATCCTGGAGGCTCCCACTGCAAGTCCTCCGTCTTGAAAGCCAAAGTCCCCCTATCTCTCCCACGAGGGAGCGGGAATCAAAACCTGCCATTCTTATTCCCAGCACAGGCCCACACATCCATCAATCATCTCATCTAACACTGGCTGTGGCTCAAAAGGAGAGGCATTCTCTTCCTTGGGTCCCTCTATGTATAGAAGGTGACGCACCTTAGAACAAAAGGAACAGGGCGCGCCGATAAATCCCCGAAGATCCAGTGACATTAAGCTGTAGGGAAATGGATCTGGCAACGGGGGCACTTTGAAAACTTGTGCCCCAACTTGAGCCGAATGTTAAAGTCGAGATCTCCATTTCCTTAATTAGAAACAATATCTTGTATAATGTGAAGGCACACTGTGTTGATTTTTACTGTGTTTGGCGGAGAGCGTTTTCTGGAATACGAACTGTTAAATTAATCTATTTTGGAATTGTTTCAAAGTCACTCTGCATTATGGCAAAATGGCTGTCTCTCGTTACTGCTGGCTGGAGGAAACCCAGTGATCAGGAACAATTGTAAAACATCTTGTGGGATCATGCTCTTTCACCAAACAAACAAACAAAAAAGCTGAATGCTGAGACGTCCTTTTAACTTTTTCGTTCTCAGTTTTGCCGACATGATCACTGAGAACTTGGTATTGCAGTCACAGCAGCCGTCCCAATCTGCCTGCCTGTAAAACCTGATCTCTTTCTTTCGAGAAATGCTATTAAAGAACAGATGCATAAGTGCCCTACTTCCGTCCGCGTTCCCAGCCACCTACTTTGTGGTGGGACCTGATGGCGCTTATTGCTACCGTATACTATGGATGCAGGGATCTGCACAGTGCTCAGAACGATTCTGCATTGAGCAAAAGCAAAGGCCTCCGATGGATTGATTACTTCCTCTTGTGTGTTTGACGCGAAAGCGCGGTGTCGCTATCAATGTCTGTTCCATACTTTTTTATTTGTATATGCGTACTGTATGCATATGAATGTAATGGAACATGACATAAGGGCCTGCAATCAATGGAAAGCTTGTTGGATCCAGGACTGCTGTTCTTGTATCCTTAACTGTGATTGAAGTGCAACATGAATAGAATTGAAGGCAAGTGAGGATGCTGGTGCCACAAAGACTTACTGGGTATTAAAGTCTTACTGGGCACTGAAAACTGCCTCTGCGGCCAAAAAACACGGGTACAAGACTGGGAAGTGTGATACAAAATGGGTTCAGAGCTTCAGAGAGGAGCCAGGAGAGATTTGAGCTGCACTTTCTTGACATCATTTTAATCTGTGAACAGCCTGCACTCTAATAATGATGAGATTGATTACATTACCAGTGTCTGGAGACAGAGGGAACATTGCAGCGACGCCAGCTCTGGCCCTCGAAATAAGATAAACCCAATCAGTGCTATTGTGCGATAGGCTAAATAACATTCACACGTAGATAACACAATTATGCCTATAGTTTATTCCCCATCATACCCCCCGTCGCACCGAAGATATCTGATCTACAATCTCACAAAGCAGTGTGGATGCAACGCGTTGTGATCTTGTAGATCCGCTACAAGATCTGCTACGACAAAGTATGAATCCCGCTTCAGCTCTTCAGCTGTTTCCGAGCTGAGCGACAATCAACAGGAACGTGGAAAAAGATGGCGCCGAGTGTTGTAAGGACAAGCACCTTATACTCACTTCACCGACACGAGGAGGAAGACAGAGAGAGCTGTCAGCCGGAGTGAGTGGTGTCCTTCGCCGCAGTTGTAGCTGTTTTACGACCGGGATTGACAGTTTGACTGCTTCTCTCATCCCCCTCCCCCCTCTCTGTGTCTTTAATCAGAGGCCTTTCTGTTGTGTTGGAGAGGCTGCCAGCACAGCTCACAATACAGAAGAAGCACCCTTGGCAATGACCTCTGTGTCATCCCTTGTCGCACGCACAACACAACCCTTTTTTTTTATATCCCGCTTCTTGTTAGTACCACGCGGTGAACAATGCACCAGACAGAGCCGGGGAAACTGCTAGGCAAACATGCTTGAGTTTGATACTTCTAAAGATAACATGTCTCCCCCCCCAATTTCAGAGCAATCTTTATTTTGTTTTTATTTTATTTGACACAAATAGTGGCTGGAGCAGTACTGATCACATAACAATGTGTTTGGTAAAATCTCAAAATCAAAGGTTTCTGTTGAAATGATTACACAAATACACATGCATGCACAAAGTCTCATAAAAAACAAACACTAATGAATACTGTGAACTGCTGGGAGCAAATTACATTTGTGCAGCTCTGTGATCGAGCTCTGCTAAACAGTAACCTGCTAAACAGTGCCCCCTAAGGGTGGCTTTCTTATTATACCCACTCCAGTATTTTTCCCAAGTTCACTTCCTGTTTTGAGCATGCAACAGCTATGTGCAGCTCTCTCTTCTAGTTGAAAAGTCTGGTCGAATATAAGTCTGTAAGTACTGTTCTTGTGTTTTAGTTAGGCCTGTCACGATTTACTAAACCCACGATTCGATTCGAATCACGATTCAAGGTTGACGATTCACGATGTCACGATTTTTTCACGATTTTTTCAACAAATTTATTTTCCAGAGAAATTCCCCCAAAAAATTCTTACAATTCCAGTATTTTTTTTGCTTTTAACAATACTGTTTTCTCTTATGCTCTTTTCAATACAGTAGAACTATCAAATGACAAAAAACAACAATAACATTTCAGTTCACTTGTCTTCTCTTACAAGGAATCCTGTATGTTTTAGATGTTCTCTTATCCTCTATACAGTAGCAAATAGCAAATGACAGATAGTGTAAACTTATCAATTCTTAAATGTCAAATCCTGTTCTTTTTTTAAACAACACTCTTACACTTTTTTCAATACTGTATCAAAGAATGCATTTTTTTTGTGGTACATATCAAGCCAACTGTACTGTAAGCCAGGCACAAACTAAGGCATAATAACAACTCTTACCCTCTTTTCAAAATCAATAATTCATCAAAGTCAAGACCTAGTGTCTCATTGTGGATAGACTGTTCAAAGTCCCTGACTTTCTAACACACCATTCCACCAGCTTATATATTGAATGTGTCAATTCTTGTTTACCATTCCACCGGCTTATATATTGACTGTGTCAATTCTTGTTTTCACTAGAAACGTTGTTTCCACATTGTAACCAGTGGCAGAGACATGCATCTGTACGTAGCATTGTTGTTGTTAGCCCTTAGCACTGATTAGTGCTATGCTCTGTAGCAGCAAAGTAATGACACAGCTCTCTTTGTCAATCAAAATCGCGGAGCTCTGCTCTGCTGCCCAATGGAGGCACGCTGGCAGCTGTGAGTGCGTGAGCCTTCCTACCATATATCTATGCTTCCTACTGTAGCTGCCGCTGCCTGCGTCTGCCTGACGTTAGATGTTGAACACGCAGAGACGTTGAAGACAGAATGGAGATTAAGTCGAGGGCGACCTCTGGTGGTCGAATCGCGATTCGTTTTTAAAAAAATCGATTTTCACCGTCCCCCAATAAAATCGATTTAAATCGATTTTTTCGTAAATCGTGACAGCCCTAGTTTTAGTATCTCAGTAATGATGAAACATGATTGCTAGCTCCCCTTTTTGAGAGCCCAACTGTGTATTCTCTTGGTAAAAACATCATGTTTGTTGTTGATATTCAGCTCCAGTCATGTGGCTTAGCATGTTAGCTTAGCCTGTTAGCCTGTTTACCTAAAGGCTGCAAACCTACCTTTAGGCTATTCTGCTCTGAACTAACAGTAATAAGGCAGCAATGCTGTATTTTCCCTTCCAGTCATGTATTTTACCTATGTGCATTTTGGGAGTGATTGAATCTTGTTATTTTCGGATTTTTCAGTTCATGCCACATAGACTAGCCTTACATTAAGACACATTCTGCCGAGACTTCCGCATTGTGACGTTGGGGTGATGGCAGAAGCGTCTTACCGACTTGTCAGACAGTTCTGGGGCATGGTCGGCAAAACGGCTCTACACATGCACACATGCGAAATATAGGACTCCGTCGCAGTTCTGCTAAATGTATGCGACTTAGGAAGCCTTGTTTAAAGGTGATAGATACACCATGAAATTTCACTTTTCCTATTTTAAAACCTTTTTTTGGGGTCCCACTAGCACCTTCTATCCTCACAAAGTCCCATTTCTGATCGTTGTGTCTTTCTCTGGTTTTGAGAAGGCGAAGGTTAAAAGTATCCCACGGGTTCTCAAAACAGGCTGTCCAGATTTGCTGCCGATTGTGACGTCATCTGCCGATTGTGACGTCATCACAAAAAATTAAAAAAAAAGTTTTTTTCAAAAAAAAATCTTTTTCAAAAAAAATTTTTTTTTCAAAAAGATTTTTTTTTTGGGGGGGGGGGGTGGCGTAGTTCAGGCCAAAGGTGGTACTGCAGCTGAAATGCTCTGAGAGCCATTCAAAAATGAGAGAGGCTCTCTATTCAGGAGTGGTAATTTAGCCTCAAACCTTTTGAAAAACGTTTTTGGAACATAAACAATATGACATAAATACTTTTTAAATGCATGGTGTATCACCTTTAATGTATTAGTCCGTATTTTTAAATAAAGAGTTTTTACCATGTGAACTGCTTTTCCTCGTTTGCTGCAATGTTAGTTGCAACAGCGCCTGTTGGTGGCTGGGAACATAGAAGCATTATTGTGCATTCTTCCCTATACACATACGTCATGTCCTTGTATAAGCGAATGGGGGACTCGATCAACATCATGTGATAAGTGCAGCCATGTTTAACCAAACCAGTGACACTCCGACCCACACTTGGTAAAACATATTTTTATTGAAAAATACGGACTAATACATAGATCGCATAGATTTTGCAGAACTTCAACAGAGTGCTATATTTCGCATTTGTGCATGTGTAGAGCAGCTATTTAATTCTACAATTAAAAAAGATATTAAGGAAAGGAAAATCAAAACCCAAAACAAAGACCTTGCCTTCAAATGGAAATCAGTCTCCTCCTGGTCCTTTTTTGGCTATCTAATGTTAACTGTCTGCCTAGCTCTGCAAGGATTGCTACACGCATAGCGAGGGCAGAACATTGGAAATTAAAGTATTTTGTTATGTGACAATAAACCATGAATAAAAACACTCAGGTAATAGGTATTATGACATCATTTTATTATTCATCTACATTTTGCTTCACCATATGACCTCCTTCTCTGAGTCGGCGAGCATGCGCATCATAAGTTTGCGGTTGCTCACATGCTGTATTGTAGCGTACTGTATGTTATATTTTATCAAATATACTGTACTGGGAGCTGTGAAATCAGGGGGCTGGGTTGGTGTCAAGTGCCAACGATGCAACAATTACATTTTAGAGTGTGAAAATGTAACATTTCTACAGTCTCTCAGTTAAAAATGAACATATAGGCCATAGGTCAGTTAAGGTACTGTAGTTCTCTGTCATCACTGCTCACGGGCCCTCTAATCACTGTTTTGCTCATGACACTCAACTGTTTTTCTCTTTCCCTCCATCTGCCACATAGATTGATAGAGTGCAACTCTACATACCTGGCCAACTTCTCACAGAGCAAGTCTTCCCCCACCACCACCACCTCAAGCTCAATGCAGAAAACACTCAGCTTACAGTTTACAGTTTACAGTTTAGGCATTTAGCAGACGCTTTTAATCCAAAGCGACTTACAATAAGTAGATAACATTACAATAATAAACAAGATAATATGTCAGTACATCATCAACAATATAACAAATACAAGTGGATATCTATCTAGAAAAAACACAGTATAATCAAAGTTATAGAAAAAACCTAAAAACAAAAATAAATGCTAGCTAGCTTCATGTATGGTCATTGATTCAGCTTCTCTTCTCTTCTCCCCCAGGTAAGTCCTGCCCCCTGTATGATCTCACTAATTCCACAAACAACTCCCTGGTGAATTCTTATTTTAACCAGAAACCCTTTTCTTAAGAGGAAAAAAAACGTTTTCCACAAGGAGAAAAAAAACATCAAGTCTGCGTATGTGCTCGGCTGGTCATTCACTAACATAGGGGGGTGCTCACACATTTGCGTGCGCGTTAACGTGGCAACATCGCAGGGGGAGGTGGAGGGACGTGACCAGTTCAATTAATTTCCTATGGGAGTCTGATGACTATCAAGCATCCAGAGACCTGGACTCGAGGTAGCACGTGACTATACAACACACTGTCGCACGCAAACAGTGTGAGCAGCCCCCAGGAACATAAAAAAGCGGTGTCCACCGCACGTGTGCGCCCTGTGGGTTTCAAGCGTTAGACCCTTCCTCACCCAGTCTGCCCAGCTCCTTATGGCTCAGTTACCTCCAAGCTTGACTGTCTATTGCAGCTCTCTTTTGGCGTCCCTGCTCACACAGAAGCCCTCTGCAAATGATCCAGAATGCTGCAGCAGTGCAGGTCTTCGACCTATGCTTCAACCTCTCCCTGTTTTCTGTTCCCTTGTTCCCTTCAGGACACAACCCAACACCCAGCACTGTAGTAGTAGTATGAGATAACATCTACATTATGAAAACAAGATCTACAGTGAGATCACATCTACCGTACAGTACGGAGGTAGTAAGATTTACACAGTGTGAGATAACGTCCACAGCATGCGATAACATCTACAGCATTAGGTGGTTTTTATGTTTGGTCTTTCGAAAAGAGAAAACAGCTATTTATACCAGCGCCCTGTAGAAGCTAGTCAAGAGATATGAATAAATAATGATCCTGCAGCTGCATATCAGCTGGCATTTTCTTTAATTGAAGGTATATAAACTACTCATTGCAGTTCATTAGATTTCTAAGATATCATCACGCCACAGAAATACGAAAGACTACTTTTGAAGCTACAGACGATCCTACTTTTGTGATATGTGGCACAGCGGCAGAAAAGCACCACTTGGGTTCTGTTTTTATTTTTTTATTTTTTTATTTTCCTACTATCTCTCATTTCCCTCTCTCCCCTCTTTACCCTTCTATCTGAATTACAACACCCCCTCACACCCCACCCGGAACCTTCCTCTGGTGGAGAAAATGAAGACATCTTGAGCTCAACTTCAAACACACTCTTCAGTAAACAGCCACTGTGGAGAAAGTGTTTCATCTGTGCCTCTGGGATATTATTAAGCTTCTCTGGTAGCTCGGGCTGCAGACGAGCACAGAATAAGAGGTAGCTCCTGTCTTCCAACGACAACCCCGTGCACAACCAGGTTTTGGATATAACCGTGCTGTAAGAGCCATTGTTGTTGTTAGTGCATGCCCCAAAATGCACACAGACACAAAATGGAAATGCTCAAAAACTGTTTTACCGTGACGAAATGTAAATAGAGGTGGGGCGGGGGGGAGAGAGCCTTTCTGACTTCTTTGGCTCAAGCCGTCTTTGTAATCACCCGAGGAAGGCATATCGCCACTGTGCAGGTTTTTTGGATAAACCCCGGTGCGAAAAAAGAGCAACTTAGTAGGTCTGACCTTTCCCTCACCCCCTGGCCTCAATATGAGCCACGACAAGCCATTAAAATCTCCACAATTGCTCCATTCATTGCGGACCACTGCAATTCCTCATCCTCGGTCGGGTTCCATATAATAGCTCCACATTCCTGATGAATTAATGCATTAATGGCACGGGAGTGATATTGGACGTGAATGATGGCGACAGCTTTAACAGGATAAAGTAATGTTTTAATGTGCCCTTGATTTTCTCCTTTTCTTCTTCTGTTTAGCATATGTAAATTGTATTTGGGTAGATTCCCAAGATTGGAAGGATCTATAATGTGTGTGGTAATGACCCTGTTCGAGTCTAAAGTAGTTTGTTCCATTTATTGGGAAATGAAAAGTGGTTTGTTTCTCTGGAGGGTTGGATTTTCTGGGGAGGAGGATGCGGGGAGGTCCCATCTCTTCCACTGGTCATTCATCTTATGTGGGCATTATGCTTTATTCCTGCTTCAGGTCAGACTGAATACATGCATTTTGGGAATTGTAGATTGTCTGATTGTATTTGATATTTATGTTTGATGTATGTTTTTTGGGGCACATTTTAAAAATGTGTCAACATGTTTACTATCTTTACTCAAAAAGAGATAGCAAATATTTCAGATCTACAAGCTCACAATGCATCACGAGTTTGTAGATCGCTATTTTCGATCTGTCATATGAATAGGAACATACTTAAAGGAGTAGTTCACCCCCAAAATGACTTTTTTTCTATTGATTACTCACACCATAGAGACTTGAGTTCACTAATATCTTTTTGTATTTTTCGCATTCCTAAGACAAACATTTGATTATAGTAAATTTAACCCCATTGATTCTGGATGGAGACCCAAATGCATTCGGGTCCCCATTCGGAATCAATGGGGGTACGTTTTTGTCTTAACACATATGGTGCCAACCCCGAGTTTCCCGAGTTTGTATTGGTACTACCGCTGTGCCAACCCCGAGTTTCCCGAGTTTGGGCCGTTTTTGAAAAAAAAAAAAGTTTTATCTTTTTTAAAAAAAAAAATTTTTCAAATTTTTTTTGGGACCTCCAGAAATGTATTATGCATGATCGCGATCGCGAAATTGCATGTTTAACCCCCATACCAACTCATTCTTTCAAACATGGCAGCCATGTTTGTTTACATCTGAAGAAAACATAATGGCTGATAAATCATGAATGCCTGAACGGATTTCCAAGCGGATTTTTTTGTTTGAAAGCTGCGAACAGCATCTACACACGAGGTGCATCATCTAGGCATGGGCGTGCACTTTTTACACAATTGCACAATTACATGGAAGTCTATGGTAACCATGGCAACGCGAGACATTGAAGAGAAAAAATCATTGCAACATAAGTGTTAAGCTAAATTGAATGCGACAAAAAACGAAATTTGAACTCAAGTCTCCATGGTGTGAGTAATCAATAGAAAAAAATTATTTGTAGGGTGAACTACTTTAATCGTTTAAGAAAATCCCTGTGTTTTTGTTTACAAATCGAACAGTGTTTCATTTGATAAGTGTGTCTTTGCTTTCAAAATGTGTGACTGAGGATTAAGCTCACGAGGGCTGTTGGATATCAATGAATTATGGATGTACGCCCCTAGCCTTCAGTCCATGCAGGAGTCATTCCACTCACGATAAACACTTCACATACCTCACGTTATGAGGGACGTTTCTTGCAGAACCTTGTAGAACTCTGAAAGGATTGATTGCCAGTACTTGAGAGTCTAGACTCTTTATTTTAAAATATTAATGCTGTGATTAATACATTCCTTATGTATCCTTTAGTGAATATAATGTTATTTTGACCAGCCTGCACGGTAGAGTAAACTATGTAACTAACATACCTGTGGTAGTTGTTGAGAAATGGAGGTCATTTGGTTGTGTAGGATGCACTACTAGTTGACAGTGCATGAAGCTCAATACAATATCCTCTAAGAGACGTTTTCTGCTTTCGCTCAGCAGTAGAAATTTCGCGGAGCAGGGTTCCAATCTAGCCTCGTAAACCACTAACTTCCGGAAATCCGGAAGTCAAATGACAATGCGCTTTCCGGAAGTTGGTGGTTTACGAGGCTAGTAACTTCCAATCCCGGTTAGGGATAGGACATCATAAAAGTTTCAAATTGCAGCTTTGAAACCCTGTCCCACATGAAAACGCCCTCATTAGCCCAATGTGCACAGGACTAGTAATACCTGGGGCCCTCTGGAAATGTTTCATTATTTGCGGAGGTAGTCTGTCATGTTTGTCCGGGCCAAATCACCTACAGTACTGCAGCAAAATAGTGATTTCTAGGTTCTCGGGCTTCTTAACTCCTGTTGTTCTGATGCTAATGTGATGCAGAGGAACAGGTGACCCATCAGCGCAGTGTGGGTGCTCCGCCGGATGATTGCAATCCACTGCCGACCCGTGCAGCTGTGACCCCCTCACTGTCATCAGCCCACTGTCGACCTGGCGCATATCTAGCTCTACCAAGAAACAATATTTGTTTTTCATATTATGGATTTTTGCATTTGTTTTGAAGTCAGGGGCTTCCTGAGGCTATGGAAATGCCAAGTTGCTGTTCCATGTTACATAGAAATGCGTCTGGAAATGGGTGATAGACTTATGTAACGTCTCTGCTAGGAGAAAATGTCCAAAACCTTGCAGGATTCAAATTCAGAAATAGCTAAAGAAGCAGATCTACAAGCTTGAAATGTAGTTCAAAGCGTCGTGTTTTGAGCTTGTTTTTTATGTTTGCTTTGACGCTGTAGTGTGATCAAGTAGGGCATTCATTTACAAAAATATCTTTCTGCCCGACAGCAACAATATACTTTAGTTAGACCGCAGATTACATTTATGCCAGTCATGCGAGTCTACAAGCTCACAATGCACTGAATTGCGACGCATTCCGAGTTTACAGTATACGATGTGTGGAAATAGGACAGAAATTGTCTGTTTCGCCCTGTCCCCCAATTCTGGATGGCAATGCCATGTGATGGAGTCCCTGTGCTACAGCGAAGGGCGAGGTCATAGATGGGCCTAGTACAGGTTGCTCTGTGCCTTTCTAAAAGAGATACCAGCATCATTTGACCTGAAAAATTATTATTCAAGAACAAATACTGTTGGCCCCACAAATTCTAAAAACCTTCACTTCAACCCCTAAGCTCTGTTTTCTTTATGTATTAAGTGGACCATTGATTCACTGTAAAATAAAAAAATATTTTGGTTCCAATATGTTTTAAAATCCGGATTCATATCACATGGTATGAGTCAGTGATGTTCTTTCAATAACAGCTTAATTTGGAAAGAACTACGTTTAAGTATGCCATACAAACTTCTCCCTTTCCAAAACAGAGTGAAGTTCACAAGAGTGCAGAACATTAAGGCATCTGCTCATAATCCATGCCTTATGTTTCACAATTGCTCAGTGATTTTCACATTTTTGCACAAATGTAATATTTTTTCATATCATCATTTAATGTCATAAAGCCAAAGCATACAGTATTTATTCCTTCTACACCAGACAACCTCATTTGTAAGACAAATAGTGCCAAAATGGATGCTTATTTATTTAACAAATGTAGTTTGTGTCTTCAGAGACAAATTTGAAGATCTATGGAGAAGTAGGACACCTGTCCCCACCTAAAACCTGTGACCATGTTACTGTGAGGGAACGTTCAAAGCTTTAGGAAGAGTTTGTGGCAGTCAGGAGACTCAATAAGATCAGCTAATGACATTAAGCTGGGGAGGATTATTTTTTAAGCCCCAATAATTCTTTGTGCGACAATTAGCTAAAATAGCCAAAAGAATAAATACAACAAATCAGGGGTAAAAATGCTGTAATGGTCCAGATATTTATTTTCTGCCTTTAGGTCAGGTAGCCTTGAAAAGCCATTTAAAAACAGGACAAAATGGAGTGGTGGGTCTACTATATGACTGTTTCCCAAACACTGGGTCGGGACCCATTTGTGGGTCCCTTATTATTTTTGTTTCCTATTCTTCTTTTTAATTATTATTATTTCAAAACATTTTCAAAAAACATTCCCAAAAAAGCAAACATTTTCATGAATTCAAAACAAATTCAATATTTTTTTCCAGTGATTTCATGAAGAAATAAAAGAAAAATCGAAGAAATTCCATAAATTAGAAAACAAAATGTTTAAGAAGTAGTGAAAATAGCCAATCTACAAGCTTGTCTAATCTCTCTTTTGGGTCTCCACCAGAAAAGTTTGGGAACCACTGCAATATGAAGTATGTCATCATTAAACCATGGAACAAATGAAGTACCTGCCCACCGTACTCGCACTTGTTTTAATATTAATAATTCTGTCTGAAAAGTCCTCCCCTCTCTTGGCAAAGCGGCATAAAACGCTCGATCCGGCCTTGGATGGCTTCATTAAGAAGTGATCAACATTATTGCCTGTGATATCGATGCAGCCCCGCTGTCAATCAGGCCTCGGTGGTAATGCATCAGCGCTGCTCCTGTGCTGCTCTGCTCTGCTCTGCCTCCTCCCTAACGAGCACATCATTGATTGGACCTGCTTGTTATTCATTACCTTAATGAGTGTGAACAGGCAAAGAGGAGGGCTGTGCAGAGCAGAGGCGACCGGACGAGCCGCGGGGTGCGTCAGAGCCAGAGGGATGGCCTGAGTGCTGCCCAACATGTAAACTGTAGGGGTGTAACGATATAGTAACTGAATCGAACAAAAGCAAAATATCATACCGTTTTGGCTTTGTATCGTATCGTTTTAAAATGAGGTAATTGGTATCGAATCGTAAATCGCAATGCCAATAATTGATTGTATGGAAACTAAGTATTTGTGCCTTGTATTTAGCAATTTTAAGAGGCAAAATGAAAAAAGAGGGGTCTAATTACCTTTCCATTCCATATAGCTAGCTACACTTGGTCTATCGATGAATGTGTGTAATGTGTGTCTGTGTTCATTTCAAGGTGGGTTTGTCCATGTGTGTTGAAATATAATGTCCATGTATTTGCTAGATAATCACAGCTTTTACTTCCATAATAATAGATTTTTTACATGTTTTACACAGATTTTCTCTTTGCTAAATAGTTACTATATCGATTTTAAATCATTGAATCGAATTGTATTGCCATGAATGAACCAATATTGTCCATGCATTGTATTGTTAACCATGTATTGTGATGCGTATCGTATCGCTGTTAAAATGTATCGTTACACCCCGCGTAAACTGCATAACATATTTCCCCCTCAAAGTAACATAGTCCCTCTCAATGTAACATATTTACCCCTCAATGTAACATAGTCCCCCTCAACATAACATAGTCCCCCTCAACATAACATAGTCACCCTCAGTGCGGGCGCGGCTATGAATATGTGTCACGTGGCGCGCCCCGCGCGGCAGATACCACTCTGCCACACTTCCTTTCCTGTCAACGGAAGGTCTTCATTCCATGTCTAAAGGCGAGCCCCTCTGGCGAAGCATAAACAGCCGCCAGCAGAAGCAGAGGTGGTTGGATGTCAGCAGAAGAACTGGTGTGTGGATATATAAAACAACATAAGCCCCCTACCACCACCACCACCCCCTTATTCCCTGTATCCCTCTGTATTAGCATATTCTCTATTATTCATACAGTCGCTGCTTCTGAAATTGCCGCTTTTAAATTGTTTTATGGAAGCGAGGCCTGTCCTGTGTGCGCGTTAAAAAGTGCACGTGAACTTGCTGAATAAAATATTTTATTCCCGGGGTCTGGGGCGAAGCGTGGGATTTGGTTCTGTATTACATTGGTTCTTCTTTCTTGTGAACGGAAGAAGAAGAGAGAAAAAGATCCCAAAACAAGGAATGCATTCAAGGAACATTGCATCTGCTTGGGTGAGATATAGAGGCTATGAAATACCTGACTTTAAATATTACTCACACAGCGAAATCCAGAACATTCATTTAACCGAGAGAAATGGTCCTGCGTGGGTACAGTGAAGTTCAAGTGAGTTAAATTAAAATATTTTATCAAATATTAAGGCAAAAGTGAAACCTTGCCTATATCAGAATTACATTTGGCTGTATACACTGTATGTGTGTGCCTGCCTGCCTGCCTGCCTGCCTGTCTGAGTGCCTGCTTGCGTGGCTACATGTGTGTGAGCGTGTGTGTGTGTGTGCGTGCGTGAGTGCACGTGTGTGCGAGTGTGTGTGCACAGGAAGTGGTCAGACTCCTGCGCGCTGAGTAACAGCAGGGCCATAAGTGGTCCGTCGGCCTCTGCCAAATACCTGTCTTTCCAGGGGAAGCACCTCATTCTTTCCGTAGCACTTACTGGCCGTGTCTGGCCGCCACTAATATGTCCGCTCAATTAGACAGTGTCATCCTTCGCTTTGACGCTGCCAAGTCTAATTATACAACAAAAGTGTTCATCTCGGAGCGCAATTTCCTTGCACTGTGGCCCGGGGAACAGCTCTGTCATGCGTTGCAGGGTGGGCGGCATGCGGATATAGCACACATGTACAGGCAGGGGTGTCACACCAAATTCTGGGCCCTGGGTACAAAAGGATTCACTCACATTTTGTGCTTTAACTATTGAAAAATAGCAGATGTACAAGCTCACAGCACGGCACCGAGTGCTGCGCTGTGAGCTTGTAGATCTGCTATTTTTGAAAAATCGTGAACATTTGTGCAAGTCTTTGAATATTTCAAATCCTTCTAAGGTTTTTTTTTAAAAACCTATGTTTCTATGCCAGTGGTGCTCAAACCTTTTCATGTGAAGGACCCCCAAAATAATACGTATTTGGCCATGGACGCCCATCTCAAAATATTCCCCCCCCCCCCCCCCCCCCCAGAAGCAAAATTTGAGTTACAAATGTTCGCTTAAAAAAATACATATATTCAAAGATTTGCACACATTTTCACGACTTTTCAAAAATAGCAGATCTTGTATACTGCTATTTTTCAATAGCTAAAGTATAACATAAGTAAGCTGGCCCCTCCACCTTGGGCCCTAGTAACTCAGTCCCACTCCCCCCCCCCTTGTGACGCCCCTGTGTACAGGATAGCAGTCACACATGCTCGCCCTACTGCTGACATGATTTACAGTATACTTGGTTGAGGATCGTGTCACGCACCGATCTACAAGCTCAAAATGTGTTGCAGCTCAACCCTTGTAGATCTACTATTTTCTGTACGCGACACCGGCACACACATGAAAGTCAGGCTTGAGGCACACAGCTGCTCCAGCTCTTAAGGAATTGCTGCGTAAATTCAGAGGTTGCACATCTCCTCGGAATGTGCAAGGATTTGGTGTGGGAAGATTTGAGAGAGGTAGAGTTCTTTGTCATCATACTGTATATGGAACTTGGAACACGTAATTACATGAGAAGGAATGTGCTGCAGTGGCTGGTGCAGCCTCTTGTACCAGCAGAGCACTGGTTCTCAAAGTGGGGTCCGGGGAACCCATGGTTCCTTGAAGGGGGTCCCCAGCAATAAAAATATATATACACATGGATTTTTTATTTTATGTTAGCTATTCAAAAAGATATACAAGCTCACAGCGCGTCACTTCGTGCCGTGCTGCTTTTTCCGAAAAATCTTGAACGATTTTGAAGAATTTTAGAGAACTTTAACACAAATCTTCTCTTCTGGGGGTCCCTAGCTGGCACATAACATTTTCACATGGGGGGTTCCGGGACAAAACACATATCAATTTGGGGGTCCTTGGCATGAAAAGGTTTGAGAGCCACTGCAGTAGAGGAAATTATGGAGGCTAGATGCAAATGGAATGTTGACTTGGCTGGTGGATGGCAATGTTGTCTGTGGATCGGATGTGCCGTCCTTCCATCCGTCTGTCCAAACCTATACTGGCTGGATTGCTATGGAATTTGCTGTGCAACTTCTCCCTTGAGAAGTTTTAACAGCTTTCATTACCTTTAAGAGCAGCGTTCTGTGCTCAGTATAAAAGCGCACTGTAAACATTCCCAGTGTCATGCAAGAAAAGAAAGAAAAGAAAATGTCATAAAGAGCAAAGTGACGTCTTTGTGTGTGTGTTGTCAGACAACACATCTGGTGGTGTAAAAGTATCTGGAGGAAACAACAAATGCAGTTACTGTAAAGGCATGTTTTCACTACAGTTCCGGAATTTTTCCTGCAAAATAATTAGCTTATCATTTTCAACTTGCCGGGAGTTTTGTTTTTTGGGTGTTTTCACATGAGCAAAAATGCTGGCATCGCCATAAAATACATCGTTTTCACTACTAAACCGTCACGGAATGAAAATCCGTGTTGCCAGACTTTGCGAGAGAAATAAGCAACCAGGTGTACGAAAATAAGCCCCAAAAAGTGATATTATCTAGGCCACAAAAGCAATTTAAAACTATAAGCATCGCCACATCAGCTACTTGACAATTACCGATCTAAAAGATCACAACAAATAAAAAGCAGCCAGAAACGATCAATACATACAAGCAACTTTACGGAAATCAAGACCATAGTCGCTTATAATTAGCAAACATGGCAACCAGTGCTTACCACACCGTCTGCGTCTGGACTATTAACTAATGATGCCGCTCTTTGAGTTGGTAGCTTCCAACTTTCATCACAGCATAGGCCAAATGAGCGCATTGTGTCTCACTCAGACAAAAAATAGGCTATAGCACCGTAAAAAAAGTTGGTAAAGATTCCAGCTTTTATCACATTACGAGCGCATCGCGCTCCTGTCTCCAGAGCGGACTTGTATCAAAACCCACACAGCTTAATTACAAATAGGCTATAGAATAATTTTGAACCATGCATTGATCTAGCATTAAGCTTGCATTTCTCGACGTCTGTCTTCTGTGTTTGGCTGGCTTACATAACATTCGAATGCAATATGGATTCTGAAGCTTTCAATCCCAATTACAATGCTTTAACTGTTAATATTGGCTCCTTGCGTGCACCTGCTTGTCCGAAAAAAGTAAAAATCACGGTATGCCGTTTTCACTGTGGGGATATTTCTATTCTGCCGGGACTTTAGGCAAAAATTACTAGGTATTTTCCCGTCACGTTTGGGACACCAAAACTCACGGAAGACAAAATAAGTGGCCGTTTTCACATGGCGTGAATTTCAAAATTGCCGTCATTTTGGAAAAAACTTCCAGAAGTTTGACTCAGTGAAAACGGGGCTTAATACTACGTATGTCTGACACTATAACAAGTGTTTTCTCATTTAATCCCAGTTCAGTTCATAAGCCCAATTCATAGAATTAGTTGTCGTTGTGGGTATTTGTCACTGTACATTTGCAATTTAATATGATATCAGAGGAATAGAAAAGTTTGCTCAAGCACCTTAGCTCTCTTCGAGGACTTTGTTTTGACGTCCACCTGAGTGACGTTTCGAAGAGCAGTGTGCTCGAAACGTCACTCGGATGCCATAATAAAGTCATTCTAGGGAGCGACAGCGTGCAAACCTTTGATCTCTGTCTCCTTTGAGTTCAGCACCTGCATGTAAAAAGGCTGTGTAGACGTGCGTGACCTCCTTTGATCCATGTTAAATTTTATACAATGCAAATTCAGCAAACTAGCCTACATGCGTGGACGTCCACAAAGTAACTGCTGCAGTATGACTGCTTGGACCTAGGATGTTGTGTCCATTTGACCTGTCCATGGGAAATGTTTATAATGTCTATAAAATGGGGTTGGTACAGTTTGAGTATGCTTCCAGTGCACTAAAATGTGCAGGCAATAATGTGTAATAATCTAGCAAGTTGACCAATCAGTTTAACCACTATAACTCTGGTATCCACATTTCTGGCCATGTCAATATACAGTTAGCCTCGGGATCCAGACATTTCAAGAAGAAACGCCTGGGTCAGCCCCCCTGTAACTGTGGTACATTTTTATTGTAATTTTGCGCATATGAAATATATGTAGCCGTTCAGATATTTTATTTTACATCAATATGGTTCATGTGAACTGGTTTGTTTATGCTTATATTCATTGTAATGATCAAAATCGCTATGATTTATCACTCGTTTTCCATCGCGGCTCACTTCCTGGTTTAGCAGCAGCAGAACAGATGACAGGAGCAGACAGAGGGGGGTGGGGGAGGGGAGGCAGTATTCTTCAAAATAGTAGATCTACAAGCACAACCCGTCACCCTCGTCGTTGATCAAATATTTTCAAACACTTAAAAGAAAAACAGGGCTTAAGTGGTTAACCATTGTCACATGTGGGTTATCCCATAATAAAACAACTGGCTAAAATATGTTCTCCAGCTTGAGGTATTCGTACTGTACATAAGTGACTGCTGCCTGCCCCCCAAAATAGGGCCCTTATAGTCATGTTTGACTTCTGCCACTATAGAGAGAAAGGTTCAAGCTGTGCGCCAGATTTTTTTTATTTCCCCAGCTGGATGATGTTGATAGAATGTCACATGTAATTAGAGTATATCATTTTAACCATTGAATACGCCTAGCGTTTAGCAGGCCGGTTGGTAGCTTAAAGTCAGTGGTGTAAAGTAACTAAGTACATTAACATTAGTACAATTTTGAGGCATTTTTAATTTACTTGAGTGTTCCCAATTTTCAATACTATTACTTCTACTCCACTACATCTCAGAGGCAAATATTATACTCCACTACAATTATTTGAAAACTTTAGTCACTATTTACTTAGATTTTTTAATTCAAGTTGTATTACTACAAAACCTACATTACTAACTTCAGACCTATACACATTTCGGCCATTTGAAAATAGCTAACCTACAAGTTTAAATGCATCGCTATGGGCCCGTCTTCATAATGACTTCTTTTATACTTTAAGTATATTTTAAGTATTTATATCCAAGAAAGGTATTCTATGTTCGATTGTTTGGTATTCTGTACTTTTCTTTTTTTCTTTTTTTCGAATTCACCGCAGTTCCGACTGCTAGGGTGGTACATTATCTTAAAAATCGCTTATTTGTAGCGATTCTTTTTTCTTAAGTTAACATCTGTCCTTCATAATGGCGGAGATGTCTCCACAGATGTCTTCCGCCGTGGACTGAAGACTCACCTTTTCAGACTCCACCTAAACCCATAGCACTACTGAAACACTCAGTAGTGCTAGTTAGCATTTTTTTGGTTTTTAGAAACTTTTTTACTGATTATATTGTTTTTCTAGATTGATATTCATATGCATTTGTTACATTGTTGTTGATGTTCTGACATATCTTGTTTATTATAGTGATGTATTATCTGCTTATTGTAAGTCGCTTTGGATTAAAAGCGTCTGCTAAATGCCTAAACTGTAAACTGTACAGAGTTTTGTCAATAATGGGCTGCCGTAAAAAGGCGAACGGCGGCTATAGATCCCAGTCCCACCACCCCTGGTCAGAGCTACCACTAGAAATGTTTCGTTTTTTTCTACGCCTCTATGACCGGTTAATGGATGGAACAACATCAGGTTGCGGTAAAGCTCTAGTCCGGAATTCTCCTTTAACAAAAGCCCCGGCAGGGTCGGATATCAGTGTAAGCTACAAACACTATATGGCAGAACTCCTCTGATTGTGTGGTGTCCTCCAATGTGTCAATATGCACTTGTATCTGATGAATGACGCCACTCTCTGCCAGAAAATACCTTGTCCTTTGTCTCATTCAATGGCGTCCTTGTGGTTTTGGCTTGGATGCTGTCATGGACGTCTCTCACGCTGGCAGACACAGACGCTTTGAGTGGGAAGCCTGATCAGGGGCGTCACAAGGGGGGGGGGGGGGGGGGGGGGTGGGAGTGGGACTGAGTTACTAGGGCCCAAGGTGGAAGGGCCCTAGTAACTTTAGCTATTGAAAAAAGTCGTGAAAATGCGTGCAAATCTTTGAATGTATTTTTTAAGCGAACATTTGTAACTCAAATTTTTGCTTCTGGGGGGTGGGGGGGGGGGGGGGGGCTGGAACTAAATATTTTGAGATCGGGGTCCGTGGCTAAATACATATCATCTTGGGGGTCCTTCACATGAAAATGTTTGAGCACCACTGACATGGAAACAGGTTACCCAGGGCCCAGAATTTGGTGTGACGCCCCTGAGCCTGATTTATACTTCACCGCACAGCGGTGTCGCGCGCCATAAATTGCCGATCTACAAGCTCACGGCGTGTCGCGGACACAACGCGCTGTGAGCTTGTAGGTCGGCTATATCCGTGAGACTGGAGTCTGCCCTGTGTGGTTCCTGCTACAGTGATAAAAGAAACAGCCTCTCTTTGTGCTCCTCTTTTATTCTCCAAATATATATAGTTATGCCAAATTTGTTATTTCCTGAAGGCCAGAGCAAAAATCTTTTGAAAAACAAAGCTATGATAAATGAAAAAGAAATCGTTACCAGACCGTTTCATGTACGGTAACTTCCAACGAAAAGACTTAAAAACGTTTTTTCTTTCTTTTTTTTCAAATATTTGTTATTCTTAGTGTGTAAGTAAGTATTAGGAGTTGCTAGGGTCGTGCTAAATCTAGCAAAAAAAAATGAATTGCTAAATTGGCAACACCTATAACTGACCAGCTGCTGACATCAAACACATGGCTCTTATTCAAACCACCTGAAAAATTATCTGTGGTCAGTGCTCATTCTCTCAAGCGCTGCAGTGTTGCGCACCGAAAATAGCCGATCGACCTACAAGCTCACAACGCATCGCGTCCGCTATGCGTTGTGAGCTTTTAGGTCACAAAGTATCTGAATTGGGCTTCATTGTCCTTTTAGCCTACACAGCAGTGGTGTAAAGTGTAACTAAGTACATTTACTCAAGCACTGTACTTAAGTAGTTAAAATCTTGAGGTACTTTTACTTTACTGGAGTAGTTCCAATTTTCTATACTTTTACGAGAGACTTTTACTTCTACTCCTCTACATATCAAAGCAAATATTGTATTTTTACTTCACTACAATTACATTAGTTACATTACATTAGAAAACATTAGTTACTAGTTACTTTGTAGATTTTGATTATAATTACAAAATATACACCAGTAAGACTCCCTAAATCGGGAGATAAGCGACCGTTAGGTCGCATGTAAAAATCGGCCTGATGGTGGCGCTAAATGGGACAGACTGTGTACCACTTTGCGTGATTTTAGGGCAAAATCTGTGTCCAAAAATGTGTTTAAAAACATCAGCCTGATGGTGGCGCTATATGGGACAGATCCATGTTGATGACATGACTGTAGACATACTGTGTAGCGATTCGCGTGATTTTAGGGCAAAATTTGTAGGAGCAGTGTCCAAAAATGTGTTTTGCAAGAATCTGACTCATGGTGGCGCTAGAAGAGGGCCATGTGAGAAATGGAGGGTGGAGGTAGTGGTTTGGCAGCCAAGGAGTGTGTGTGCAAATTTTGGCATGGATTTGGGCACCAGTGGCGGAGATATGAGAAGGGCAAAATTGTGACGTGTGACTGACTGACAGACTGACAGCCGGTGGAGGTTTTGATAGTAACTGCGACCTGACGGTCGCAATAATACAGTAACCACTTAAGCCATTTGAAGATCTACAAGCTCACGATGTGATGCATTGTGATCTTGTAGATCAAAAAGATCTTTTTTCCAAGAGATTTCTATACATTTGATACATTTGAAACCTGTGAAATGGGACATTCAAGTGCATTTTGATACCAACATTTTTTACTTTTTGTACTTTTTACCCATTTAAATTTTTAATTCTGTACTTTTTTTTTACTTAATGTATTTCTACATTGCAGTATTGATACTTTTACTTAAGTAAAACGTGAATACTTTTCCCACCACTGCCACACGGTCCAGCAGTTTTCCCCAGCGGTCTATCATATTCGTCCAGTTGGTGAGATTAATGGGGGCTGCCCACCACCCCCTCCCAGGCATTTACACCCCCTTCTTGCTCCTCTGGTTGAACTCTGTGTACGCAGTGGGAAGTGCAGGTCACACACGTTCTCATGTTCACATTATATGGCCTCAACGAGATGCACTGTTGTGTTGGCAGCAGTGGTGTAAAGTAACTGTAAGTACATTTGGCTCGCAAAGTACACCGTGATGACATCATCATGGTGTACTTTGCAATACAAACCCCACAATCAATCTTCTAGGAAACACAGAAGGAACTCAAAGGTATATTAATGACATAGTTCAATGTTGAAAATGGGTGGTTCTCCCCTTTAAGTAACATTTTGAGTTATTTGCACTTTACTGGAGTATTTCCAATTTTCAATGCTTTTACTTCTACTCCACTACATCTCGGATTCAAATATTGTACTTTTACTCCACTACAATTATTACAAAACATGCATTTACCACTTCAAGCCTACATTTTGTCCTTTTGAAAATCATTTTATTCAAAAGCCCTAAAATAAAAATAAAGACCAAAGACTAAAACAAAATAATTATTTGCTTTACAGGTTTTCACATGAGGTTCAACCACTTAGGCTATATTCAACCACCCTATTCAAAATGATCTACAAGCAACGCATTGTGAGCTTGTAGAACTATTCGATTTTTTTATATATATTTATTTTACAAATACAAATAAATAATGATAAATCTCCGCCTATAATGACATGTCCAACATAGTTAGGCTAGGCCATGGGTTGAAAGTCATTTCCTTTGCTTTAAAACAGATATTTCAGTAATTCTCCAGACGAGTAAAGCCTTATGCCTGTGCCCACATTCCATGAATGACACAGCACAGCCACAGAATAATTATGACCTCATTTTTGGTTTGCTGGCTCCATTAATTCCAATATATTGTAGGGAGGAGTGTAGTATTCAGGGCTTTCGCCTCAAATAGCCGGTATAGTCTCAAATTCTCAGAAGGCCAACAGCCCCGAAATGTATTGTTCTTGGCTGATGTGCAGTATGTGTATCTTCGTATTCTGTGTGAAAAATAAAAAAATATAGCCTATACAAAAGAAGAAAGGGGGAAAAAGGAAGATATGCATAACAAATAGCCTTCTATAAAACACAGAAGGTGGAGAAATGTCTTTACAGTAGCTTCATCTGCCCTTAAGTGTTCCACTTTTCTGGTAATATATTTATAACCTAAACTCAACAGAATGACCGCAGGCTCTATATTATATATTAATGCAGAGCGCATTATATATTACCTGCATAACATGCATTTGATTAAAGGGGCCGGGCCACATTACAGCGTTCAAATATGTTATTCTTTTGCCCTAGGACACTGTAGGTCTCTATTTGCAGGCGCTATCACCCTTTGCCAGAAGACTTCTGTCCCAGTTCAAAATGAGTTGCCTTTTTGAGTCTGTTTCGCTATATCCGTGGGTGGGTGGGTGGCTGACTTTGTGTGTATGTCTGTACCCTTTAGAGAGTTGGATTAGATCATTTTAAGGTATTTGTACTTTACTTGAGTATTTCCAATATAGTTTTAATTCTACTACATATACCTCAACCCCTGCATATACCTCAAGGTGCGCAGGCCTCCACCGCTCAGTTCACACGTGTGTGATTTCTTTTTTTCTAACCCTTAGCTCCATATAGAAAATTAATTGGAAGGTAAAACAATATATACAGCTGCTTCAAACTGCTTCACAGATTTGCTGAAACTGACTTGTTAGCTGAGCCAATAATGTAATGATAATAATAAATACCCTAATGTTTCCGTTATGGAGACCCAATGGAGACTTCTCCCACTGGTGGTAATCAAATTATTGGCTCAGGAATGCGACAAAAATAATGAATTTAAGTCTTCATATGGGGTGAGTAATCAATAGAATTTTTTGAGCAGTGGTAAACCTCCATAGAGTGAGTCTGTAGCCACTTTTCCTCAGCGTTTTGCCATAGCAATGTGTTTTCCTCAGCATTTTGCCATAGCAATATGTGTGTGTGTGTGTGTGTGTGTGTAGCCATATTACATCACCAATTACATCCTAGACCTATATATCCTAGTCTTTTTCCTCAGCGTTTTGCCATAATAATGTGTGTGTGTGTAGCCTGTATTACATCACCAATTACCAATTGAAGACGTTATGCAAGCACGACCTCCGCTCACTTCACATTGGGTGTGGTTTTTTTGGAGGTGAGCTACTCCTTTAAGTTCTATATAGACTTCATCGGACAACAAATCAGCTCACGAGGGCCTGTAGACCAGAGGGGAGATATCTGGAGAAAAGCGAGGCAAAGGCCAAAAAAACAAGACTACTGTACGAATCTAAAATCCACCCTTGGAGGCTGGGCTGCTCCTTGGCTTATACAGACCATGGACCAATAGGTTACACATATCTGCAGGGTTCATCCTAATTTCTGCCTATTAGATAATGAGGTAGAGACGCAGAGTGTTGGCCAAAGTTGACATTTTGCCTAGAGGAAAGGTCATGGGGTCACTCAAATGTTAGTATTCGCACGTTTCATGGCGATCGACCCATTAGATTGTGATTGTGTGCAAAGTGAAACGTTTTGCCTACTGTAGGGCACTACAGGAGAGGAGGCCATGGAGGTCACTGAAATGAGCAGGGTTCGTCCTCGGGTGAGCACGGAAGGTGCACAACAAGTTCCATGACAATCATTTATGTAGTTTTGGGGTATTATGTTGTTTTGGAACAAAAATGGTGACCAGACGGATGTACCGTACGCAGACTTCTCCGTTCTTTAGAGCATATTAATGTCTTCTAAGTTCTAGCACAGATGTTGCTGTAGTCAGTGGAAGTCCCACTTCTTGAGGCATGAACATGATGCTCCACTTTATTCCATCCCCAAGAGCAATTATTTGGAAATATCATGTTCCAGCCCCCCCAAAAAAACAATAGTTTTGGTTCTTATTGTACATGGAACATCTGTGCCAAATGCCACAGTATGCCATACTAAGGAATCTTATTTCAACCCTCGCCCGTTCATTATTTATTTATTCATTAATTTTAATCATATACGGACACGTAAGAAACCCATACGTTCTATAATAAATCAGCTGGGGCTTAGTTAAGCGAAACACATCCACATGTTCGTCATATTCCCAGACGCGCAACCCCTCTTTCGCAACTCGGATCTCCAAGGGTTTTTTAGTTGGGCGTCTGATGATTTATGCCCCGCTGCATGGTGGTGTCGCTCGCGGCGAAAAAATGGCAGATCTACGAGCTCACAGCGCGTCGCGTCCGCGACACAACGTGAGCTTGTAGATCGGCCATTTTCGACAGCACCGCGCAAACGAAGTATAGGAATCGGGGCCTCTGAAGACTGTGAAGACACAGCAGCAGAGGTATAGCGCTATCAGCGGTTACCGTATAGGAGCGGGCGCTGGTGGCGTGTAGTCGGCACGGAGTTTGGCAGTGGGGGAGAGAGAGCTCTGCTTTAACCCATTTAGGCCTAGAATTATTGAATGCTTTAACCAGTGAAAAATAGCAGATATACAAGCTCACAGCGCGGCACCGAGTGCCGCGCTGCGAGCTTGTAGATCTGCTATTTTTGAAAAAGTCGTGAAAATGTGTGCAAAATCTTTGAATAAATATGTATTTTCAAAGCGAATGTTTGTAACTCAAATTTTGCTTCTGGGTGGTCCCTGGAACTAAATATTTTGAGATGGGGGGTCCGTGGCCAAATAAATATCATTTTGGGGGTCCTTCACATGAAAAGGTTTGAGAACCACTGACATAGTAGTCTCTCAAGAACAGACTAACTGAGCTCCATTTAAGTGAAAAGGACCTTTTCTTTGACGATGGCTGGCCAGATTGCTGACATAGAAACATAGGTTTTTCAAAAAACCATAGAAGGATTCAAAAGACACTTATAGAATCAGGTCAAAATTCTAATTTTCACGATTTTTCAAAAATAGCAGATCTACAAGCTCGCAGCGCGGCACTCGGTGCCGCGCTGTGAGTTTGTATATCTGTTATTTTTCAATAGTTAAAGCATAAAATAATGATACACAATAATGTGTACCCGTTCTGAATCTGTTAAGTGTGATGTCAGGTAATGAGAAGATTAATCATCTGGTAGAAAGAGCAAGCCCACTGCATCGGCCTCTGGAGGATTCACAAGAGCTGCTGTGGACTATAAAGAGAGCGGCCTAGTCTACAGGGGGCCCTCTCTACAAGCACCCCCCTACAGTATCTCTCTCTCCCTCTCTCTCTCTCCTTTCTTTCCCTCACTTTACCCCCCCACCCTCTCTTTCTCTATGACGGTGGGACTGGGGAAAAGAGATACTTCTCCATCCAGGCCCGGCCCCGGTGCAACAAAAGAGCCCTGAGACCGGGGCCACCGCTCAAAAGGTGCGTTGAGAGAAACCAATATCATTACTGGCCCATGCAGGAGCACTAGCTGGGCGGCGCTGAAAAGGCCAGCCGGTGAATGGAGCCCCGATGGGTTTTCACCGGGGTCAAGAGGGGCAGCGCATGGAGCTACGCCGGCAGAATTGCAGATGGCGGCGCCCCTTTTGTTTTAGCTAGACTCTCGTAACGCCGCTCGAATGAATGCTCTTTTTTTTCCTCCTCCTCCAGTTTTCCCCAAAAAACCCATCACCTGCATGAATACCTCGCTGTAGATGAGGAGTCATTGGTTTAGCCACTTAGACCGTATATACTTCATTGACCGGGGGTCCCTCCCAGGGGGGCCACAGAGCTTGTGGCACATTGCCTTCTCTGTTTTCTTGCCCTTGCATCGCATTGCTTTCCAATAAAGTGTTTTGGATAAGCATTATTATGACAAAGGACCTGTGTTCCAATGTAGTTATTATTTTACGTCTCATCGGTTTGATACTTAAATTATAAAACCAACAGACACACTATACCACTTTCACCTTAAAAAAAACAATCTTACAAGATCAAAAACACGTTGCAGTTCGATGTATTGTTAGCTGGTAGATCCGTTATTTGCATGACTGAGGAAGTTGGGTATTGATTTACAATAAAACATTTAAAAAAAAACGTTGAAATGTGAGATACAAGGCCTCTCTGGCCAACGGCAACCAATCGTCACTGTCGGGCAGAAACCTTGTATCTCCAAGTTCCAAATTTGTACGTTTTTTCACAAAGTAAAGCCCTGCTTCATCAGATAAGGCCGTCGCACAAAAGTAGTGAAAACAGCCGATCTACAAGCACACAACGCCTCGCGCTGTGTGCTTGTAGATCTACTGTTTTCACTAGTTCAGTCATTTTTTTAAATGATATAAACGAACGGTTTTGGACATATACAAGGTTTCCACCCGACAACGACGAAATGCTCCAGTATATGAGTGTTGTGGATAGGCAGCAGGACGAGTGTTGCACTCTGACAATGACACCATGGCTCTGTGTGGGAACCACGGCAGACATCACAGAGGCACGGCTCCAAACCAAGGCCACATGGTCCTGTCCGCGGGGATGCCTCCATGGTAAATGGGTCATAATTGCCAAATTAAGTCATTCTCATGGTGTCCTCAATTATACACACACTCACACGCACGCACACACGCGCATGCATGCATGCACACATAGCACATACATACACACACACACACATGCGCCCCTTTTATGTCTCACATGTGCCATGCCTGGGTGAGCTCACGATCACTATTCCATTACCACACTCAAACAAACAGGTTACATTGGCCAATGCACTGTGCACACGCTTGCGTGTGTGCGTGTGCGTGTGCGTGCGTGTGCGTGCGTGCGTGCCTGGGAGCGCGTGTGTCCCTGGCAGGGGCACAGAACTTCCTCTACCTCCTCTTCTCCTCCTCCTTTTGAAAAAGGAGATCAAAGTGGTGTCGGCAGCGCCGGCCGGGGCCTATAGCTGGCGGTGCACAGAATATTCATGAATACGAGGCATCTGTCAGCAACATAGACGACGCCCGTCGGTTGCCTGGGTCCCCGGAAGGAGGGCGGGGGGACGTTTGTCTCCCCAACAATGAGGGACGGTGCTTCAAATAGGGCGTAAGTATACGCCCCCCACAGCCGCCCCCCCCCCCCCCCCCCCCCCCCCCCCCCCCCCCCCCCCCCCCACGCCGGTGATTTCACTTAACGTATTTAGGCCTAGAATTATTGAATGCTTTAACTATTGAAAAATAGCAGATATACAAGCTCACAGCGCGCCACCGAGTGCCGCGCTGCGAGCTTGTAGATCTGCTATTGAGAAAATGTGTGAAAATCTTTGAATATATGTATTTTTAATGCGAACGTCTCTGTACCTCAAATTTTGCTTCTGGGTGGTCCCTGGAACTAAATATTTTGACATGGGGGTCGGTGGCCAAATAAATATCATTTTGGGGGTCTTTCTCATGAAAAGGTTTGAGAACCACTGACATGGTAGTCTCTCAAGAACAGACTAACTGAGCTCCAGTAAGTGAAAGGGACCTTTTCTTTGACGATGGCTGGCCAGATTGCTGACATAGAAACATATAGGGTTTTTCAAAAAATCTTAGAAGGATTCAAAAGACACTTATAGAATCGGGTCAAAATTCTAATTTTCACAATTTTTTAAAAATAGCAGATCTACAAGCTTGCAGCGCTGTGAGCTTGTTCAATAGTTAAAGCATAAAATAATGATACACAATACGGTGTACCCGTTCTGAATAGGTTAACGGGGGGAGAAGGGCGGGGTCCTCAGAGGGTGCCTCGTCTCACCGGGGCAGAATTGAAAACGGATAGCGCCCCGGCGATGATTGTTGTATCTCGCGTGGGCCGTTTTGCATAATATCCATTCCAGTCAGTGTGCGATTCTGTCATTATTTATATGAACCCCTCCTCTCCTCTTTTTTTTTAATATATATATTTCCTAGAACGCTCGACTCCCTGAGTCGGCAGAACATTGCCCTTCCTCTAGGCATTGTGAGATGAATATAAAGTCACATACAATGTCATGACAGATTTAATTTTCATATCATTAAGGGTATTTTGCATAGCCTTGCCCCGACTACGCGTGCGTGCGTGCGTCTTGTTAAAGCAGCTAGGCCTCGACGGCGGTCCCAGGGTTCCAAACTCCTGCTGCTCTTCTATTCTCCCAGGTAGTCCATTGCATCCACCTGTATATCCCGGGTCTAAATTAGTCTTTGATTAACACCTACGCCACCATGTAAAACACAACTACTGTTTTAAAAGGTAGGGCGACCGACGAGGGGCCACTTCTCATATTTACATATTAGTCCATAATCTACACAACAATATCAGTTGATATAATTCTATGGAAATGACCTGCGTGAAATTACATCACGAGTGCAGGAACTATAACGTCTGCTGTGAAATCAGATGTACATTATATTTCGATGATATAGCCCTGTGGTTTTCAACCAGTGGTCCAGGGACCACCATTGGTCTCTGAGGGGGTTCCAGGTGGTCCCCAGCTAAAAGATGGATCGGTAGGGAATCAAATTGACCCTTATATGCACTTATTACGGATGAGATTGTATTCAAATGGTGGTCCGTAGCTCTAATGAAATGTTAGTTTCCCTTAAAATAATAATAATAATAATAATTTCCAACATGTATAAAACATATCGTTTATGAAAATGCCAAATTATAACCATCACTGTCGGGCAGAAATCTTGTATCTCCACATTTCAAATGTGTATGTTTTTTCGTGAAGTAAAGCCCTGCTTTATCAGGCAAGACTGCCGCACAAAACTAGCGAAAATAGCAGATCTACAAGCACACAACGCCTCGCACTGTAGATCAGCTATTTTCACTACTTTGAAGATTTCTTTAATGATAAATACAAAACTAACGCTTTTGGACATACAAGGTTTCCACCTGACAACAACGATAGACACTGTTTATCCCCTCTAGTATCCAGCGTTTAAAATGAATGATCCATTGCCTTGCCTTTAAAGGGGAAGTCCACCCATTTTCAATATTGAACTATGTCATTATTGCGACCGAAGGTCGCATATACTCTGAAGAATCGTGTCGCTTGAGTGTCCGAAGCCTCGTGACCGTCCTTCCGAAGCCTCTGTGATGTCAGTGTGATGTCAGCGAGTTGTGACATCACTTCCTGTACAGGGCAGCTACACGAAATGTGGATAACACTATATATGGAGATAGTCCAGTCCATCATGTCATATGGGACTACTGTCATAGAAAGTAGCCATTGTTAGGCCGGAGTCAATGGCTGTCTGTCTGACTGCCAAGTCTGCCATTGACTTGCAGCGCATGAACGCCGCACTGGAGCGTGAAAACCAACAGGCCTGATGGAAAATGATACATGGCCGCAGGCTTTGTGACGTCCCACATCTTATGTGCTGGGCATACTACTAACCGACGCCAAGGACCTCCAGAGGCCATACAAAGAGTATCTAACCCGAGGCCCCTTACTAAGTAGCATACATTTACAACATACCTTCTCCAAAAACATCAATATTGAACTCCATATGTATATGGATACATACATGTATTTTTATTAATAAAGGATAAAATAAAATAAAAATGCCATAGATGGGCATTCCCAAAAGCAAAATCCCTTTATGCCCATATATGGGGATTTCTGATGTCATCAATCTCTGACCCTAACTAGCTCAAAAGCCTGCTTTACTCCCTACCTTTCCAGATGATGACCTATTGGGTACACACTTATGTCCAAATATAGAAATCCCAAGGCATCAAACCTAAGCTTGGCTTTACTAATTAACATATGTTTCATGCCCATATATGGAGATCCCTGTCCCAATGTTATCAATATTAAGGACATATCTGGAAATGCCCATATTTGGTAATGTCCACATATGGGCATGTTTTGACATAACATAGTCAGGGAACTCCATGTATGGGCATAACATTGATTCTGTGAGTGTGCCATGATTCTGTGAGTGTGCTGAGCTCCTAGGGTTGATACCCTCACAAAAACATGAACAAACTCCCCCCAGAATGACAACAACTAGAATCGTCAGAGAAACGCTGTGGTTGGCCAGATTGTCAAGAATTGGCGCGACCTAGGGCGAGGTTGCATGTCACCCTGAGGTCGCATTCCACCCTTGGGTGTCTTACTAGTTGCGACCGAAGGTCGCATATACTCTGAAGAACCGTGTCGCTTGAGTGACCTTCCTTCCGTATCCTCGTGACCGTCCTTCCGTATCCTCTGTGATGTCAGTGTGATGTCAGCGAGTTGTGACATCACTTCCTGTACAGGGCGGCTACACGAAATGTGGATAACACTATATATGGAGATCATGTCATATGGGACTACCGTCATAGAAAGTAGCCATTGTTAGGCCGGAGTCAATGGCTGTCTAAACATGGAGATGTGGATAACACTATATATGGAGATAGTCTAGTCCAATATGTCATATGGGACTACCGTCATAGACAGTAGCCATTGTTAATCCGGAGTCAATGGCTGACTGTCTGTACAGGAAGTGATGTCACATGACATACTTTTTATGCCCATATAGGAGTCCTAACATGGAGATGTGGATAACACTATATATGGAGATAGTCTAGTCCAATATGTCATATGGAACTACCGTCATAGACAGTAGCCATTGTTAGGTCGGAGTCAATGGCTGTCTGTCTGACTGTCTGTACAGGAAGTGATGTCACATGACATACTTTTTATGCCCATATATGAGTCCTTCTGTACCACTTCTCCATGTTTAGGCAAACTCCACACAGAAAGGCCCTATCGCCAACCCAACCTAGGGTGTGAGCGATAGGGCCTTTCTGTGTGGAGTTTGCATGTTCTCCCCGTGTCTCCTAGGGTTGATACCCTCACAAAAACATGAACAAACTCCCCCCAGAATGCCAACAACTAGAATCGTCAGAGAAACGCTGTGGTTGGCCAGATGGTCAAGAATTGGTGCGACCTCGCCCTTTAGGGCGAGGTTGCATGTCACCCTGAGGTCGCATTCCACCCTCAGGTGTCTTACTAGTATACCTTAGAGGAGTTGTGTGGAAATAGAAAAAAAAGGTCCCCCCCTGTGTTGCCCTGAACTGGAAGATTGATTTTGGGGTTTGTATTGTAAAGTACAATGGTGTGATGTCATCAAGTTGTACTTTACAATACAAACCCCAAAATCAATCCTCCAGTTATAGGCAACACAGAAGGGGGGGAACTTTTTTTCTATTTCCACACAACTCCTCTAAGGTATATTAATGACATAGTTCAATATTGAAAATGGGTGGTCTTCCCCTTTAAAGACTTGGAATAAGCATTGACATCTTCCTGGGGGGTGGGGGTAGGCTGGAGGGTGGACGGACACAGTGAAAACAGCAGTCACCTGCTCTAGTTACTGCGGGCCCTTTGGTCAGGGTAACTGGAGTTATTTATAGTGGGGACTCGGCGGTGGTCAGCGTCGGAGATGACGCTACAAAGCAAAAACACACACCTGCTGGGTGGCTCGTATTTCTGAGGACTCGGCCGCCACGGGCGGTGTGGAGGTCACATCTGGACCACTGTCTGGACGGAGTCTGGGAAACCTGATCAGAGACAGTCCAGTAGGGAAGAGCTAATGGAGCAGTAGCCATCAAAAGGAGGGTCCCTCATCCTGACTCAGCTGTCAGTAGACGATACTGGACAATTAGCTTACTTTTCTTTCTCTGTTCCAATAGAATTCTGTCTTAACTGTTTCTTAACCAGAAGCAGGGATAAAACATAAAAAGCAAGCAAAGGGAATTGACTGCAACGTAAGTAATGTACACTATTGTTGCTTAATACTTATAGCTCATTGATATTCAGTGGGAGCCATCATCATCATCTCTCCTCCACTCCGACAGTTGTGAAAGTGAATGTGTGTTTCATTACAAAACATAAATATATGAAGTGCTGAAATGAACACTTATTGCGACATGTTACTGTTACTATCCGTCGGTCTGTCACGTCACGTCACACTTTTGCCCCCACTCTGACTAGTGGTGTAACTCTTATCACTCAGTGACTCATTCAGCCAGAGACATTTCACATGGATACCCTGCTGTCATGGTCCAGCCAAAAATATAAACACCATGTATATTAAGAGAAGAAAATCCTTTTCAAATGGTGGATATTACATTTACCAAAGAGACTCTTGATGAGCATCGCTGCTCACCATTTCAGTTGGGGATACCAACCAAGGATTTTTTGTGGTCTCTGCATCAAATTCAGTTCATGTCTCTCAGGAGTGTCTTGCTTTGTGGACTCTTTTCCTGGGTAGTTTTGCAATCACTGAAGTGCATCTTTTTCACATTACTTCATGTTCCGAAACCAGAGCAGTTGATGGGCGATGGCCGTCAGGAGACCTCCTCCAATACGAAAACTCTTAACCCAGCAAAACAGGAGTTGCCAAACTGCCTTGTCATATGAATATTTCATGGGGGGAGGGGTATGCAAACAGTGTGTCACTGGGGGTACAACATTACTTTGACATCAATTAATTACCCCCTTCACCACCCTGGCACGCCAAACCCTCTGCAATTATAATTTCAGATTAGGTAAACAATAGGCATGAAATGAGTTTTTGTGTCCTCCAAATATGTGACACTGCCAAAGCAAGAAATGTTGAGTTGTTTATACTTTGTAACCGTTATAGAGATCTCAAGTGGGGGTCGTGTTTGGCTCCCTCTGCCAGGGTATAGTAGAGGAGCCTATCAATTTCCGTAATTTTGGAATGTTAATTTTTGGAGACATGTATATCTTGATTCTTGGGGTTCTCATAATGCCAAAAAAACATGTCTCCAATTTTTCTTTTTGGGTTTAGCATGTGTAATTAGCATAATTAGCCAATTCATTGCCCAAAACAGGAAATGGCAATAACTTTGCTTCTAGGTAACTTATAAAGGTGATCTAAGAGTCTAAGTCCATGTTTGTGAGGTCCAGAAATTCATCTGTTACCATTGTGAAGTCATACAACCTTTCCCAATTATCATAATTAGCATACATTATTCAAAAACGGGTGAAAATAAGTAAATTGCTGAATTTTTTAAGTTTTAGTCAACTTTGAAAGCTTCTCACAAACTCTAAGATGTGTGTTTACAAGTCATGAGGGAGGGACTCGGCCGTGGGCAATGAAGCGTGAGGAGGGGTTAGTGTAACGACCCTGCAAGAGATCGGGCGGTAACTCGCCATCTTGGCGTTGCGGGTTGCTTGCCTTGTCTGCTGAGTGGGGGGCTGGGGTTCGCTTCCTGGTTTGGGAGCGAACTGCCTCACTCAGTCTGCAAAACGTTACAATATATCTAGGCCTATATACATATCCCTCATATAAAATAAAGAACAATATGAGAAATGGTCACAGATTGATTGTTTGTTCTAATATTTACAGAAAGCTTTGTAAACACATTTAAATAGAAGGGTCTCCATCTTTGTTGTCATCATCAATCCCCAACAGATGTGCCTTGCTTACATTACAACACACCTATTCATCTGCCCCACACATGCATATCTGAGAGCAGTTACACGTTTGAGATCGACAAGAACAATGTGACATGCACTGGGATTTCAGTTGGGTAATGGTGGCTGGAGCTGGGGGATCATGTGTTGTGACTAGCACCGGTTGATTTCCCTCAGCCTCCCATCCATATTCAGTTGCTGGTGGTATCTGTGGGTGTACGTGGTTCTGACTCCTCATACCATACAAATGCCTGGTAATGGGCACAGACAATGGCTTGATGTAATGCTCCTTGTGTAGGTTGCAGCTTCTCTGCTTCTAATTGTTTCTTTGTGAATAACCTCCACCTGAGCTCACCAACATCCACAAGATTTGTACCGGGATTGTATTTGTAGCTGGCAAACAAATGATTCAATCTTTTTTTCTGTGTCAGAACTGAGCTTGTTTGCAGTACCTAGAGTAGCAAATGCAGATACCACCTCCACAGGACACGGATGTAGGGCTTGCCAACAGGTTAACTTTCCCTTGCCAGCAAAATGGCCTGGCTGGTCAGCTCCAGAAATGGCATGTAACCCTGGTAAGGCTGAAGTCCTTGTTTTACCCAGTGCACTAATGGCTCCAGTGAGATGATACGTTTTTTGTTCCCCACACCGGTGATGAAATAGGTGTCCTTGTACAGCTGATGGTAACCCACACACAGCAGGCTGTGCAGGATTATCCTTTTGTCAGCCTCTTCCTGTGAGCTGTGGAGATGTTTTACATTGATAGAGTTTGAGTGGACATGTTGCCTTGACGTGATTATGAAAATGTTGGGTTTCCCCTGGAAGTGTTGGGGGGCTTTCTTAGCCAGATAGACAGTCAGCTCATCTTTGGTGTGTTGTCTTCCACATGATAAGTGATAGGGGGCTTTCCACTCTGGCATCGCTTACATGTGGCCTCCCTCAGTGAAGATGCAATGTCATGGCGGTCAAATACTACATGGGTCTCACTATGTTCTTTGGTCTTCCTGTCCAGTGTGGCTATGAAGTCAGCCCACTGGGAACATCTCTTGATCCATGATGGCTTTCCCATTTGCATTTGCTACTCTAGGTACTACAAAAAAGGTCAGTTCTGACGCAGAAAACAAGATTGAAGCATTTGTTTGCCAGCTGTACGAGCCCGGTACAAATCTTGTGGATGTTGGTGAGCTCAGGTGGAGGTTATTCACAAAGAAACAATTAGAAGCCGAGAAGCTGCAACCTACACAAGGAGCATTACATCAAGCCATTGCCCGTGCCCATTACCAGGCAATGGTATGATATGAGGAGTCAGGACCACGTACATAACCTACAGATACCACCAGCAACTGAATATGGATGGAGATCAACTGGTGCTAGTCACAACACATGATCCCCCAGCTCCAGCCACCATTACCCAACTGATCAAATGTGGCTGCAAAAAATCCCAGTGCATGTCACATTGTTCTTGTCGATCTCAACATTTTAACTGCTCTGAGATGTGCATGTGTGGGGCAGATGAATAGTAATGAATAATTACTGAATTTCCCCCTTGGGATAATAAAGGTATCTAATAAAGGTATCTATCTATCTATCTAATAGGTGTGTTGTAATAATGTAAGCAAGGCACATCTGTTGGGGATTGATGATGACAACGACGAAGATGGAGAACCTTCTATTTAAATGTGTTTACAGAACTTTCTGAGAATAAACAATCAGATAATTCTGTGACCATTTCTCGTATTGTTCTTTATTTTATATCACTTCACTGCCCACGGCCGAGTCCCTCACGTCCCTCACGCAAAGGCATGCTCCACGGGCCCGCCCGTCTGACACTAATGTAACGTTTTGCAGACTGAGTGAGGCAGTTCACTCCCAAACCGGGAAGCGAACCCCAGCCCCCCACTCAGCAGACAAGGCAAGAAGCTCGCTTGGCATGGCGAGTTACGGCCCGATCTCTTGCAGGGTCGTTACAATATATATGCAAATTAAGCTAATAAGGAAAGGTTAGATATCCTAGTTATGGAAAGAGAATATTTTCTAGACATGCAAACAGACTTACACTGTCTGTAAGATTATCTTTATTAATTAACTTAAAGCAAAGAAATATAGCTATTTCTGGTTTCGGTTTGATTATTACATAATTATTACACAGACAAAGGGTTGCATGATTTATTTTTTAGGATGATGATAATTGATGACTTGTAAACATACATCTTAGAGTTTGTGAGAAGCTTTCAAAGTTGACGAGTTAAAGAAATGCAGCAATTTGCTTATTTCCGCCTCGTTTTTGCATCATTTATGCTAATTATGCTAACTAGGAAAGGTTGTATGACTTCACAATGGTAACAGATGCATTTCTGGACCTCACAAACATGGACTTAGACTCTTAAATCACCTTTATAAGTTACCTAGAAGCAAAGTTATTGCCATTTACTGTTTTTGGCAATTAATTGGCTAATTATGCAAATTACACAAGCTAAACCCAAAAAGAAAAATTGGAGACATGTTTTTTTGACATTCTGAGAACCCCAAGAATCAAGATATACATGTCTCCAAAAATTAACATTCCAAAATTACGACCAACAGAATCTGCTCGATTGGCTCCCCCACTAGTAAGCAAACAGTGTTGGAACTAAAGTTACAAGAGAACCATGTGGGTGATGTGATGTGGAGAGCTGCTTTCGCCACCTCCGCCCATCGGGGAAATGGATTCATTTATTCATGAAGCAAATCAGCCAGAGTCCATATGAGCGCTAATTCTTACCACATTCCTCCGTCTGTCTATCTGACTCTTTATTGCCAGTTGAGCTGATGCAAGTGTAAAACAATTGCAATGAGGCTGTCTATTCATTATTCAACTATGCACACGATTCAACTGTGCACACCTCAAGGTTGCCTTGGTTTTATTTGCATTAGTATTATATGAGTGATATTAGCATGACTTAACTCCAGGTACATTACATAATATATCGTCGCAGTCGGGCAGAAACCAAGTTTCAAATTTGTATGTTTTTTTCTCATCTTCACAAGCATGTCTTGTGTTTACATGTGTAGCATGGCTGGGGAATAAAGCATTACTGTTGCTATTACAAACTTCCAGCAGCAACATTTGCTCTGACATGTCCAGCAGAAAGGCTAAAGTACCATGCATAGTAGTACATAAGGACCGCAGGAATACACAAGAAACGGAGGGGGAGAGAAATTTCCTCCATTTGATCCGGTCTGACTCCCAGTACGTAATACTCCGGATGATTTAGCTCTGTATACAGACCTTTACGTACAGCACCCAACTGGACGGACTCAACGTACAAGATGTATCCGTAGCCAGAAGTACCCACGGCCACCGTTGTCAATCGTAGGCGCAGTAAGTACTTTTCCTCTGCTCTGTGACAGCGGTTCTCAAACTGTGTGTCCCAATGAGAAATATATTGTATCAAGAAAGGGGGAAAAAGGAACGTCGCACTCGCAACCACGTGAAGAGGACGCCTTGACTGTTGACTCCTCGGCCGTTGAGAGCGGTCGGCACGGACATAACGTATAGGAACTATGCATGACGACGGATTTACTGTACGTAATCTCTCACTCAAAACGTACACAAAATCAACCATACGTAACTATAAATGGCCCGTTAGTGGAAAGCCTTGTTGTTACGCGAGGGAACGTGTCGATATTCCAACATAACATTTGTTCTACGTCCCAGTATTTTTCGACGCGGGTGAATGCTAACTTACAGACACTGGTGAGTAGCTAACCTGCCGACACTGGTGAATGTTAACCTGTTATCAGTTCTCGGCCCGCCGGCGGGCCCAACGGCCGTACTTTGACAAACATTCACGTCCACGCAAGCGTGTGTTTCACCTACACGGGCATGCCGCATATCTATAGAAAGCCACAAGTCTTGTGATTACAGAGCTACAAACCACATGTGTGTAGCATCAAAACTCGCGCTACTATCAACGTTGAAGTCCGACATACATAAACAAACAAATGTTGATAAAGTTGTAACTACTCACGTTCAGAGATGGTTTCTAGTACACCAACATGATCTATTTCCACAATAATGATGTTCTTAGTTCGTGTAAAGTACACATAATCCAAGCCATTGATTGAAAATAGTCCAAACCATGTTTTCCTTCATGCCATCACTGTTCTGGATTGGCAGACATACAAACATGATGACGACGAAAGACAACTCTTCACGGTGTTTTGCATTTAAATCCAGTCCACATTTTCAGTATAACCCCTTTTTTTCTCTCAAAATCATAGCTCAAAATGCCCCCCAAACGATTGACACTTCATTTCACCCAATTGGAGCTTCTAGTCCTGTCCCATCCCCCCAATAGCAACCAATGGTCTGTGTTCAGAGGCGGTGCATGGCCATGTTTCCTGTGCCATAGATTCAGCCAGTGGCAACAGGTTGTTCTGATGACTGGCACATCTTATAGCCAATAGAATTCTCAGAAAAATTATGCCTAATTTGTTTTGGCTGAAGTGAACTATATACCCAAAAACCCCTGCGTAACAGCACCACTGGACGTGCGTAAATACGCAGCAGCGCGCCGAATGTCAGACCAAGAGTGTTAGGGCTGTCAGTAAAATAAATAAATAAAATAATAATAATAATAAATAAATACAAATAATAAAAAATTAAAATAAAAAAAATCCAGTCTATTAGCCCTTTTTTGACCTCTTTATATGATATATGCAAATGTCTCCAAATGAAAACGCATAAACATATACTTAGTAAAACATGTGTAAAATATTCATATTCTGTAGTTTTATCATGTCCTTTGAAATTGGGCTAGGTAAGGCTTCAAAATGTGTCCACATTGTGTTTTTCAGCTCCTATATGATAATAGCAGTGTTATGCAGGCATCTATTTACTTAAAATATTTAGGCGAGGATTAAAAACCTGCTATTCCAGTAAGTTAAAACTTGCATTACTCAATGTCAGTTGCACACAGAGTGATTATTTATTTCTGGGTAAAACTTCAAAATGTTTCCTTCAAAATGAGACCATGCCCAATGCATTACTCCAAATGGTTTAAAAACAACAATCAATTTACTTTGGGTACGTTGTGTATAGGCGTTTTTTGCAAATTATACAGGATTGTTAACAGGTTAAGGAGGTGGTGCCATAGTTTTTTTTATTTTTCTGGTTTTCATGTGTCTATGAGGTTGACAGTACTTCATTAGACCCCCTGGTGTGGTTGTTATGAGCAATTATGTATTCCCTTTGTATTTTGTATTTCTTCTTGGATGCTGACACCTTGTGGGTCAAAAGTGCCGATCAAAAAAACAGTGATTTTAATGACATCATATAATCACCCCCTCCCCTTTTACCATTCACCCAACACTGTGGGTGTGGCTAACCTCAGCTGGGTCACCACCCACCTGAACAACCAGGCAAACTTAATGAACTGGTGGGTGTGGCCACATAAAAACCTAATTTTAACTCTTTCTGTACACTCTTTTGGAAAAAAGTCCTCCTCCGAGTATAATCATAATAACTGATAATCATGTTTTAGGGGGGAAATAAATAATGGCACTGCATCTTTAACCTCTATGCCTAAACCTAATCCAAACCCTAACCCTAACCTCAGTAACCCAGACTAGTGAGTAGCTAACCTGCCGACACCCGTATCGAAATAATGGGACGTAGAAATTCCCCGTTATGCGAGCTTCGTGTCGGGAGGTTACTGTTGTGATTCAAATGCTCTGTTATAACACCTTAAGCATAATGTGAAGTTGAAGACTATACAATTTATAAATAACTCAAACTAAAGAAATCATCATCAACAACAACAACACAAAATTGGGGTCGTTTTGGTCCAGCGGCTCATTGAAGGGCTTCCAGGGGGTCTCTAGCAAAATGTGTTATTATAGCATCTCAGTGGAGGAAAGTAACTCCTTACGGTTAGGACAATTTTACTTTACTTTACTTTATTTGTTTATTTAGACGGGACAATGCATATTAATGAACACTACATGAATGCAATGTAAATAAGCCGGAATTAGCAAGAATGCTAAATTTCATCCGTAGTCCCCACATGAAGACAAAACAAAACATACCAACAAACAGTAACCCTACATTAGGAGAGGGCGCCTAAGAACATACATCCAAATACTATTTTTCCTGAACCAAGAAAAAACAACAAAACAACACATATTACTAACAGTACCCTACATTCAACAATTTTGACGTATCTTTTACTTTACTGGAGTTGGTACTCTGGTTGCACCGTGATGGCAGGCAAAGACCAGCAGCAGTCAGTCAAAATCATCAGCTCTCCACTCCCACACCTCAGACACATCCACTTGAGCCACGATTCACAAACGGGCCTCGAACATCATGAGAGAGACCCCCATGATACCCCCCATACGCCCCCGTTCACCATCCTCCCCTCAGGCAGAAGAATCAGAACCATTCGCACACAGAGTAACAGCCTGAGAAACAGCTTTCTCCCCCAGAGCTGTGGATAAGCTGTTGAACCAATAACCCCCTCTTCCTCCAAAACAACTACCCTGTCCCCAAGTGCAATATATAGCTGCTGCTAAAACAAGTGCAACTGCAAAGGGGCTCTCTACTGAGGGCATATCTCTGCCAGACTTGGGCCGTAACTAAGTTGTGGGGTTCAGCTGTCAGGACATGGGGAGCTGTCGGGCGAAATAGCATATCGTCACTGTCAGGCAGAATCTCCAAGTTTCAAATGTGTATGTTTTTTTTAAAGTAAAGCACTGCTTCGTCATACAAGACTGTCACACAAAACTAGTGAAAATAGCTGGTCTAAAAGCACACAACACCTCGCAGTGTGAGCCGTTATGTACTTGTAGATTGTCTATTTTCACTAAATCACTTTAAATCATTTTTTTTTTTTAAATATATACAAACGGTTTTGGCATCCCCTATACACACTAAAAACTGCTGGGTAGATTCATCTACCCAAAATCTGAGTAAAAAATGGTTTACCCATTATGGGTTATTATAATGGTGATTGTATGTATAATGGGTTGTTTTGTACAGCTCATACATTACCCAGCTGCTGGGTAAAATTGTTTTACTCAGTATTGGGTAGTTTTAAACTTAAGTTTGTCAGTAGTATTTGAGCCAAAACCCTAACCGTAACTGCTAGGCTGCTAGCTTATGGTTGAGCTCCCTCCCCTACTGTTCTGATAGAGAAGAACTCATGATACATTTGAGATTATTATGTTGATCTACTCTAAACTACTCTGATTATAGCTTTTCAACATTGTTGCATATATTTACAATTATGTACCTTTATGTTGATGTTGCTATACTTGGAACAAATTATCTAAGAAAAAAACTCTGAAACAAATCTTATCTTATGTTAATGTCAAATAATATTAGCATGGTCATTTACGATGAGTAAAATATACTACCCACATGTGGGTAAAATATATACTAAATAATAGTGGTTGACCCAGAGCTGAGTAAATAATTCTACCCAGGATGTGGTAGAATATCTTACTACGTGCCGGTGCTGGGTAGAAAGGACCTACCCATTTTTCTGTGTAAGATTTACTACTGTTGGGTAGGTCAAATAGTTACCCAGGGGTGGGTTATAATACAACCCAGATCGGGTTATTTTCAACCCATCCGTTTTTAGTGTGTACAGGGGTCTTTTTCAGGCCAAGGACCCCTTAGTTGAGAGAGAGATGAAGCAGGGACCCCCACAACCCATAGATACCATATCATTTCATCGTTTTACGGCACAATCAGCAGTGCATTTTGGATTCATGTCAATTTGTGTTTTCAGATATTTAACCAAATGAGCCGTTATTACCTAATAAACTTGACCTTTTACTGTGCTCTTTTTCCCCTCTACACCAAACCTCTTTGCCGAAAATAGCGATCTACAATCTGTGAGGCGTTGCGAGCTTGTAGATCTGCTATTTTAGGCTGAAGTTCTCAGAATATGGACGCGAGGGTTCAAGTGGTTAATATAAAAAAGGAAAAAAAGCTTCTGTCACACAAAGATTTGGAGGACCCCCTGTAGTGTCTCCGAGGACCCCCTAGGGGTCCCGGACCCCCTGTTGAAGACCCCTGCCCTATAGAGAGAATTGAAAGTCCGTTTGGAAAACATCATCTCTGCCTCCCGGCCTGGCAGTGATAATAAAGACAGGATGGCATAACCTAAACAGTAAAAAGAAGAAATTACTCCAGAACGAGAGGGTCACTCGTTTTCATGCTAATTAAAACCATTAAAAGCTGGCGACTGGCCGAAAGCCCTCCAGCCTGACGTAAATAATGAACTGTCACATGACCAAACCAAAAGCTCTGCTTTTTCCCCCAGAAATTCATTATTCAAATTAGTGTCTACAATTGACTTAAATTGCACTATGAAACAGCTCTTAAAGTCTTTGGCACACAAACAAACGCAAAACTCAGCTTTCCAAAAATATGTGTTTTTGGAATTAAAATGTACTATTTTAATTAGGCAGATGATCCGGAAGGTATGCTTCCGTGACCAAATCACACGTTTGTCAGTGTGTGTGTTAGACACATAGGCCCTAATTACTGTAAACAGGCGGATAAAATACAAAAAACAAAAACATAACACTACATATCGTCGTTGTCGGATGGAAACCTTGTACAGGGGTTGACACTAAGGTCTCAGTGGCACTTGCCCGTCGGGCTAATACAGGTCAAGTTCTACTTGCCCAAAGGTCATGCCCACTTGGCAGAAAAGTAAATCGTCCATTAAAAAATGATAGGTACATTTTTAATTACCGCTCAATTTAACACTTATTTCTTTACTTTCTGGGGCTGTGTGATAAAAAAAAATCATACCTCAATACCTCCAAATCCAAATACCAAATACCCACATAGCTTTGATTGAATATGTGTATGTTTTCACATTTGTTATTTTATATTTCTAAGTGTAGCAACAGTAAAAGTAAAAACAGCACATTATTGGTAAACAGTGCTCTTATTTAATATTCCCCAGACCAGACAGAGCGCGATGGCCACGTTCAGGTGTTTAGACAGATATCTGGTGTTGTGTTTATAGACGGTTGCCTTGTCTGATGAAGCAGAGCTTTACTTCGCGAAAAAAAACCTAAAAATGTGAAACTTGGAGACACAAGGTTTCTGCCCAGTCTGTGACTATGTTATATGATGCAATCTTTGATCAACGAAACAACCATTGAAGAACCAATATTGGGAGTTACATCTTGGCAACCACACACTCCCAAAACTCAACCAAAGTTTCACTGTGCTTTAACTCCGTAACAACTAAAGCGAGGCTATCTTTTATTCCCCTGCGTTCTTACCTCGGGTGCTCCTCCCGCTTTATTAGTTATTGGTGAATGCATGCATATGCATGAGGAAGAAGTGTTGCATCAACCTCCGTGCCAAAATTACTCGTAAAGGACTACGGGCTGATGTGACAGGTCACCCATCACATTTGTATTCATGAGCAGTTAAATGAATGAATTGATGAATAAATGCATAACAAGGATCCACTAAATTGTTACGCAAATGTCAAAAGGATGCGTTGACTGCTGAGGCTCTCACAACAGAGGGAACACGTCGATTGACTTGGCAGTATTATAAATGCAACGCACAAGCGTAACTACGCGCAAGGCACGGTGACACATTATAAGTGGATTATATGTACATTATAAGCATTCATTTAACCTTTACTCACACCGTGATTGCTGCATAAAGTTACATAAATTTAAATGCATTATCCTGCATATTATCCCATTATGAATCGAGACAATTTGTTATGGAATTGTCATTAGCTTTGTTTTCACCTGGTGAGGAACACCTGGAGGTATCGCATTCTAATGATTATAATGAGGACTATTTCATAATTGTAATTACACTGCAGCGTAATTGTGCTCATGATGTGGTCAGGGAACAGAAATTCCAAGAAACCAGAGCATTTTCTTTTAAGTAGTTTGCACTAGGGCTGGCCAATATATTGACAATGCATTGTGAGCTTGTAGATCGTCTATTTTCAAATGGCTGAAATATATATAGGGCTGAAGTGGTTAATGCATGTTTTTTAATAATAATCTAAAGTAATTAATAACTCAAGTTTCCAAATAAATGTAGTAGAGTAAAAGTACAATATTTGGATCCGAGATGTAGTGGAGTAGAAGTAAAAGAACTGACAACTGGAAATACTCAAGTAAAGTACAAATACATCAAAACTGTACTTAAGTACAGTACTTAGTTACTTTACACCACTGGAGAAAATGTGTATTGTTATTACAGTCACGCTATCAAAATCAAGGTATTTGGTCAAAAGATATTCGATTCCGTCCATATCACCCAGCCCTAGTATGCACAGACTCAAAATCCTCATTGACAAAACTCCATTTGGTCACATGTTGTACACAGAATTAAATCAACTCCCAGGAGGATTTTTACTGTGTGTTGAATTGATGTACAAGGCTGGACTCCAGTGCACGAGACCCCCTTTGAACAGCAAACTGAAAAGGAGCAGGGGTGTCGCACCAAATTCTGGGCCCTGGGTACGAGGATTCACTGCGGGCCCCCCATGAAACTGGGAACGGATTATTACGCATTATTTTGTGCTTTATCTATTGAAAAATAGCAGATATACAAACCTATATTTCTATGTCAGTGGTGCTCAAACATTTTCATGTGAAGGACCCCCAAAAATGATATGTATTTGGCCACGGACCCCCATCTCAAAATATTTAGTTCCAAGGGACCCCCAGAAGCAGAAATTTTAGTTACAAATGTTCGCTTAAAAAAATACATAATATTCAAAGATTTGCACACATTTTCACGACTTTTCAAAAATAGCAGATCTACAAGCTTGCAGTGCGGCACTCGGTGCCGCGCTGTGAGCTTGTAGATCTGCTATTTTTCAACAGCTAAACTATAAAATAATTAAGGCCCCTCCACCTTGGGCCCTGGTAACTCAGTCCCACTTTCCCCCACCCTTTGTGACGCCCCTGGTGGCGTGTGCAGCTTGGAGAGTGGCACCACGTCAGTAACAGAGAGAGAGAGAGAGAGAGAGAGGAAAACAGACTGGGGTGTTATTCAGCATGCCATCTTCCTGTTTACCCCCCCTCGCGTCTGCATGCTGCTGCGATGGAGACACGGCGCGTCGGGAACATCCAAGGGCAATCGGCTTTAACAAGATGCTTCAGTTTGTATACGCTCTTATCTCCAAGGCGAGGGGAGCAGCAGAAAGGCATGCGTTATTATTTATGATACAAGACGCCTTTGATCTCGGGGCTCTCGTCTGGTCCTCTCTCTCTATACAGCCCCATCCAGCCCGGGCCTTATTGAGGTTTCTCTGTGCACCCAGGTAACCATGTCCCAGTTCTTTTTAGTGACAGATTAGCTTTCCTTTGCCTCATGATTCCATTTTGCGACCGTCAGGTCGCAAGTTACTATGAAAGGCTGTCTGTCTGTCTGTCCGTCTGTCCATCACGACGTCACATCATGTCATGTCACGTCATGCCAAGTCACGTCACGTCAGGTCACGTCACACTTTTGCCCCTACTCTTATCTCTGCCACCGTTGGCCCTATCGATGCCAAACTTTGCACAGACACTCCTTGGATGGCAAATCACAACCTCCAGCCCTGATTTCTCACATGGCCCTCTTCTAGTGCCACCATCAGGCTGATTTTTGCAAAACACATTTTTGGACACTGCTCCTACATATTTTGGCCAAAGATCACGCAAAGTGGTACACAGTATCTTTAAAGTCATGTCATCAACATGGATCTGTCCCATTTTCCATATTCCCTCCTGATTGGCTATGATTGCCTTCTAAAGTTTGTGTATGCGACGTGATGGTCGCTTATCTCCCGATTAGGGAGTCTTACTGGTATATATATAGTTCAGCAGTCACACATGGCCTGAGCCAAACTAATTAAGGCTAGGTGTGACTACATACTTGTTGCATCAAGCTAATCGATGCACACAGGATAAATCAGCCATCCCCGGCCTGCACACGCATGGAGAAAGAGCCTCTGTCATGACAGGATGTTATTTTCTGACGAGTGTTTCCTTATTTCCGTGTACCATATCCACTTTGTGATTATAGCTAATGCATTGGCAAGCAGCTTCAGTCAGTGGACTTTCTGGAAAATAAAGAGAACTTTTGTTCTAAGAGCACACGGCCGCCGTCTGTCCTACCATTGAACCTGTCACAGTACTTTATGTGTATTGTAACATTTCAAATATTTAACAGTTTCCCTCTGAATACCCTTCAGGTAACCAGGCCAAATACATTACAACACATTACTGCTTTTTATTAGTAGAAAAGATTGTCTCTAGACTTGACTATTGCAACTCTCTCCTCGCTGGTTTTGCCAGCATGCTCACTCAAACCTGTACGACTGATCCAGAATGCCACTGCGTCATTGCCTGGTCTTCATTCTGCCAACATGTCCACGTCTGCCCACTTTTCTGTATTCCCTTCACGTTGCTTCTGTTGGCTGCCCACATCCAATTACAAGAAACACTGGGGATGACCTGCTGTACAAGGAAATCAAGGGCATGGCAACCCTCTGCCTCCAGACCAGGACAAGATCCGTCCCTCCACCCCTTCCTTCCCAGACCAGCTCACAGAATGTACAGTATGTCCCTCCTTTATCTAAAACACCCTGGCCAACGCTCAGGGACGTGCTGGCCATTGGGAAAAGCGGGACAACTCAGGGACGGCCGGTTCATTCCCGTCCGGTCAGGTCGGCCATTAGGAAGAAATTAAAAAATAAAATGTCGGTTCCTTCGTTCCATTTTGGGGGCTGGGCGGCCAACAAAGTAAATCGTCACTGTCGGGCAGACACCTCGTATCTCCAAGTTTCAAATTTGTAAATTTTTTCGCAAAGTAAAGCCCTGCTTCATCATACAAGGCCGTCGCACAAAAGTAGTGAAAACAGCAGATCTACAAGCAGACAACGCCTCGCGGTGCGAGGCGTTGTGTGCTTGTAGATCGGCTGTCTTTCACTAGTTTAAATCATTTTTAAAATGATAAATACAAAACAAACGCTTTTGGACATACAAGGTTTCCACTCGACAACAACGAAATATAACTCATGTAATTGGCCCACTGGCTTGTCACTTGTCATGATCAGCGCTACAGAGAGAGATCTCTCTCTATAGCACGCAATGAGGGCCTCTCCAACTCTTTTTCCCAGGCTGAATCAGGGGCCCAGCATGTCCCTGCCAACGCTTCAAGCGCCCTAGACTATTCTTCCTGGCTCCCAAGCTGTGGAAGGACCACTGCCCATTTTCCTCTGCTGTCTGAAAACACCTCTTCAGACTCTTAACGCACCCCCCGGTACTCCTAAATTGTTATCACTTATTGTTGCCTATTTTTACAGATGCTATATGGAAGTAGTTATACTATGCATGTTGTAGAGATGCATGTTGGTCAGTTGTTCACATACAGTATGAAGCTAGTTTTGATGTTTACCTGGTTTCCTAGTGGCCTTCTAAATCGATTAAGTCACTATTAATCTGATTATGTCACAATGTAAGCCTAGAGGTCACAGGCAGCTGAGTAAGAGTTATTATTAATAAGTTCCGTTTAGTGGATAATTTGGCATCTCAAGCAGGTGGTTGGTTGGTGTGAGCTCCCTGTGTCACATCTCCAGTTTGATTTATTGATGTGTTCAACCTGTGGGAGAAATCAGAGGGGGAGATGATGCACAAGGATGTGTTACGCACGGAGGAGCGCAGCTGTGCTTCAGATTACCAGACCCAAACCCTAACCTCAGTGAGGTAACGAGGGAACATAGCCATGATCCCATTTGGGGTCATATGGATTAAGGCCTTGGTTCTCAAAGTGCAAGCTCACAGCCGCAGCAAGAAGAGTGAACATTATTGGAAAATGTTGAATAATTTTGATTTTTTTAACACAAAACTTCTCTTCTGGGGGTCCCTTGCACAAAGGCTCTTCAGAAAGAATCTTTGTAATAATCTGTGGACTCTGGGGCATGGCATTTAGTCAGAACTTGCACTTTGTATGCTAAGAAGTCCTTATGAATAAGTCTGCTAAGTGCACAAATTGTAATTGTATTGCATTGTATTATGTACGAGACATTAGAAGTGGTGTGAATTAAGCTTGTCCGCATTGCACTGGAGCTTCTCTCTGGACAAATATTATCCAGCTAAATCAACATCTTTTTAGTAAAAGTGTTATTATTTCTGCCTGCATGTTTACTTTCTTTTTTTCTTTCTTTCTTTAATAAACAGGTGTTTTGTGCGAAACACATGTTTTTTTCCGCCAAAAAAAAGTTGATAAAAGTTGATCGGCAGGGAACCGCCTAGTTAAATTGTTGACCGGCAGAGAATTTGTTAATTAAGAAGAAAATTGTATTATGGATTATGTCTGGTAATTGTGTGGAATATTTAGAAATCAATAGACAACCTCCTATTCACTTGGTTTACATCTTAAATTGTGTTTTTTGAGATGGTTCAAAGGGTTTCTGCAACATGACATGACGCTCTCACATGACAAAGTTTTTCAAAGACAATATTCAGACATTTTGGGGCAAATTAATGAGGTATTGCCAAGCATGAGGCAGACGCGTCAGATAGGCTATACTGTTGTGGAGCCAGTATCAGTGACATTGGAATGTGTGCTCAGAGAATGTCTGCACGCAGATAAAGCTGTGAGGTGGCATCCTCCCATGACCTCCTAATTAGCAATAGCAAACAGACAGAGTGTGTGTGTGTGTGTGTGTGTGTGTGTGTGTGTGTGTCTGTGTGTGTGTGTGTGTGTGTGTGTGTGTGTGTGTGTGTGTGTGTGTGTGTGTGTGTGTGTGTGTGTGTGTGTGTGTGTGTGTGTGTGTGTGTGTGTGTGTGCGCGTGTGTGTGTGTGTGTGTTAGGGCATTCACGAGGGCATAATCGAATTATTCGACCTCAAAGTATTCGAATATATCATATCCTATGGATGGGACTGTTATCAAAATTGTCATACCTTAGCCAAGGCTCAGTAGTCAGACTACCAACTACCAGTAGCTGGGTAGTCCCAATATCAACCTTAATATCAGCCTTGAGAAAGAAAAAAAAAATTGTTCCCGAAGCGGGATTCGATACCGCTATGAGGTGGTTACCAGCCACCCGACGCTACCGTTCACGCCACTATAAACGACGGAGCCGCGCCGTCTCAGGCGCCGATGAGCCCCGAGAGCCGCCGCCGAGGGAGCGGTAGCGACCGAGTCGCCGCGGCGAACGGTGCGAACGGCGCATGAGCCGACTCAGCGGCGTTACCGAATTATGTGCCGTTATGGACAGAATAGTAAATTTTGACCAGGGGACTGCTCCCGTTACCGAGTCATGTGTAAAACCAAGCAAAAAACAAAAGTCCGCCAGCTGCCTTGGTTAGCTCAGTCGGTAGCGTCGGGGACTAGTAATCCGACGGCCGGGGTTCGATTCTCACTGACGGAGAGACCAGTATACTGTTCCTGTGAACGTGCATTGGCGCATGCGCATTGCAATGACAAGTCTATGGGCGATAACGGATCTACCAGCTCCTGGTAGTTGGTAGTCCGACTACTGAGCCTTGGCCAAGGCATGACAGGGGTGAAAACAGACCCATACCAAGGGAGGATAACACGGAGATCGGCTGGAATATTCGTCAGGACTGGCCAAACTGTCAAATATTAAGTAAGCAAGAGGCAAACATTGTGAAAATAGCAGATCTACATGCTCACAACACCTCACAACGGAACCGAGTCACATCAATACCTACAATTCCAAGTGCTTGTCAGGGTGGGGGTCCCCAGTTCAAATATGTTTATTTTGGGGGTCACGGCCTAAAAAGGTTTGAGAAGCCCTGGTATAGAGCATTAACAAATTCATCCACCAGGGGCATTGACAACTCATTCTTATGACTTCCTATCTAGCCAAGCTTTATAAACTATACATTTTTTAAAGAGAAAACAATAAAAAAAGAAAAATAAGCGAATAGATTCGATTTCGGTGAACAACGTCGAATAGTGACTTTGATATTCGAATATTCGAATATTTGGTGAATGCCCTAGTGTGTGTCTGTTTGCGCGTGCACCCATTCAAGGCATTCTTCTGAGCTTGTTCTCTACCTACTCAAACTGTAAGTACACGCGCCTCTCTGTGCAGTGCATGCCATGCATGTGCCTACACAGCTCCTCAATCGATAGTAATTACGAAGCGAGGTTGTTGATTGCCTAGCTCAGATACTCACTCTCGCCTCTGCAAAAAAACAACAACAAAAAAGAAAACTACAACAATATGCGTGTAGACTACTATATAGCAAACAGTCACAAAACTAGTAAAACACAAAGTCAAAATGTGTCCGTTGTAAATGTGGACACGGGGTGCTGTGCAGAATTCCTGGTTCATTTGTTATTAAAAGCCAGACGAGGCCATTAGTGAGAGTAATAACAAACACAGGGGCTGCCAATATCCCAAAAGCCACCATTAAATCAAACCCGTTTCAGCAATCAAGGAGAATTAGTATGAGCCAGGCGAAAATTCATGAATTGTGAAGTCTGCCGCTGTCTGGTGATGGTGTGGACGCAGCGTGGTGGTGTTGTGCTCAAGGCTATGTACTGTCTGTGGGATGCACGGTCAAATCCACAGTTTTAACCACTTTGAACCTGGCGTCCCTATTTTGGACACATCAAACCTTTTAGCTTGTGAGTCGTGACTCAAAAGAGAAATTAGACGTTTGCCCAGAGGCTGGAACCCAAACTAGTGAAAATAGCACATCTACAAGCACACAATGTACTTAAAGGACCAAAAGTAGAAAGTTTGCAGAATGTCCCATTTCAAAAGTTTTCATATGCATAAATTGTATAAAAACTCTTTTGAAAGTAAGCCATTTACCATGAGAGGGAGTGGGTTGTTGGCTGATTTACCATTGTTTCAGGGTTGTGGCACGAGGCGAAGCCGAGTGCCAAACAACCCACGACTCTGGAATGGTAAATTGCTTTTCTGCCACTTCTTCCATTTCCATTTCTACCATATAAATGAAAGAAAACACAGTTGTAACTTGCAAGGTTATTTATTTACAATCATTAATTGTTTCAGTGGGTGGGGTCCATGAGCCAACTCAAGGTTGTTGACTGATTTACCACTGTTTTAAGCCAATCAGAATCCAGTATCTGAACATGTGACCACAAAAAGTGGTAGAAATAGCAAATCTACAAGCTTTGGTGGTTAGTGTATGTTTTGTACATTTGTTTTGTAAATTTACTTTACACCATTGTTGTTTATGACATGAGTTCACATGGAGTTAAGGGGGTCCTTGCAAATAAAACATTTGAGAACCACTAGTAGGCTTTTGGACTCCCAGTATGCCACGGACAAGGCCAAGACTTTGCCACGGACACATTTGTCCGCATATTGATGACCGCTGCACTGAGCGTCGAAGTGTCCCTGAGCAATACGCAACCCCTAACTGCTCCCCGGGTGCTGAATTAATGGCACTCACTGTTCCTAATAGTTAGTCGGGTGAATGCAGAGGACAAAATCTCATGTGCAAATAAATGTACAGTGACAGAAAATAGCCCAAAGGATGGACGACTGCGTTATTATAATAATGATTAGATTATTATTTTTACACACTCCTTCCGACTTCCGAGTGGGAAAATGTGGAGCTGACCCATCAAGACTTAGCGTCTAACACCGTGTCCTGCTGGCTAAAGCCTGCTTAGTGCTAATACTGCCTGTATGCATTTTAAATTAGCTGTTACATCACAGGCTTGTGTCTGATTCACGACTTGCGTCAAATGTCACCCTCTCGCTGCCCTCTCTTTTTTCCTCTGTCTCCGTAAGCAGAAACATTATATAGAAAAATACAGTGGTGGAAAAAGCAAAGTAAAAAGTCCAGATTTCAAAATGTACTTGTGAAGTATGAAAGTATTGGCATCAAATAGCCTAGGTATAAAATAGGGCTAAAGTGGATTAATGTATGTTTTATAATATCATGTATATCTGCAATGCAACTAATAACTAACGTTTTCAAATACATTTAGTGGAGTAAAAGTGCTGAAAACTGGAAATACGTAAAGTACAAATACAGTACTGTACCTCAAAATTGTACTTAAAGGGGCACTCCACCACTTTTCAACCTATGTTCATATAATTGGTCCTCACTCAAAAATAGCTTTTCTCTTTTTTTTTTCTTTTTTTTTCTCAAAGGAGGGCTGTGGGCAGGTCAGAAACCCATAGTCTTGTGACATCATCGATTGCCAATCCATCTTATAGAAACTGCAGGCTTTCTACTCCTGAAAAGTTGCAATTTTAAAGTGGAAGCCATTGTTCTCGCGATAATAAAAATCTAAATATTTTTTTCAAAAATATTGATTTTTTTTTTTTTTTTTTGGAAAATGATGATGTCACAAGACGATGGATTCTGAACTTCCCACAGCTCTCCTAAGAGACTTGGACCGAGTAGAAAAAAATTGTGATGTTTTATCATGAACATTAGTGAGGACCTATTATATGAAGACAGGTTGAAAAGTGGTGAACTACTCCTTTAAGCAAATCTACTTAGTTACTTTACACCACTGGAAATCTATAAACATACAGACAAAATATCCATAGAACAGGGGTCTTCGACGTTTTCAGGCCAAGGACCCCTTAGTTGAGAAAAAGATGAAGCAGGGACCCCCCGCAACCTTTTCATAGATTCCATATAGTTTCATCTTTTGACAGCACAATCATCAGCGTATTTTGGATTCATGTCAATTTGTGTTTTCAGATATTTAACCACTTGAGCCATCATTACCTAATAAACTTGACCTTTTTACTCTGTACTTAGTCTGCTCTTTTTCCCCTCTACACCAAACCTCTTTGCCGGAAATAGCCGATCTACAAGCTCACAAGCTTGTAGATCTGCTATTTTTGGCTACAGTTCTCAGAATATGGACACTAGGGTTCAAGTTGTTAATATCCCTAGGGGTCCCGGAACCCCCTGTTGAAGACCCCTGCCATAGAATACTTCCCTTTCAACATTTTGTTCTGCACTGTATCCCCAGTGTTAATTTATCCATTTGTAACGGGCAGAGCGTCTATAAATGTAGGCTAATGAACACTCCGAGTTAAAATAACACTCAGTTATTATGTGTGTCACGCCGTAGCCTCTCTCTCTCTCTCTATAAGCACCGCTTGGCGGCGTTCGTCTTGACCTTCACGCGTGTCCGTTTCTCAAAGCCACGTGCACTGCACCATTTTCACAGGCTGTTTGTTTGCACACGCTCCAGTGCAAAGCCTCCTTCCTATTTAGGCTGGGATGTTTTCCACTGTGAGCCAGCGCAGACCTCACACAGCACCTTCAGATGTGGTCATTCTGTCAGTCTGGACGTGACAGGGGGGGGGTTGGCCTGCGTCTTCCTATAGCTTCACACTGTTTTGGCCCTGGAGAGGGAGAGAGACACACACACACACACACACACACACACACACACACACACACACACACACACACACACACACACACACACACACACACACACACACACACACACACACACACACATACACAGGGGTGTCGCACCAAATTCTGGGCCCTGGGTACAAGGATTCACTGCGGGCCCCCCATGAATGTTCTTTATACAGGGGGAGGGGGTTTAACCCATTTAGACTGGGAACGGATTATTTTGTAACTATTGAAAAATAGCAGATATACAAGCGAGCTTGCTATTTTTGAAAAATCGTGACCATTTGTGCAAGTCTAAAATATTTAGTTCCAGGGACCCCCCCAGAAGCAAAAATTTAGTTACAAATGTTCGCTTAAAAAGTACATAATTATATTCAAAGATTTGCACACATTTTCACGACTTTTCAAAAATAGCAGATCTACAAGCTCGCAGTGCGGCACTCGGTGCCGCGCTGTGAGCTTGTATATCTGCTATTTTTCAATAGCTAAAGTATAAAATAATTAGGTCCCCTCCACCTTGGGCCCTAGTAACTCAGTCCCACTTTCCTCCACCTTGTGACGCCCCTGCACACATACACACACACACGCACACACACACACACACACACACACACACACACACACACACACACTCTGCACCAGTCCGCCTCTCCCCGCAACACACACATGCACGCACGCACGCGCACACACACTTCTCAGCTGTCTCCCTTCACCCTGAGTGGACATGGCAGCTCGCTCACAAGCGTTTTCCTCCAGGAGGGACATTTCCTCCCTCGACAGCGCGTTCCCTCCATACCCCCCTTCATGCCCCCGCGTGGATCAAAGTCATCCGCACGGTAAATAAACATATCAAAATGGCCCCAACAAAAGACCCCGGGTAAACTGAGAGAGAGAGGGAGAGAGAGAGAGAGAGAGAGAAGAGAAGAGAAGAGAAAAAGGAAACAGGCTCAAGTAGCAACAAAGTAAAGGGTCCTTGGCAATCAGATCAGAGGCAAGAGAAAATGCGATGGCTTGTAGAGTGAGAGATGTGAAGGTAAACTCACGAGGAGAGACTCTGCAGCTGTGTACAGAGAGCCAGTGCTAATGATGTCAATCCAACAGGCCAGCCAGCTACATAATGGACAAGTAGCAGAGTGTGACACGTGTGACATTCAGTAGACCAGGGGTCTTCAACAGGGGGTCCGGGACCCCTAGGGGGTCCTCAGAGTTACTACAGGGGGTCTCCTTTTTTTACATTAACCACTTGAACCCTAGCGTCCCTATTCTGAGAACTTTAGCCAAAAATATATCAGATAGCAGATCTGATAGCAGATCTAGCAGATCTGTTGTGAGCTTGTAGATCGGCGATTTTCGGCAAAGATCTTTGGTGTAGAGGGGTAAAAAGAGCAGACTATGTACACAGTTAAAGGTCAAGTTTAAGTATTGACGCTTCAAGTGTTTAAATATCTGAAAACACAAATTGACACGAATCCAAAATACACTGATGATTGTGCTGTCAAACGATGAAACTACCGGTATCTATGAAAACGTTATGGGGTCCCTGCTTCATCTCTCTATCAACTAAGGGGTCCTTGGCCTGAAAACGTTGAAGTAGACAAACAGTATCATCGCTGTTGGGGCAGAGGCCTTCTCCATATTTTGACTTTTAATGTTGTTTCGTGAACAACGTTAAACCCCTACGTCATCGTACAAGAGGGTCGCACAAAAGTAGCTAAAATAGACGATCTACAAACTCACATTGCGTTGTGCCGGCGGCATGCGTTGTGAGCTAGTAGATCTGCTGGTTTTGCTTAAAAAGGTTCAACAAGATGAAAGTGAAAGTGGTATATCTGTATCATGTTCAGTATCATGTGAGTTTCTTGGTCAGTATCTTGTCAGTACCATAATACTGACCATGATGCTCAGTATCATGTCAGCATCATGGTCAGTATTATAGTCAGTATCATGGTCAGTATCATTGCAGTATCATGTCAGCATCATGGTCAGTATTATGGTAAGTATCATGTCAGTATCATGTCAGTATCATGTCAGCATCATGGTCAGTATTATAGTCAGTATCATGGTCAGTATCATGCCAGTATCATGTCAGCATCATGGTCAGTATTATGGTAAGTATCATGTCAGTATCATGTCAGTATCATGTCAGTATCATGGTCAGTATCATGTCAGTATCATGGTCAGTATCATGTCAGTATCATGTCAGTATCATGGTCAGTATCATGGTCAGTATCATGTCATATGAAAAGAATAGTGCACGCACATCCGTGGCCCAGGTGCTAGACAAGCAGAATCATGAAGGATAAGTAGAGTCTGCACACTGGTTAATGCCCTGATACTTTTGTCCTGATGAAGATCCTTTGATCGAAACGTTGACGCAATAAACTTTATGGAGCGTAACCAGTGTGCAGACTCTACTTATCCTTCAGTATCATGGTCAGTATCATGGTCAGTATCATGTCAGTATCATGTCAGCATCATGGTCAGTATTATGGTCAGCATCATGTCAGTATCATGTCAGCATCATGGTCAGTATTATGGTCAGCATCATGTCAGTATCATGTCAGCATCATGGTCAGTATTATGGTCAGTATCATGGTCAGTATCATGTCAGTATCATGTGAGTATCATGTCAGTATCATGTCAGCATCATGGTCAGTATTATGGTCAGTATCATGTCAGTATCATGGTCAGTATCATGGTCAGTATCATGGTCAGCATCATGTCAGTATCATGGTCAGTATTATTGTCAGTATCATGGTCAGTATCATGTCAGTATCATGTGAGTATCATGTCAGCATCATGCCATGGTCAGCATTATGGTCTCATGGTCAGTATCATGTTAGTATCATGTCAGTATCATGTGAGTATCATGGTCAGTATCTTGTCAGTATCATGGTCAGTATTATGGTCATTATCAGTATCATGGTCAGTATCATGGTCAGTATTGTGTCAGTATCATGTGAGTATCATGGTCAGTATTTTGTCAGTATCATGTCAATTGCTACAAGCTCACAATGAGTCGCTTGTTGTAGATTGGCTGCAAAGATATTTGGTTTAGAGGGAGAGGAGAGGGGCTGTATAACTAAGTATACCGGTACCTTTTTTTTTCAGTCACTCAAGCGCAACCAAACTTATCTAATTGTGTTCGTTTATGTGCTATAAAAGTGTAATTTTGACTCTTTTTTTCCACCCTACAATGTGAGTGAATGGAATTCAATGTACATCTGGTTCCTCGCTCAAAGAGCCAGGAGAGACATAAACAGATAGAGAGATATAGACAAACATGGTCGACAATGTTTAGACTGATATAATTCCCCAAATCAAATTTTCTACCAAGTGCAAACAGCACTTTAAATTTGAATAAAGAAGGCGCTGGAGCAACTCAGATGATTGGAGCCTTATACAGAACTGGGTGCAAGGCAAAAGAACGACAAGGACGATACCGGATCAGCTCAATTTCAGCTTAAAGGGTGGGACTGAGTTACTAGGGCCCAAGGTGGAGGGGCTCTAGTAACTTTAGCTATTGAAAAATAGCAGATATACAAGCTCACAGCACGGCACCGAGTGCCGCGCTGCGAGCTTGTAGATTTGCTATTTTTCTTTTTAAGTCAGGAAAATGTGTGAAAATCTTTGAATATATTAATTTTTTAAGCGAACATTTGTAACTCAAATTTTGCTTCTGGGGGTCCCTGGAACGAAATATTTTGAGATGGGGGCCCGTGGCCAAATACATATCATCTTGAGGGTCTTTCACATGAAAAGGTTTGAGCACCACTGACATAGGTTTCTTGCACACATTTTCACGATTTTTCAAAAATAGCAGATATACAAGCTCGCAGCGCGGCACCCGGTGCCGCGCTGTGAGCTTGTATATCTGCTATTTTTCAATAGTTAACATTCATGGGGGGCCCGCAGTGAATCCTTGTACCCAGGGCCCAGAATTTGGTGTGACGCCCCTGCAGATGTGTCTATCTTTATTGTGATTCAGAAATCACTGTACTGCACAGAGGATTGTAGCTATGATTAAGATGAGCTGAAAATGAAACAGGCTTTTGATGAATTACACATTTTTTCTTCTTTAAATAACACAAGTTATGATGCCAATAACTTGAAGAGACGCCAGTTTAATCATATACATTAAACACATTACATTTAAATGGAAAAATAAGGGGCTTTCAGTAGAGCATTCAGAATTTCTTTGTTCAGCACTTTTTGTTTTGCACGAACATTAAATCAATGTAAGCCCGTAGCATTTACAAATGGGGAGCAATCCTATAGGGTTCCAGTCCTTTGTGTCTGGAGTTTCTATAGCACGCACGCCCAGCCAAATGCTGAAATAATGGCGCTTCAACTTATCACAATGAAACATGTCTTAACTGTATAATATTTATCATGGGAGGAAAATACTCTGTGATGTCAAAGGCCCAAAAAGCACAGCATGTGGTTGTCCAACACTTTTTCTGAAATTCCATAGCGCTACGACCATTGTTCCAAGTCGAGCTTTAGGCCTTTCACTTTTTTTTTCTCTCCTTTTATTTTTCTTTTATTTTTTTGATTGATTGGTTGATTCAATTCAGACGCGGCCTCATGCCGACTGTGCGGAGGTGGCTGCGGGGTGGGGGGAGGGGGAGGGGAGGGGAGGAGGGGCTGCTTTAATAGTTTCTGACAGGCAAATCAAAGACGAAGATGGAGTGCCGCGCTAAATGGCAGGTCTTTATTAATTACAGGGCAGGTGGGAGCCTCAGCCGGGCAGAAATAGTGGCTTGACTTGTAGCTGCATGGAATCTGGCTTAATAATTAATGAAGCGTAGCCCACTCCCCGCAGAGGGAGGCCCAATAACAGTTAGGGAAAAGACGCCATGCTCATGAAATGCTCTCAGAAAAAAAAGACATATTTCCTCTCCCAGGCAATTTGACTCAAGGCTTAGCTAAGGTGAAATGACATCTGTGCTGCAAAGTCTCACAAAGCGACTCAATTAGTTGCACTAAAACTGTCACCGGCAATGATTCCATTCAAAATCACTGTCAATAGGATGACATCACTTGACCAATGATTCAGTTCAGGGATGGATGTGTCCTGAGGGATCCATGCCTCAGCTTTTGATACCCCCCTCCACACACACACACACACACACACACACACACACACACACACACACACACACACACACACACACACACACACTTCTGGTCATTCATTTTTATGGCCGGTGGGGATATGTTTTATCCCTGCTTGTGGTCAGACTGAAGTATATACTGTGCATTCATTTATTTTGGGTAAATGTAGTCTGTCTGCTATGCCAGGGGTTTTCAAAGTGGGTGACGGGGCACCCTGGGGTGCCGCGACAGCAGTCCAGGCAAGATCATTTGATAACATTTGGAATTTATTTGGACATTTAAAAATATATTTAGTATCATTTTAAACTTTAACTTATTTTCAGTCAGTTCTAACCATGGCTATTATCTCAACGTTTTCCTCGCAACATAATCACTAAAATATCGTCACTGTCGGGCAAAAACCTTGTATCCAAGTTACAAGACCATCGCACAAAACTAGTGAAAACAGCCGATCTACAAGCACACATGTGTGCTTGTAGATCTGCTGTTTTCACTAGTTTAGTAAATATTTCAGATGATAAATACAAAACAAACGGTGTCCACCCGACAACGACGATATGCTATAAATATGAGGTGCTGGGAGTGAAAATTATAATGTAGGGGTGCCGCGGATTAAAACAAGTATTTATGGGGTGCCCTGACCCTGAGACAAAAAAGTTTGAAAACCCCTGTGCTATGCTGATACTTAGCCTATGTGGGCACATTTTCAATATCTTTCAAAATGAAGAAAAAAAAGCAAAAGAAAAAAAAGCTTTAAAATAGCTAAAATATTAATCTACAAGATTGTAGCTCAAGCCCGCTTGAGCTTGTAGATCTGCTATTTTTTGCTACTTGTTGTAGCCTACAACAGTGTAAAGGTTTACAGGGCTTACGTGGCTTTGAACAAGTCCCCTCACATCTGAAACGCATCTAGAACGAAGGGCCAGCAGCTTATCTACAGTATGCGTTTCACTGAAACGCCACACTACACAACAAACGACACGGATAAATAATAACAGCAACACCATTGTTCTTTCTGCACATGGGATCATTCTGGACAAGAAATCAGGGTGGAAAACGTTCCTTCCAGATGGCTAAATAAGCCTCATAATAAACCCGGGAAACAACTAACTAATGTCAAAGCAATTTCCTTTTGCGGGGTTCTTTGAAGCAGAATGCTGGTTGTGACACAAATGGAAATTTCACATCTGCCCGCCACAGAGGCATGAAGCCACCAGTAATTTCGCATGGAGCTATGCGGAGGAAAAGCCGTGCACATGTTGCACATGTGGCACGGCGCACGGCTCTAGATGGGAACGGGATAGAACAAGTAAAAGGGATGTCTTGGGAATTAAACGAGATTGAAATCAAGCCGCAATGAACGAATGCGTGCTGCTTGTGGATATATGGCATCAGATTTACGTTATCTCTCCCCCGGTGGCACTAACATGTAAATATATCCCATAATAAAACAATCACAAGGAATCAGTCATGGCACGTTGCGTTTAAAAAAATAAAATATATAGTCAGCCCGCGTTCCGCCTGAAAAATCTCTTCATTGATTTTGAAGTGAGTAATTATGGCGTAAAAAGAGTTCTCTGGATGCCGATGTCGCATGATACGCTGATGATGTGCACAGTAATAAAAGTAAAATATTGCCACTGTCAGGTGGAAACCTTGTATGTCCAAAACCGTTACTTTCCAGGAAAAGAAAGAAAGAAAGAAAGAAAGAAAGAAATAAAGAAAGAAAGAAACTCGTGCTCAAATGGATCCAATCTAGGCTTGTTTAGTCACAAGGTATTGTTATAATACTTTTCATTTACCAATATTTCTAAAAACCCACAGACAGACTTAACCCCAGTTTTTGGGTGTCATTATAATTTTTCAAAGATAGCATAGTGAGTTGTGAACTTGTACATCGCCTATTTTCACCGCTTTTGCACGACAATGTTTTCAATAAACAAGAGAAAATAGGGCATTCATTTATTTACAAACTTGAACCGCAGCATCGCTATTTTGAATTTTAAATAGAGCCAAATTACTACGTCTAGGGCAGAGGTCTTCGACATGGGGTCCGGGACCCATAGGGGGTCCCCAGAGTTACTACAGGGGGTCCTCCAAATCTTTGAGTGATGGAAAAAAAAATCCCCTTTTTTGTAATAAGCACTTGAACCCTATAGCGTCCATATTCTGAGAACTTTAGCCAAAAATAGCCGATCTACATGTTGTAGATCGGCTATTTTTTTAGATCGGCTATTTTTGGCAAAAAGCTTTGGTGTAGAGGGGAAAAAGAGCCCTGGTCTAGGGCGTTTCAGTGTTTAAAAAAAAGAAATATGGAGATACAAGGTTTCTGGCTGACATTGACGATGTGTGTCTATATGGAGCTGGGGCTGGGATGGCTGCAGTGCTGCAGTGAGAGGTCCAGGAAACAGGCAGCAGCAGATTTAGTACACATGTTGGAGTCAAATGGGGTTAATTCCTGACGAGACAAGCGCCACACACCAGCTTTTGATGACCTCTGACCTCCCCCGCAACCAGGTCCAGAATGAGGTCAGTGGGTCCTATATCTGCTGATTTGGAGGCTGCGCGAGGAAACCCTGACCCAGCAAAGCCTTGGGATGGATTTTCTTCTCCGTTGCGGAGTCTGGGCTTCCTGACTGATTACTGGCTTCCGAAGTAAAGCAGACCAACCTTTGCGCTTGCAAAACGTAAACACATATGGTGCGGATTTGCCCTCGCATAAAGGCGCGCATTCTTTCCCCCCCCTCCCCGCTTAACTGTTTTGGAGACGGCATTATCTCAGAATTCTCCACCAATACAGTATTTATGTCTGGGCACGCCAAGCGCGCAAACAGAGCCAAGCGGAATGACAAAATATTTCAAACAAAAGGGCCCCGGTCCCACAAGTGGCTGCACAACAAACACTGCTACTTCCCTCCTTCAATCTCAATCCCCCCCACTTCTTCCCCCTTTGTCAGGGTTATTGTGTGCCATTTTAGGGTAGACATTTTCACCTGCGGTGCAATGGGGAAGAGAGAGGAGATGGGAACTGATGGGGCCTGTCGTGTCTGTCGGCATACTGGTTCTTGTTTCTCTCCCAGTCCACGTCCACTGAGAGCCCCCAGACAACCAGACAACTCACTCTCTCTCTTTTCACGGTACCTCTCTCTCTCTCTCTCTCTCTCTCTCTCTCTCTCTCTCTCTCTCTGGTAGAGGTGTCCATTTATCTCAAGGAGAGCTGTCAGGAGTGTGACGGATGGGGGAAAAGAAGTAATATTTCCTTTCACCTGATATTTCAGTCAGTAGTCAGACAACAACTGCTCTGCTCAAAAGACCTTTATGTCCCCTTTTCTTCTCCTGCTGTGGGTTTTCTTCCCCCTCAGAGTGTGAATGAGACTTTGAGTGCTCCCTGTGCCTAATGCTGTTTGTTTAAAGGCAATTTACACCTCGTTCCAGGAACCACAGAAGCCAACATTATTCTTTTGTAAAAAATCCACATCAGCAATGAGAGCGCGTCTGGAGTCCCCCTTGCTAATGTTGCATCAGGCTGAGGCTCTCATTACCCAAGTGAGCTCATTTGCATCACTGCAAGACGCCCGCTAAATGGAAGAGAATTCAACCTTCACCGCGTGGACATTAGCTAGCGTCCTTATCCTGGGTCAAACATGCAGTGAAATTAGACGATCTACAGCAGGGTTCCCCAATAGGCGGCCCGCGGGCCATTTGCGGCCCGCGGGGTGCTACTGTCTGGCCCCCACCAACCCCAGTAATAATGGTGGTATAAGAGCAGCAACAACACTAGTATATCGTCGTTGTCGGGTGGAAACCTTGTATCTCCAAATTTGTATGTTCTTTCGCAAAGTAAAGCTCTGCTTCATCATACAAGGCCGTCGCACAAAAGTAGTGAAAACAGCAGATCTACAAGCACACAACGACTCGCGATGCGAGGCGTTGTGTGCTTGTAGATCGGCTGTTTTCACTAGTTTAAATGATTTTTAAAATGATAAATGCAAAACAAATGGTTTTGGATATACAAGATTTTCACCCGAGAACGACGATATCTGAACTGTTGCTGGAGTAGCGGGAACGCCACCTTCGCCCCCTGCAATGTTATGGCCCTCGGCCTGGTACCCTAGACATGATTCGGCCCTTGGGGAAAACTAATTGGGGAACCCTGATCTACAGTATACAGGGTATTTTTGTCGAAGAGATTTGGTGCAGAGGGAAATAAGGAGGGGGCGCCTAGTATATACACAGTAGACCCCTGTGTGACCCTGCAGTCAACAAAATATAATATAGGGTTTACGTGGTTAAACATGCAGCTGGCCGATAATTCCACATAGAATTGCCACAGGAATTTCCTCAATAAAAAAAGTGTCTAATTTTGGCATGAAGGATGATTACGAGGTAAAGGCAAAGGGAACGACTCGGGATCCCTCGAAAGTAATCTAAATTCTTCTTTTGAAAACATCATTGCAAAGTCGTCGGCCCGTATAGCGATTGTTAGTGTTTCAGATGCAGACTGAGATGTGTGGTTTTAAGATGCGCTGTTGCAATATTCTCCTTAATGCTCTGGACTCCCTCCAGAATGGGATTTGAAGATTACACTATACCGCCATGAGAAAAATTCTAATGCCTCTCCGAGCTAGATGAAATAAGACAAAATGAAATGCTTCTTTCAAAGGAGCACACATTTGCAGCGGAATAACAATAAGTTGAGGCAAATCTAGTTACCTGCAGGAAATGTATTATTATCGGTCTAATGTGAGTATTTTATCTTCTACTTTAATGTCAGCCTCTCCTGTTTCTCCAAATAAATGTTACAACGAGGAAATTAGCTTGTTTCACCTCTCGTTGCTTCATCTCTGTGTGAGCAGCTGTGATGGAGGCCACGCCGTCCAAGTAGCTTCCCTTAGCTGCGCACGTTACTTCTTATGGATGATCTTGAGTTAAGAAATCACATCACGTCACAGCGTACTGAACAAAAAAAGGAGAATACAAATCATTTGAGAATGCACAGATGTTTTCCTTTCGCTACAGTACAGCATAATCAGCATCTGTGACCATGAGCAGCTCCCTTTCCAAAGCTAGAAACCAGAGAACCAAACCTCTAATCTATGATGTTTTACAGCGCTGATGCATGCCTTGGCACCGCTCCACTGACAATGACTAGGAGGTTGACTTTATAGCTCAAAGTTTTTTTTTCTTTTTTAAAAAGTCACAAAAAGATACAAAACTCCCCCGCAAAGTCATCTTCATATAAAGTCATATCGTCCCGGTCACCTTTGCTATTATTTCTGAGGCGTTCTCTGTGGAGTTGGACATCCTTGTGTGACATGATCACAGATTAAAAGGACAAACTGTTTGTCTTTTGTTGCTAGCTATAGGGAATATAAAGGTACATTTTTGTTTGAATGTGGCCCAAAACATAAGAATAAAAGATTATTTTTCAAATCAGACCTTCACTGGAGTATGCAGTATATCGTTGTTGTCGGGTGGAAACCTTGTATATCCAAAACCGTTCGTTTTGTATTTATCATTTTAAAAATGAACTAAACTAGTGAAAACAGCCGATCTACAAGAACACAACGCCTCGCACCGCGAGGTGTTGTGTGCTTGTAAATCTGCAGTTTTCACTACTTTTGTGCGACGGCCTTGTATGAAGAAGCAGCTAGGGCTTTACTTTGCGAAAAACATACACATTTGAAACTTGGAGATACAAGGTTTCTGCCCGACAGTGATGATATATACAGTATATACAGTAAGCATGAAGCATAATCCATACTCAGATGTATATGTTAGGTGTGAGAATGTTCTGAACTGCTGCCAAGCTGCAAACGTTATGGTAATGGATGATCTTTCTGATTTCTGCTGTTTACAATAGAATGGCCCTCCTAGCCTTGGAACCTGTGCTTGCATCACACTGTCTGCAGCAGGTATCAGCAGCGTGCCGCAGTGCCCTGGTACACGTGAAAGATTAAGATGGATGAGGAAATGGTCAAGGCCATTAGATCTGAAATAATGAAATTCCTCTGCGAGGTCTAGTTCGGCTTGAAAGGCATTGCACAAATACCAGATCTCTCTTCGACGCCGGGAAGTTCTCTTA
>NC_137823.1:42654666-42889666 GCF_963921795.1 Nannobrachium achirus
CCTTCGACGCCGGGAACTTCTCTTAACTAGTTCAGTAGTCTACAGTTCTTACTTTTTATCTTTTCTCCCCAATTTATTTCGACCCTGTTACTTGCAGGTATCAACATGCAGCTACAGTTCTAAAGCCTATGTCCACACTGGCAGCCCAAATCAGATTTTTGGGCCTATCTAAAATTTTACAAATGGGATTTGAGCTACATTCCTACATGGTTTGAAATGCACATTTAAATATCAGTCTGTACACTCGGACACTGAAGCCTGAAATATATATACTTTGTGGTTCAACTGTATAATTCTTGCATCATGACATGACTTCGGAGAGCGCCACTGTTGTATGACAGAGTATAACTTAAGCATTACTCATGCCTTTATCATTATGTTGTTACCACAGTAACCAATGCAGATAGGTCAACAATGTCTCAAACAATACACTTACAGTACAGTACAAACAACAGTGTGGACAATCCGTCCTAAAGATCGTATTTGAGAAACGAATTTGCCTGTTTTCAAGAAAGCCATTAAGATTATCTAAATACACAAGTTCCTCATTACATGCAGGACTGCAATCCTCACTTTAACTATACAAATTGTTTATAATGTAGACAGCTTTGCAAAGAGGACCAATGCCAAACCTCTGGGTTCATGAGCTACAAACTCAGCAAGGCGAGAGAAAACGTACAACATTTTCAATCGAGTTGCAAATCATGAAATGTATACAGACGTTGTGAAAAACAGATCGTAGAAACGTTTCACTCAACATGTCTGCTTTTGCTAAATCACGGATTTGGAACAGTGAGAATTTATCTCCTCTCACTCTCACTCCTTTTGAAAAATGGTCACCCCAAATTGGTGCCATGAAATAATTGCTGTACTATTGATTGGTAGATCTCCAGCAGTGTGCAGGACGTCTTTCTTATTAGCAAGCGTATTGGCAGGTTGTCAGTGTGGGACCACACATCCACAGGACAGCTTTACATGTTCTCTTAATTGAATTGTTTAATCGTAAAAAATAAGGACTCATCATTTCTAACTGCTGTGTGTCTTGTTTGGGAGATGACAAATTTTTCATACTGTATGTGTTATGTGTCAATAGCATTGTATTAAAACTGTCTCTTTTTAAGAGCGCTAAACCTATGTTCTTTACACGTCTTCCATCTGTCACTTATAGTAATGGGTGCTCTGTCATTGGAGATGAAAAGCAATTGTTATGCAATTTAACGTGTACAAAACAACGACACGTTTGCAGCAGATTCACATTAAGCTGTCTGTCATGATATATTTCTTTTTTATCCTAACCGCAGCATATACTGTATATATTGTAGGACTTTTTGCCAAAGCACATTGCAATGTTTGTGCTCCATTCATACATTCACAGGCTGGTGCAATGCCAGGCACCATGCCGCTCAGCCAGAGCAGTTAGGGGTCCAGTGTTGTCATGGGGTACCGGGTACCAAATTACCCCGCCGGGCAGGGGCATTATTTGGAGTCCCGGGGTGTCGCACCAAATTCTGGGCCCTGGGTACTAGGATTCACTGTGGGCCCCCCAAAAAGGTTTTTCATTGGGGGAGGGGGTTTAACCCATTTAGACTGGGAACGCATTAGTTATTTTGTGCTTTAACTATTGAAAAATATAGCAGATATACAAGCTCACTGCGAGCTTGTTGATCTGATATTTTTGAAAAATTTGTGTAAGTCTTTGAATATTTTAAATCCTTCTGAGGTTTATGGAAAAACCTATGTTTCTATGTCAGTGGTGCTCTAACTTTTTCATGTGAAGGACCCCCAAATTGATATGTATTTGGCCACGGACCCCCATTTAAAAATGTTTAGTTCCATGGCCCCCCAGAAGCAAAATTTGAGTTGTTTGCTTAAAAAATACATCCAAAGATTTTCACACATTTTCACGACTTTTCAAAAATAGCAGATCTACAAGCTTGCAGCGCTGCACTCGGTGCTGCGCTGAGAGCTTGTATATCTGCTATTTTAACTCAGTCCCACTTTTCCCCCCTTGCAATGCCCCTGTTTGGGGTCCCGGGGGATGGCAGTTGACACCCCTCCTTTGTTATATGAATATTTTCTCCAAAAATGTTCACATTCAAAACTAGCTAAAATAACCGATCCGAAAAGACGCCTTTGAACTACTCTACCTTCTGAGACTTTTGTGACAGCTACTGTAGCATCATATTCTGAAGTGCGCGTTAGTATTGAAACACCCTCTCCTAGTATTACCAAAGCTATTATTTGTTCAAAGTTATTGTTCAGCAGAAATTATGGATGGGATTTCTATTGACATGAAATTCAAACCCAGGTCATGACCCTATGACCGTATTATATCGACAGTGTGACCTAATCAACATTTAAAGCAACACACCTGACAGTTTGAATTATATCTCCTTAGCACCCTTTGCATAAAGGGTTTTGTTGGCCATGATTAACCATCTTTGGGAGGTTTGAAGCACAACTCGCGCCTTAATCCGCCGACCGCGACTGCTGCTCGAACCACCGACGCCATTCCGCGAGAAAACTCATCTTCGGCCTGTTAATTATTTTTCATTACGGTAGCACCGAGGACTAGATTGGATTTGGAGCGTAATTGCCTGACCTGAATGGCAAGAACAATCCTGAAGCATCAGTCTAGATGAAGTGTGACAGCAAGACAGCTCACCACTGTGCTGGCACCCCATTAGACCACCACCTCTGTTCCAAGCACACGCACACGTGTGACACATGCACGCACACACACACACACACACACACACACACACACACACATGCATGGAGGCACTCACACAGGCACTCACACAGGCACGCACGTACGCGCACACAGCCACACACACACACACACACACCCACACACACACACACACACACACACACACACACACACACACACACACACACACACACACACACACACACACACACATTTTTTATTATTTTTTTACAATTACTTTGGGCTATTTTTAACCCTAAAGCCAGAGATATATACCGTAGTGAAAATAGCTTACAACGTGTCACACTACCTCATGTGTGACACGCCGTGAGCCAACCCAACTCACTTCTAAATGCCTAATCCTAACCAAAACCAGATTTTTTTCCCCTTTTTTCTTAAATTTCCTCCACAATTGTTTTAACCGTAAAACAAACATTTGTCTTGTGAGGACCAGGAGAATGATTGCCATAAGAACGTTTACTTCTTAAATTCTACAGTTACTTGTGGCCCTCACAAGTATAGTATCTCGCACGCACGCACGCACGCACGCACGCACGCACGCACGCACACACACACACACACTCACACACACACCTGCTTGGACTGTGTCCAGCGCAAGGTCAGTGCGGTGGACCTTTCAGGCGGACCAAAGAGCCGCTGGCAAGGTGGCACCAAGGATACTGCTAACCTGTTTCCGCCGTCCCCCGACCGTGTCCGGCTAAGTGGGCACCACCAGTCACATGTCGGCCACGGTGCCACCATCCTCTGGGCACCGGAGCTGAAAGCAGAGGACGCTCGGGGTCGGGCCAATTTCCACCTATACTTGATTAAAATTTACAGTAGGCCTAGATTTATTGAATGCTTTAACTATTTGAAAAATAGCAGATCTACAAGCTCACAGCGCGGCACTCGCTTGTAGATCTGCTATTTTTGAAAAAGTTGTGAAAATGTGTGCAAATCTTTGAATGTATGTATTTTTAAAGCGAACGTTTGTAACTAAAATTTTGCTTCTGGGTGGTCCCTGGAACTAGATATTTTGAGATGCGGGTCCGTGGCCAAATAAATATCAGTTTGGGGGTCCTTCACATGAAAAGGTTTGAGAACCACTGACATAGTAGTCTCTCAGGAACAGACTAACTGAGCTCCAGTTAAGTGAAAAGGACCTTTTCTTTGACGATGGCTGGCCAGATTGCTGACATAGAAACATAGGTTTTTCAAAAAACCTTAGGAGGATTCAAAAGACACGGGTCAAAATTCTAATTTTCACGATTTTTCAAAAATAGCAGATCTACAAGCTCGCAGCGCGGCACTCGGTGCCGCGCTGTGAGCTTGTATATCTGCTATTTTTCAATAGTTAAAGCATAAAATTATGATACACTATATTGTCTACCCGTTCTAAATGGGTTAAATGTACTTAGATACTTTCCACCACTGTGTTCATGTTGACGACGTACGTGCCACTTTCAAAATGTTATGTTCCACTTCCAAAATGTTGTGTTCATGTTGCGTTTGAACGAACCACTTTCACAGTCTCAGCGTTTCAAGTTCTGTATCGTACCTACTGTACCACCACGGTTACTGCCAGGCACGTGTACATATAGACATCAAAGGGGGCTTGAGCCCTTGCCTTTTTAATCCATCTGTAAAAAGGTGCCCTCTCCAGACCATGAATGCAGTTTTTACTATATGGTGAAAGAAATGCAAATGCCCTCTTTCCATGGCATACCTGAAGGCAGCATTCAAGAGAATTGCCTTGTCCAAACACTCCTGAACTTGAATGCAGCATCTTATGTTGAAAGAATTGTCCTCTCTGTGTAAAAATCAAGCATCGAAAATAGCCGACCTCCAAGCTCACAACGCATCGCAGCGCGACGCTTTGCGAGCTTGGAGGTCTGCTATTTTCGATTTTTTCACCAAAAGGTCCTTTTAGAAATGTCAGCCCAAGCCTCTCTAACATTCTCTGCACATCCAAGAGTTTTGAGCCTGGCACAAACTTTGGGAAGAATAAAAAACTAAAACTAAAAAACTATAATGCCTGGTTTGAACCACAAACCTTCTGGTTACAACACACTGGCTTTCCCCTATGTGCAGAGACTGCAGACAAAAGATGAATGTGACAACTATGGTAATTACTTAGCCTCATCAGATTTACAGATTTAGAGTGAAGATCTTACAAAGGTTGGATTTGAACGAACTATGTCAACAATCTCTGCTTTCCCAGTTCGGTATCTTAACCACTGGACTTTTCCCCTGCACCACAGACACGTGATGAATGTGACAATAACTGTGATAACTGGAAAGATGCGATTCTGGGAAGTTGAAAGTGTGGTTGCTTATATATTGTGATGTCACATGATCTTGACCAGTGGTGTTTTGGGCTTACAGAAAAGGTTAGGCTCTAGATTAAGCCAGTAAGACTCCCTAATCGGGAGATAAGCAAGATACACAAACTTTAGAAGGCAATCGTAGCCAATCAGAAGGGAATATGGGAAATGGGAAAGATCCATGTTGAGGACATGACTTTAGAGATACTGTGTACCACTTTGCGTGATTTTAGGCAAACATCTGTTAGGAGCAGTGTCCAAAAATGTGTTTGGCAAAAATCGGCCTGATGGTGGCGCTAGAAGAGGGCCATGTGAGAAATGAGGAGGGTGGAGGTTGTGAGTTGCCATCCAAGGGGTGTGTGTGGTATGGATAGGGGCAACGGTGCCAGAGATAAGAGTAGGGCAAAAGTGTGACGTAACGGACAGACAGACAGACGGACGGACGGACGGACGGACGGACGGACCGACAGACAGACAGCCGGTGGAGCTTTTCATAGTAACTTGCGACCTGACGGTTGCAATAAAGCTGAACAAGAACAAGAGTCTGGTTACCCTATAGACAACCACACTAATTAATTTACAAAACCACATTAGATAAACTCGAAGATCTACGTATCTTCACAGCCTCTGCTCCTCAGGTTACCACTGTAACATAACTTTTTTTCCCCCTCTCTTCTCACCCTATGCTGCGCTATGACAGTGAAGCTCCTCCGAAATGTACTGTCACGAGAGCGCAGCGCTGCAGAATGCCGATCAATAACCTCTCTCTGGCAGATTTTAGCTGTCAGTTCTCCCCCTCCCTCCCACGGCTTGTTCTACGGTCCCTGGTTGATCCTCCTCACAGGCTGCAGCTGGCTTCATGTGGGATATAATGGGAATAAGAAACACATCCCAGTGTCAGACAGTGTTATGGGTGGGGGGCTTTAGGTAGTGCCCTAAAATATTTAGTTGCATGCTGGCGTCATGCACTGAAAATAGCTGATCTACAAGCTCTGTGATGGCTGACATGATACTGATGATAGTGACATGAACATGATACTGACCATGATACTGACATCACATGATACTGACATGAACATGACACTGACCATGAAACTGACATGAAACATGACACTGACATGATACTGACATCATGATACTGACATCATTACTGACATCATGATACTGACATGAACATGATACTGACCATGATACTGACATGATAATGACCGTGATACTGGCCATGATACTGATATGATACTGATTATGAGATGACCTTTCAGTGAGCTTTTAGATCATCTATTTTGGTCTCCAACACCGGCCCGCAACTCGGGATTTAAGGATCATTCCCACGGGCAAGATACAGATAAAGATGAAGATAAAAACTATCTTTCTCAATTGATGGGAGAGGATGGTGTGGACACCACCATCCACTTCAATTGAGAAAGATATTTTTTTAATCTTTATCTTGCCCTTTAGTCTCTGCCAACGTGCATCTCTCCTGGTACAGTGTACTCAGGAGTCTCCCATAACGTTGGTAAATAAAGCATGGCTAAATCTCACCTCCATGGGGTGGTGGAGTGATGAGTGTTTGTTTGTATGTGTGTGTGTGTGTGTGTGTGTGTGTGTGTGTGTGTGTGTGTGTGTGTGTGTGTGTGTGTGTGTGTGTGTGTGTGTGTGTGTGTGTGTGTGTGCGCGCAAGTCACGGCGCGTGCATGTGTGCATGCGTGCATGCGTGTGTGTGCACGCGCGGATGGTTATTACTGCGTCCCGAGGCCGGCGGCATATTTCATCAAATACCTGAACGATTGGCAAACATTCCATGCATGTTTTGTCAAATAGCAACTCACTCCCACAAAGGGTTGAGGGTATTTCCACCGGCCCGTCTGGACAGCGGCGGTATAGTGGCTCGAAAACATGCCTCCTCGGGGCTTTGAAGAAGGAGCGGACCAGGCCAGCATTGACTGGCCTTGGTCAGTGGCTTATGGCTTGTTTCACCCTGGAGACGCACAGACACACACACACACACACACACACACACACACACACACACACACACACACACACACACACACACACACGCACGCACACGCACACGCACACCACTTACTACTAAGTGACAGATGGACAATGACCGTGAACACCACACCTGAGTGCCCAGACAAGGGAGGGGTCAAAAAAAGAAGATCCTGCAAGTACTCATTCTTCTCCTTAACCCCATTGTATCAAGGTTGATCTTTCTTTTCTCTCTCTCTCTCTCTAAAACAAGGACGCGTCTGATTTTCCTTGGGCCGTGTGTGTGTGTGTGTGTGTGTGTGTGTGTGTGTGTGTGTGTGTGTGTGCGCGCGCGCGCGCGTGTTTGCAGGAGTGTCGCACCAAATTCTGGGCCCTGGGTATTCACTGTGGGGCCCCCATGAATGTTCTTCATAGGGGGAGGGAGTTTAATCTATTTAGACTGGAAAGGCATTCTTACGCATTATTTTCTGCTTTAACTATTGAAAAAATAGCAGATATACAAGCTCACAGCGCGGCACCGAGTGCCGCGCTGCGAGCTTGTAAATTTCTTGTAAAAAGTCTTTGAATATTTCATATCCTTCTAACTTAGAACTTTTTCAAAAAACCTTAGAAGTTCTAAGGTTTTTTGAAAAACCTATGTTTCCCATCTCAAAATATTTAGTTCCAGGGACCCCCCAGAAGCAAAATTTGAGTTACAAATGTTCGCTTAAAAAATACACATAGTCAAAGATTTGCACACATTTTCAGATCTGCTATTTTTCAATATAATTAAGGCCCCTCCACCTTGGGCCCTACTCAGTACCACTCCCCCCCCCTTGTGACGCCCCTGCGTGTTTGCATGTGTGCGTGTTTGCGCGTGTGTGTGCGTGCGTGCGCAAGCTCGAGCAGCTCTGACCGAACGCTAGCCTCCAGCCGTTCCCCAGAGTCGTGCCTGTTCAATGAAAAGGGGCTCAATAAAGTTGCGGCAGGCCTGTGATAGCGTAGTCTGGGGTATTTATTGCGCTGCGTTCAATGGAGCGATTCACATGGGGGGGGGGGGGGGGGGGGGGGGTTCACATGGGGGGGGGGGGCAGACGCAGAACCGGAGCGAACGTTCGGCAGTGAAAATGATCGGGTGGCATATGGCGGAACCCTCATGGGCCCTGGAACAAGGCCATGCCGCCTTTTGCTCGGTGCCGGGTGGCTGTATGAGGTCGAATCTAACATGGAAGCAATGATAGGATGGCCTGTGATTACTTTGTGTTCGTGGTGAATCTAATTATTACCAAGGTTCAATTTGTTAAAAAGAAAAAGAAAAAAGGAGAACAAAATGAAAATAATCATTTTCCTAAACCACTTAACCCCATACTTCATTGTAGGCCAAATAGCGAAAAAGCGGATAAAAGCTCACACCTTGTCATATCATGATCGTAACTTTGTAGATCTGCTATTTTTGAAAAAATAAATAATAATAATAACTAGAAATACTGTTCCTACGAAACAGTGTGGGCTCGGATATGGAACACCATGTATGGGCACAAAGATCTACCATTTGGCTGCTCCTCATTGGCTAAGGGCCCTGTCTTCGTACTGTCGGTATTATTTCTTTTAGGAGAATAACCATGGTCTATAACGTTTTGGTATAACATACTGATATAACATACTGGTCTCGAGCCCACGTGTTCTTATTTATATCAGGTCGCACTTGTTGGTGGTGATGTCACCAAGAAGGCTGCTCCTCATTGGATAAGGGCCCTGCCTTTGTACTGTTGGTCATGTAATTCATTGCAAGTGTGGTTGCCGTGACGCGGGTCACACTTTCTGTCAGTCCTTGTCCCTATTTGAGCGGTGCTAACCATTCTGTCCATGTCCCATTTATGCCCATATATGGAGATCCCTGATGTCATCAATATTAAGCCCATATCTGGGAATATCCATATATGGACATACTATGTCATACTGTGTCAGTCTCATGTGGTCTATGACGTCAGACATCTATGATGTCAGTCATCTCCATATTTGGGAAAGGTTTAATTTTAATTAAAGTCAATGGAGAAAATTAATTCACAAATAGGAATCGATTCCCGATGAAGCAGGCAGATTTGACATATGGCCCAAATGCGTGCCACCAAAACTGCATGGGAGGAGTAGCCCGGCAAAAAGAAAAAACATGTATCTAGGAGGGGAAAGAAAGAAAGGAAGATGGATGGATGGAATAAAGTCTGGTTACCCTGCAGGGGCAACAACACTCATAATTCAAAATCTTAGAAACTTCGCCCAAAATAGGGAGTCAGGGTAATGAGGTTAACATATTTTTTTTACGGTCATGTTCCTAATTCAGTCTAGCCAGAAGCAGGGATAAAACAGAGGGGGGGGGGGGGGGGGGTATCAAACGCAGAGTCATGGACCCCCCCATCCCATCCCCACCGGCAAATCCAGCCCTGATTAGAACACAAGGCCGAGTTATGAAACAGCTCTACTGTGTATACAAGGCAGCTGGTTCGTATAGTTCAAAGTTTCCAGTGAGCTCTAAATATGGCATTATATTTCAAAATATTTCATCTCGAGCGCCTACATACGCAATTGATGTATCTCAAATATTTAACGACTTGAGTTTCAGTACACAGTCTGTTTGTCTGTAAACGCCACCCATGTACCGTACACAAGGGGATTTGTTTCAGTACGTCACAGCCGAATTTCAGCCTTTCAGGTCATTTTAGTGTTGTTTGAATTGACTAGGATCTAGAAACAATTTACTGTACTTGTGGTTTAGCCTGCCCCCCACACCCCCCACGTCAGTCAAGAGTTTATTCACACAAGATACTTATCTTTGCCAGAACAGATTATATTGATTTTCCCGTTTATGCCACTGTCACATACAGTACATCTGAAATGAATATGGACTCATGTTTGGAACTGTATTGTATGTCCTTACTGTAGTTGTTGTTGTTGTTGGGTTATTTGCCAAGTACATTAGTCATATCAATTCACACACAGGTTCTTATCATCGTTATCAGGAGGAAACCTTGTGTCCAAAACCGTTTGTTTTGTATTTATCATTTTAAAAATGGAGAAAAAACACCTCGCACCGCGAGGCGTTGTGTGCTTGTAGATCGGCTGTTTTCACTAATTTTGTGCAATGGCCTTGTATTGTGATGCAGGGCTTCACTTTGCGAAAAGAATGTACAAATTTGAAACTTGGAGGTACGAGGTTTCTGCCCGACAGCGACGTTATACAACACAAGACATTCAGTAACCTCAGCATGAGATGGATTTCTGCAATAGCTTGGCTATTACAAACATAAGTAAAGATATTCATTGACGTGGTGTGAGATATACTGTATATTGAGCTGGGGCAGATGAGCTGGAGAACAATCTATCCTACCTCAAGTTTGCATTAGTGGAAAAAGAGAGGTGCTATATTCCATTCACGGTCAGCCGTAGGCTACGTGGGTGTGTGTGTGTGGGAGAGTGGGGAAGTGGATAGGTGATTTAAAGTTTTAAAAGTAGAGCATGTTTTGTTGAAAGCCATTCATGTCCATTTTGATTTCCAAAGAATAATGTATGGAAGGAAAGTGTTACCGCACAAATGGCTACCCACTTGTGAGAGCAAAAAATAACCACCCTGTTAGTGATGCGTTGGAGCGAGCGATGCTGGCTATTTCTATCTTGCTACATCCACAGGGAATGAAAGAGGGAGAGGAAAAATAACTTTCCACTCAGGAAGCTATGGCAGTGTTGTCTAAAGATGGATTTATACTTGGATGTGCAGTATCAGTAGTGTTGATTTTGTCGACTAAAACTATGACGAAAAATGTTCGTTGACTACTTTTTTCACCGATGAAAACTAAATAAAAACTAAACAAAAACTAAGCTATGATGGCTAAAACTGAATATATTGACAATTTCGTCGACAAATAAAAAACAGACGTTATGTTATGTCAGATGTTAGGGAGGGACTAGTGAAGAAGAGATCCAGTGGAGAACTTAAAGACAAGTCATATTTATTATGTTTGGTTGCACTCTGAAAATAGCAGATCTACAAGCTCACAACTTGTCGCAGCGTGACGTGTTGAGCTTGTAGATCAGCTATTTTCAGCATGCAACCAATTATAAATGTATTATCATTTATTATTATCAGCCATTATAACGCCATCAAGGCCTGCCAATATATATATTTTTTTTTTTGTCAAAATCAACCGTAGATTTAGTCAACTAAACTCTTATGATATTTAGTGGACTAAAACTAGACTAAAACAAAAACTTTTCAGATGACTAAAATGTGACTAAAACTAAATAGCATTTTATTCAAAAGACTATGACTAAAACTAAATCAACATTTCCTGGCAAAATCAACACCGGCGCACCGGTGTCGCTCACCGAAAACAGCCGATCTATGGATCGTCTTTTTCCCTTTCCGGAGAGCGACACGGACTGGCGGCCAAGTATGAATCAGACGTGAGGGACAGCTGATTTGTATGCCTCACCACCAGGAGAATCCACTTTACTCCATCATTGCAGAAATTCCCTGCAGTGCAGACTTCCGTTGTACATTTTACAGCCCCGAGTTCAACCCCTGTATCCTGGCTGTCACGTCGGAGAGCTAAACATGTCCATCTCACTCCATTTGTCAGGAGGAGCGAACACTCGGGGAAGAGCCGGAAAGGGGTATATTGCTGAGGTTATTCTTGTTTTCAACTGCTTCTATTGTGACTATTATTTCTTTATTTTCTTTTTTCGTATATCTTCCTTCCAGTAGCACATGGGGATATTGTGATAACGGGAGATTGAGTGAGTTGTGTGTTTATGAATGATTTATTTTTGAGGAGTGGATGCACTGTGCTCACAAGGCAAAGAGTGCCCACTTAGGCAGTAATTACACCGGCACGAGATACGCTATTGTTTCATGCGACAATGCACCGACGCACGCACCCTTTCTCTGTGTTCCACGCTGCTCGGCTCGGCTGCCTTTCATACAGATCTGTGTAATGTCAATTTACTTCAGCAGACACAGCCTGTTGAACATCTGATGGAAATATCAGTGGAGCTTTGGGTGGGTAGAGAGGGCTTTTACACACATACAGTACACATCAAAGAGGCCTGTCTTGTCTTGCGATGTCTCTCTCTCCGCTCTGGGCCCGAGCTTTCCTGTCTCTGCTACTACACACTGACCTTTCTGGAATAAATGACAAAAATACATCTGAAGAAGAAAGGACTGTGATATGCTATTAGTGGAGATGGTGGCAATATATTGTGATGTTTAACATTGTGAAACTGTCATTTTGCTAATAATTATTTTCCCCTTGTGCCAGTTTTTTTCTATTCTTTTTCCTTTCCTTTCCTTTCCTTTCCTTTCCTTTTCTTTTCTTTTCTTTTCTTTTCCTTTCTTTTCTTTTCTTTTCTTTTCTTTTCTTGGGGTGGGAGTGGGGGCGAGGGTAGAATAGCATTGTTCAGCTAATTAAGATATCTACAGTATAGTGTCTGACATATTGTCTTACAAGTAGAGTGCATTTCTGAGAGGGGATCAATATTTATGAAATATTACCCTTGTCAAACGTGCCTTGTTGCTGCACTCAGGCCCCGGGTAGAACAACATGGGTGTGTGACACAGATAAGTGGTGAGATTTGGGCTAGTTATTTAACCACTTTAAACCCTGTTTTATGATCTGTGAAGTACAACATACGATGGTGTCGCTCAGCAGAAAACAGCTGATCTACAACCCCACAACACGTCGAGATGTGACACGGCGTGAACTTGTAGATCTGCAATTTCTGAAGAATTTGGACCATTTTCTCCTATGATGACATCCCAAGAAATGAACACGAGGTTGAAAGTGAACACGAGGTTGAAAGCAAATGCTACAACCACATACAGCTGAAATATCAGATGTGTCCCAAATGAACACTGAAGATAGAACATGTACCAGTGCACATGCAGGTATTGCTTGCATAAAGTACAGCCATGACCCAATGACCTGATGAAAGGCATTGTTTCCTTCTACGATTAGACTGTTCTAGTAACACATTACACCTGCCAGCAACATCCACACTTAACCCCTTCAAGCCCTATATTGACGCTGTGGGATGGAATCCTCTCAAAGTCCAAAATCGTAACCCTTTTTATTATTATAATTTTTTTAATATTGTGAAAGTACCCCTTCTACAAGGTTCGTACCCGAATAATAAATGGTTGTGTGACGAATAGCTATAAAATAGGCGATATACCAACACGTTGCATCACAACACAGTGAGCTGGTAAATGTGTGGGTTTGTGGAAGATCGAAACATTTGGAAATGTTTTGCCAACAGTATAATGACATGCCTAAAATAGGGACTACAGTGCAAAACACCCCCTCTGCTGCAAAATAATGAGACTGCTATGGTTTATTACCACATGTCTTATGCTCAAGGTACGCTCAACACTTATACGACGCACCTTGAGCTTTGTAAAATCTGCTGTTGTAGGTCCTCGACACAGATGTACGATGGAGCGCATAACGGACAAAGCAGCCCCGCTCTCACTCACATAAATACAGTAAATCTGGCCTCTCAGAACAGAGCACAGCGAGCTGATAATAATCTTCCACTGAACATTTCACGCTTGACCTTTCCAGTCCCCGGCATGAGAGGCAGTAATGTGAAAGGCAGATGGAAGAGAGAATGATAGCGAGGTTGTGAGCGATGCCCCGTGGCTCTCTGGGCCGCTGCTCACGTTGTGCCTGATTTATACCAGATCTGCAAGCTCACAAGGCGTCTCTATTGCAGTGCGTCATGGGCTTGTTGATCTGCTGTTTTCGGTATGCGCGATGCTGGCACGCAACTATAGTAGAAATCAACCTTTAGGACCACTGCTCCCTTCAGTTTTTTTTTTTTACGAGAGATGTGCTTAATTTTAATCTCGTCGATTTGTGTCAGCGAGGCCTGGCCACTGAAAGGCAGTTCGCGGCATCACTTCTGTATCAGGGCATCGGAGCTGGATGGAAATGGACACGGCGTGGAGAAGAGAATTTAAGCTTCTCAACAGGACTCTTAGGGTGTGTTAAGCTGTGCTAATCTCGATAACAAAAAAGTCTAATGGGAAAATGTCAGAAGTATATTCAGGATAAGAGGTCACCCCGAACAATATACTCCTACAGTATATAAAAAAAGCACATTCTTGTTTTTGTTTTTTTCCTGACGTGGGATGTCAAAAGAATATGCTTTTCTTTGGCAGGTGTTAGCTTTTTTTTTGTGTGTGTTATCTTATCTTTGCTTTGAGAGTCTTGCTCTCCGGTGAGCAAGGGAAACAAAAAGACATGTCCATACAGTAAAATGAGCTTGTCTGGCTTTCAGAGACCTTGACAAGGTGACTCATAGAGGGGGTGTTACAGACAGAGAGCAAAGACATGCTGCGAAAAGTCTGGAAACTCAATCCCCCCCCTTCGCTCCCCTGGTGATGGATGTGCCACAGTGGGCCATCCGTCCGCCATGCAACCTCGTAAAGATGTCATTTACCCAAATCAAAGAACGCCAGAAAAAAAGGGGGAAAAAATGACGGGGGCATGTTTTACCTATACTAACTTCCCCGGCGGGGCCTTAAGGGTCTTTGTGAGTGCACGTCTGTCTGGGAAACCTACACACGTCAAGCAACAACAGATAAATAGAGAGATCACAAGATCAGGTGAAGTCACCCGATCACTCAGCGGGCGGATCGCTCACTCACTGTCTTTAACAGCCTTTAAACGCCTCTTCCTGCACCCCTTCCCTCCGCCGGCCCTCCCTCTCCCTCCCAGGTCTCTTATTATGTCCCGGAGTCCTTTATGATCTTGGGGGCCGTGTTCCCCCCATGATGCCCCATCTGTCTGTCCCGCCGTGACAGAGAGGCTCAGCCTCCGCTCATTCCTGGGGGACAGCTTCATCACTCAGGGTCCCCGCGCCTTCAAAACAACGCAAAGCTGCAGTGAATTAGTATGTCCTTCACCTTGAGGTGGAAAAACCCTGTCATTACTTCACCCGGGACTTGAGGAAATATATAGACGTGCATGATTTAGCAGATGTTACAGGAAGTGCACTGGTGGTTCTTATGCCCCGTGTGTGTTTTTTTTTTCTTTTGCTAAGGTATGAGCACCGTGTCGTGCATTGAAAAGAGCTGATGTACAATACAGTAGCCTAGCACAGTGGTTCTCTCTTTTCAGGCCGCATACAGTACATTTTAACTGGGCACCCCCCACCCTGACGAGCACTAAGAGTTGAGGCATTACATTTTGTATAACTTAGTTGTGTTTTCAAAATTTCTGCCTCTAATATTTGGCCAATGTTCAATTTGTCATTTTAGAGGTATTAAAAAGTCCTTAAATTGTCACCTTAGAAATGTGCAAATTTCACAAATGCATAATAATAAATGTAATCAATTAATCAGTCATCTGGTCTTAGCCAATTAGTCGTTTTTTCCGTTCTGAATTAATTATTTCTTGAGAGCACATCTCTCGTAAACTCTCCAGTATAAACCCTTTTCTATAATTCCACCAGTCTGTCGGCATGATTGTATGCGGCAAACACAACTTTACAGATTTGTCAATTAAATCCACTAAATTAGTCATTGATTATGAGTATAAACAGCAAAACAAAAATACACAGTGCTTCTTTCCATTGGTTAATATAAGCAGGTTAGCACATTGCAGTCTCAGCAAAAGAAATGTATTTACTGTATAGGACAATGTGTTGTTTTTCACACTGCCAAAGTACAGTATCAGCTCATTTTCCCCTGGTCCAGGACTTACAAGCTTAACTCATTTCTTTGAACTATATTTTGGACAGTTCTGACAGAACAATGGAGGGCAGGGCAACCCATTTGGTGAGATGAGCCCATAATTGTGGCAGATGCGTGTTATTGTTGTCTTTAAGTGCCTCCGCTCTCCTTGCATACCATACGCGGGTCTGATGCAACAGCGGTAATAAAATGGAAAGCAATCTCTCCGCCATCGCCGCGTGCCATGTCTTTGAATTGCTCTAAAAGTCACGCTGACAAAGTGTGTGTTTGGGTGAACTAGAGTTCACGGTGCACTGTCGAACAATAGGGGAGATGAGGGTCGCTCTGCCATTTTAAACACTTCCAACCTGCCTATTTAGGGCATGTCATTGTGCTTTAATGTCTTTATGCATTATAAGGGGCGGCATTGGCCCAGGGGTAGAGTGGCCGGTAGAGCAGCCGGATGGGAACAGTGAGGTTCACAGTTCGATCCCGGGCTCCCCCAGAGTTAGTGCCGAATTGTCCCTTGAGCAAGACGCTGAACCCCTAATTGCTCTTGATGTGCAGGTTGGTGGCTTGCATGGTTTTCTCCTCCATCAGTGTATGCCTGTGTGTGAATGGGTGTAATGAACACTCTACAGTATGTTAAGCGCTTTGGCTAAAAGCGCTATATAAATGCACCATTTACCATTTAACCACTGTCAACCCGGCATCCCTATTTGAGGCATGTCATTATGCTTTAATGTCATTATGCATTATAAGCAAAAATGTTCAAAGGTTGTCGAAAATATTGTTAAAGGTTGTGTGCGTGTGTGAGTGCGTGCGCTCATTTACAGTGAGCCACACATGCGTGCCTTGTTGCACATGCATGTTGGCGTGACGTGTGTGAGTGGCTCACTGTAAATCACACACCGAAGCCACGCACAGCTACACCCAACAATCAAGATATCACGCCTCCCTTGTCGACACCTGTGCTTTGATGACCTTGCGGTGTTCGCTTCTCCCACAACACAAAGTGTCTGAAAGGCCCCTCGATACAGAGAGAGAGAGAGAGAGAGAGAGAGAGAGAGAGAGAGAGAGAGAGAGAGAGAGAGAGCAGCACCAGCACGTTCCCGTGTGATATGGATCGATAGCGGAGCCCCGGTAAAGTACGCCTCCTTTATAGCCGCTGAACCTGAGCTTGAAGGGGTTAAAGGAGCCAGGGGAGAGCAAGGGCAGGCCCAAACGCGTGCGGAATCCCTGATGAGCTGGAGGACGCAGCCATGGGTGTAGGCAGCCAAACCACTCTCTGTCCCAATTAAACACCTTGAAAGTGAGAGTTTTACGACGCCCGTTGATCTCACCGCGATGCGGTCACGTGGTTTATGTATCACACATGTCCTTCATCAACACCCATTATATTTAAGGAGGATTACATGCTTGTAACTATATACTGTAGTGGCAGTTTAGTGTTTAGTGTTTGGAATTATATTGGTCGCCCGATGGTAGGCGTTTCTTCCACATTCTTCTCGTAACTGTTGTTGTAAGCTGATGTTGACAGAGAAATCTCGCTATTCCTACGTCTCATCATTTCGACTAAGGGAGTCGGCAGGTTAGCTACTCACCCGCGTCACGGTTACTGAGGTTAGGGTCAGTGTTTGGGTAGCCTCGCGTAGCCAGGCTTACTCATCTGCGAAGAGAAAAGCCTGGTTACGACCATAGGCTGAAACGGCATGAAGCGGAGTTACTTCCGCCGGGAAAATGTCACCGGAAGACTGCAACGTATGGCGTAACTTCCGTTAACCGCGGCACTTCCGGTGTCTGCAGATTCATGCCATTGACATCGCCTAATGTGGCCAGAGTGGGGTTTGGGTTAGGTTTTAGGCATAGAGGTTAACATTCCCCCACGTCGGCAGGTTAGCTTTTCACCAGGTTAACATTCGGATGAATGTTAGCGTCGAAAGACTGAACCATCGAACAGATGCTACCGGTATGTCGCAATATCCACATGCTTCCGATGTTGACAGTAAATAATTAAATATTTAAACATACGTATTCAGACTGGTTGAGACGGGAGGAAGGGGGCGCTCATTTTACTTTGTGAGAAACAAATTGCGTCCACCGCAGCTTGCCCACTCAGGCAATGAGGAGGTAACAAAGACAAGCTCTACCCCTTCCTCCAGCCTCCTGCATGGGGAAAACGATATAGTGTCTGATATCCTGATTTATACTTCATTGTATGGCGGTGTCGCGCACCAAAAACAGCAGATATACAAGCTCACAACGCATCAGATCTGTGCAGCGTTGTGAGTTTGTCTATCAACTCTTTGTGTCGCACAACGTCAGAGCATAAATTAGGCAGAAGGCTAGCTGTCAATCCAGAGAGACAACTACGTATATCAGAGCAACTCGTAAAAATGGATGGCGGGGGAGAAAAGACAGAGATAAAGTCTAAAGGAAACCTTCCAGGGTGATTTAACGGGGAAGAAAGGAAGTAAAAGGCCAAGAGAAGATAAAGGGAGGACAACCAAAGGGGAGCTTGCATAAACATTTTTCTGCTATGCTTTTGTGTGTGATGGAGAGAAAGCAGAGGGCTTTCTGCCGCTGAACGCTAATGAATGGCTGTGATATCTCTTTGACATAGCGTGTTTTCATAATCATTTTATTACCGTGTTAACATTCCTGGCGTGTGTGAGTGTGTGTGTTTGTGTGTTTGTGTGTCTGTGTGCGCACACACGTGTGTGCGTGTGTGCATGTTGTGGGAAAAGCCTGTTTCGCTTTTTTCAGAGTCAGGCTCTCTGAAGTAATAGCAAAGACAAACATGACGATCATAAAAAGTCTGGAATATTAACGCGCGAAAGATTAATGGGATTAGGAACAGGAAGCCCTTATCTCTTAAATCTCAACGCGGCTTTTGCTGATTTTATGCATGAGGTTAATGTCTTGTGCTGGCCTAATGGCAAACAGTGAGATAATCAATAAAATCACCGTGCCCAATCAAGATTACATACCTCATTAAAGTCAATCTCTGTGTCTTGAATGTGTATTCATACTGTATGGTCGATGTAAAAAGAAAAGTGTGTGTGTGTGTGTGTGTGTGTGTGTGTGTGTGTGTGTGTGTGTGTGTGTGTGTGTGTGTGTGTGTGTGTGTGTGTGTGTGTGTCACAAGCCAAAAGTCATGTGGCTGTGAGCATGGGGTGGTCAGGAACGAGTGGTGGACAGTAACAAAGTAGCAGTTGAGTAACATTTGACCAGGGTTATCTACACGCAGTGGTTCTCAACCTGTGGGTCGGGACCCCCAGGGAGGTCCCAGATTATTTTTGGGGGGTCCCCAGATGATTAACTTAATGTGCAACGTTGTTTTCTCCCTCAACAAGTAAACAAACCGACGTTTAAGTGCATAGAGAGGGTGTATACTGTAGCCTACACGTTTCTAAAGTGACAATTTACAGACTTTTTAATACTAATCTAAAATGACAAATTACATTGGCCAAATTGTCAAATATTAGAGGCATGCGTTGCGAGGCGTTGTGAGCATGAAGATCTGCTATTTTCACAATAAAACGTGTTATACAAAATGTAATGTAGATCTGCTATAGCCTGAATTCTTAGTGCTCGTCAGGGTGGAGGGGGCACCCCAGTTAAAATATGATTATTTTGGGGGTCGCGTCCTGAAAAGGTTGAGAACCACTGATCTACAGTTTGACTCAAGCAGAGGTTGAGTGCTTGGCCCAGCAGCGCTGTCAGGAACCACTGTGAGTGGAGGAGAAGTTGAGTCAGAGCATCAGTTAAACAGGCTGAGTAATTGCTTACTTCCACATTGTTGCTCTTGTTTGCGTGCCTCTCAAACAACAATGGACATTTCCGGAGGCAACGCGTGCCTATAAATACAGTAAGACAGGATGCGTGGCGGGTATGGTATTGACAAGAAGCGCCCTGTCGAATGAATCCATTAGTTACTTATAAAAAATGAAGGCATGTGGAGCTCGTCGTTGGGAGAGGAGGATGCTTGCTGGGTGAGGGCAAAACAACAAGCGAGGTTGAACAATCAGCCTGAACTTGCGTTTAAAACAATGCACGCGATGCCAGTGACCCGAAACCAAATTCCTCACCCTCAAACTTATGCTCTTTTCTCAGGATGTTGTTAATGGAAAAAATACAACACACACACAAACATGACAATGGATCGCACTGACCAAATGGTGCTCTCGTGCTGCTATACAGTGCACTGTGGCTAGCATATAGTACACTCCTTTGGAAAAGACTTTAGGGCTTAGAAGACTTGCGTCTTGAGTCTTACTGAGATTGCTGTTGCAGTTCCACTTTTTTTCTTTTCTTTTTTTGTTATTTTTTTGCTGTATTTTACACTAAGCTACTATCGTCTCCTCCTCAAAACTATTATTTCAGACAAGGGAAGTTTTGTTTGATATAGCTAAGTGACTGATACATAATTAGGGTGGTTTTATTTTTCCTGTGATAATCAGTCAACTTTATAATGTTAATGAACAAATTCACTAATCTGTGCTACTAACAAATAACAGTACACATTTTGGACTTAATGTGTTTGTTCTATTTGACATTTACATCTTGGTTGCTCTTTGAGAACTGTATCATGTCAGTATCGCGGTCAGTATCATGTCAGTATCATAGTCAGTATCATGGTCAGTATCGTGGTCAGTATCATGGTCAGTATCATGTCAGTCAGTATCATGGTCAGTATCATGGTCAGTACCATGTAAGTATCATGTCAGTATCATAGTCAGTATCATGGTCAGTATCGTGGTCAGTATCATGGTCAGTATCATGTCAGTATCATGGTCAGTACCATGTAAGTATCATGTCAGTATCATGGTCGGTATCATGGTCGGTATCATGGTCAGTATCATGGTCAGTATCGTGGTCAGTATCATGTCTGTATCGTGGTCAGTATCATGGTCAGTACCATGTCAGTATCATGGTCAGTACATGTCAGTATCATGGTCAGTATCATGGTCAGTATCATGTGAGTATCATGTCATTATCGTGGTCAGTATCATGGTCAGTATCATGTCATTATCATGGTCACTAACTATCAAGTCAGCATCATGGTCAGCATTGGCAGTATCATGATCAGTATGGTATTTTCACTAGTTTGGGTCCTGGCGGGCAAACATCTAATTTCTCTTTTGGGTCTTGAGCTAAACGTTTTGGTAACCACTGATTTAGCTGACATCCTTTGTTCCGAGCAATTCATAAGTGCAATAACAGTACAAACCGCAAACCCTGATCATAAAACCGTAATGTCAGAGAAGAACTAACAGAGCAAGAAATATACTGTAGTGTTAAATCAAGAGACGCTTTCTTCCTCCCCAAATCCCATAGATTAAACAGTTCTCTGCACTGCAGTAGTGAGGGATGATTATTCTAAAATAATAAAATAATATATATCTTTGCTCCATGTCAACCCACTGGCATACGATAAAACACCCCCCTCTGTGCTCAAACCAAAAAATGTAGGGTTTTACAGGAATTTGTGGTAGCTGAAAGCAAACAGATGTACTGCGCTCACTGCACTATGTACTGTGAAGATCATTGGAAAAGGGGGATAGAGAACTACAAAGGCTCCTCAGATGTGATTCGGTTATGCCGGAGCATGTGATGAGTTAAGAAAATGGAGCCTATAGGGGTCCATGATGTATTCATATTTTATATGACGTTAGAGCGACTCTTTCAAGTCTAGGACCCACATACAAGAATCAAGATGATGCGTACACTAAATGCACTTAGGGCTGCATTCCGGATTTGCCTTTTGTGCTCCGAGCGGTAAAGCTCTTAAATGCTCTTATACCCCATGCATTCAATTCCTGGATAACCATCGGACAACAATGAATGTTATAAACAAAAATAAAGAGTGAGATAGTAAAAGCCATGAGGCATGTTTACAAATATAGATTTTCTTTCTCCACACAAGGCAGCAGAATGGTCAGAGCAGGTAGAACTGCATTATTTAGAACCCGGTTGGATGTGCTGGGGGGGGGAGATGCCATGCCTCGATCAGCTTTTATTCTCTTTTTTGGGAAATGTAGACTCATATGTTTGATAAGTTATGTTTGATGATATCACAAGTGAACAATTTAATAAAACAAATATCGTCGTGGTCGGGTGGAAACCTTGTATCTCCAAAACCGTTCGTTTTGTCTTTATCATTTTAAAAATGATTTAAAATAGTGAAAACAGCCGATCTACAAGCACACAACGCCTCGCGCCGTGAGGCGTTGTGTGCTTGTACAGTAGATCGGCTGTTTTCACTAATCTTGTGTGACAGTCTTGTATGATGAAGCAGGGCTTTACTTTATGAAAAAACATACACATTTGAAACTTGGAGATACGACAGTGACGATATGCTAACCACATTAACCCAGGTCTCCCTATTTTGCCATAGAAAATACCAACAAAAACATTGCAGATCTATTAAAGCTCACAACGCGTCATTTTGGGACAAGTTGCAATCTTGTAGATCTGCTACAGTATTTCCATGATACATTTGTCGAATCGTATGGAGAAGAATGTAGGGCAGGATTAGGCATTGACAGTGTAAAATCATGATCATGTGTTGCATGGTTGGCTTGCATATTGGATTTTTCTCCTACATGTGGATAGCTTGCAGCTATAGGCTATCCAGTATGTTAAATAGTACTGCCTAAATGATTTCACAAATACTGTGTCATCATGGATCTATGCTGATTCCGTTCTCTCTATGTTCAAAGGGGCTTTTGAGTGAAACATAGCAACGTTGAAAGAAGCACTTTTAATGTTCACATTTTCATTCCAACCCCACTCTGATCATACTGATTAGACAGTCGCTTTAACCCATTAAAACTGGGAAAGCATCTGTGCAATTACTTTTAAAATGTTGCGATGTCTATTCAAAAATAGAAGATCTACAAGCTCACTTTGTGAGCAAGTTTTTATTTTTATTTTTAAATCTTGAAAGTGTGAGAACTAGTGCTTTAGAAGCCATTCGTAGAATCTTTCCTAATGGGTTACATTGACCATTTCCTATCTGTTATGACAAATTCGGCATGATGATTAATCATTTAATCTTTGGTTAACCAGGGTCCCCCAGGGCTCTACTTGTACACTGTTTTTTCAGTCCAGGACCCCATCATCATTCTTAGATTTCATAGATAGCATAGTTAATGTGTATTTTCAGACATTTAACCACTTAAACCTGCAATACTTAGTAAACTTGACATTTTAACTCTGGTCTAGTGGACTTCTTCTCTTTTTCCCCCTCTACACCAAAAAAAGAACTTGTGAGCTGCTCTAGCGCAAACGAAAATAGCGGATTTACAAGCTCAAGAGCTTGTAGATCTGTTATTTTTGTTCACCCCAGAATAGGGACACTATAGGACACTATCAAGAATAATCATATTTCACAAACTCACTGCTTTAGTTTGGAAAAGGAGTCACGGAGCATGCACAGTAACAACCCAGTGATTGATGTGATGAACTAACACATTTGGGATTGTTCTAAATGTATCAGCACCTGCACGCTGGCATCCATGTGATTAAAGGGGAGGATAATGATAGTGTTTTACGCATTGTCGGTTGGCAGGGTACAACTTCATTTCACAAGGTCTTTATTCCTGTGTATTCTTGTCCATGAAATGTATAGTTATATATATTTTTTTTACAAAGTAAATGTAGTTTTAAGGGCTTTTTGTGCTAACGCGTACTCATGCACACAAAGCATATTATTTCCATTGGTTAAATACTCTGTGCGGTGAAATAAGGCCATTGCAAAGCAAAGTGTTCACATTCACAAGTGCTCTGTGCCAAGTCCAACACTAACATTTACTATACAGTAGAATGGCTGCATATATTTCGTGTACAATTTGCAAACGAGGGGAGAGAGAGAGAGGGGGAATAAAAATGCCCTCGGAGGGCTATTCCTTTCATCAAACATCTGAATAGCATACCTTGCCTTTTCCTCTTTTGAATTAACATTTTTCTTTTAAATTGACGTTTTAGTGTTCAAACACCGTTAAACATCGAGGCACGGGGCGCATCATTCATTCGACGGGAGGCACCCGAAACTTTTGGGCAGCGTGTGTGTCAGTGCGTTGGCTGCCACTTGGAGAAGTAATGCCGCTACTGTACAATAATAAATGACAACACAATGTAGCAGGGGTGAGCTAGAGGTTGGGGAATGGGATAGGGGCGGGGGGGATGTGGGGGTGTTTGATGGGGACTTGCAGGCAAACCCAGAAAGAAAAAAAATGCTTACTTAAGGTTTTTCCTTTTGTCTAACTTGGCATAAGTCGAGACAGTTGCACAATGATGTGGCTGGGTTGGAAGAGAACACTCTCTTTCACACAGGCGCCAAATTTCCTCTAAGATGGACGTGGAGGCGTGGGTATCATTTTCACACCGGATTCCAACAGTAGTGGAGCTTAATGTGTGTGCGTGCGTGCGAGTGTGCGTGTGTGCGTGTGTGTGAGTGCGTGCGTGCGTGCATGCGTGCGATGTCTGTGTTGTATGTGTCTTATAGTTGTTTTGCCAAAGAACACAATGTGTACATAGAGATATGTATACATGAATAATGGTTGTTTATTTGCAGAGCAATAGGAAGTGGTTAATTACGCTGTCAAGCTCTTCCTAGTGAAATTGATGAAGTGCGGCGGTGTCATGATGAAGCCATGCAACATAAAAGCCTAGTTTATCATCATGGCAAAGTGGCATGTTCACAATCTGGCTCGGGTCAGCTTACACAGTCTTACTCTGCTTTCATTATATCTGTTGGTATTTAAGAATAATATTATACTATAGCCTACTGCTATAGTATCTGGACAAAGACCAGCTTGTGTTACATGACCCGTTACGTCTCTAAGAGTAATTGTTTGGAAAACACAACTCTTCCTTTAGATATTAGAAGTTACCGCATGGTAAAGTTGTACAATAGCCTCGTTATTTTGGTCATGCAGCTTGAAAATAGCCTAGGTTTATATGCTGAATTTCAACACATCAAACTGTACACCGGTGTAGTGGTGCCAGAATAGCAGATCTATAAGCTCACAACGTGGCGCATTGCAATACGTTGTTAGCTCGAGACCTGCTATTTTCAACGTACAACTGCTTCAGGCAGGTGGTTAACGTGTGGTGTTCCATAGAAATGGCTGTTTAAAAGAATCATTGTATGCAACAACACGTAGAGGCAGGATAAGTGAATGAAATATGAATTGTCTATTCAAGATGTTCAGCCAGACATTATTCACGCTGCGATCACAGGGCACAGCACGCACACAGGCACTGCACACACACACACAAAGTCCTGTAGAAAACAGAATAGAAAATAGCTTCAGGAATTGAGCTGTTTAGCACCGGACATGCTGTTTCCACCGATCCCTTCAACCGGCGCGCTGCCACACTTAAGCCCCACTTTATACCTTGTCGCAAAGCAGTGTCGTGCGGCACAAATAGCAGACCTACAAGCTCATAATGCGCCGTGTCCGCGACCCGCTGTGAGCTTGTAGGTCTGCTATTTCCGGTACGTGTCACTGTCGTGCGATGGAGCACAAATTAGGCTTTAGCCTAAATGGGCTAGCATTGTCCAAAAACGGCATACTGGCTGGCGCTGGCCATGTCAAAACCATGCATCAGTCAATAACGCCACATGCGGTGGGAACTAAACAAGCTCCTTATCTCCAAAGCAACACCTTATTCCACTCCTTTGTGTTGGCTTTTTCCGTCATTTACCTGGCACATGTGGACCGACGTTCTCACTGTAGTTCCTAACTAAGCCTTTTTGCGCCTGGAGTGTCGACACTATCTTGACAGCGTACCTCCATTCCAAAGAAAACATTCCATTGTTCGTAGTGCCCTTTTCCTGGACCTTCAGATGCATGGCAAACAGCCAAGTTCTGGTGTGTGTGTGTGTGTGTGTGTGTGTGTGCGCGCGCCCGTGTGTGTGTGTGTGTGTGTGTGTGGGTGGGTGGGTGTGTGATTAGTGTGATATAGCCAAGCAATGCATTGCTTAACTCATTTTCTTTCCAACACGTAAGCATTGAATACACGCTCATTTGAATGAACGTTAAAGCAGTGGATTTCTCAGTTTTTAAGGCATTTTATACTGGGAGTGATTATCTTGTAAATACATTTTCAATGAGAGACGAGCGTGGGCACAATCTGACAGGCGGAGTGGCAACAGTTGAAATGTGTAAGAGCTTTTTTCTACGCATTAAAGTGTAAATATGTGTCTGTCTAACTGTCTATTCACGAGAACAGCGCAGTGCGACCTCGATGATCCAAGCGAGAACACAGGCCTGGTGTCGCAGTGTCGCTCCCTGTCTGAACAGTGGTTTTCAACCAATGGTCCGGGGACCACCAGTGGTCCTTGAGGGGGTTCCAGGTGGTCCCCAGCTAAATGATGGAGAGTTGGTTACCAAATTGACCCTTATAGATAATATTTAACTCTTGAGAGCGTAAAATGAAACCAAATGGACCCGTAATTTAGTCCATTTGGTTTCATGTTAAATTATTGTTAAACATCTGCATTCGTTTACAAGTAGTCTACACGATTAGAGAATGTAGAAGAATTATCCATTTGATCAACGTTTGCTTGTTGTCTCTCCACCAGCATGGAATTGTGGACAAAATCGTATCCAACGATAACAAAATATTCAAAGTTTTGGGTCTGAAATGCAACATATCATCAAATGGTGGTCCATGGCTCAAATGCCCAATAAATAATTGACCTTGATATGAAAAAGGTTGAAAACCACTGCCTTAGAACAAAAAATAAAAATAATAATTCTAGTTTGCCTTCTCAGTACTTACTGAGCCTATTACCCAACTGGGCAACATTATGCCTTATTTTAATACTTGGTTGTGCGACACCGTGCACGCAACCAAGTATAGATCAGGCATGAGTCTGAACTTGCTCTGTAAAAGCGCGATGGAGCTGCTTGGAACACAGAGGCACTAGCAGGGAACCGTGATACCTCCTTAATGCATGTGCTATTAAGAATCAGATCACATTGCAAACCACTTCATTAAACAGCCCAAGGCGCTGTCATTGTCTAATGACATATCGATGAGTATGTTCAGCGGACAACAACCGCGACGGGGGGGTGCTCGCTCTATTTTTGTCTGGCGCTCCCTCGGGGGCATCATCTGTCACTCCATCACCGGCTAATCGATGTCTCACGAGAGCGCTGTGGTTTGCGCCACTGGTGACGAGGCGCATTAAAAATGTAGCTTTGTTATCTCTGTTGAGGCCGTTCATTAATTTTGCATGGTCTTGAGAGATCTTCAAAAAGCGTACACTTTTGCGCGCAGTGCATCATTTGTGAGCAAAGCGCTCTGCTAATGATGTCAAAAAGCTACATCTAATCTGGGAATCTCATCATAAGCTCGGCAATGTAAACCCGCGCTGATCGTAATGATATTGTCGGGACTGGGAATGCATAATGGGTGATTTTCCGGTGCAATCGGTGAAAAGGTCAAGAGCACGGGAGAATCGACTTGCCTGAAGACCAACGTTATCAGCACAGGAGCACAGCAAAATGGTTGCACTGGCTAATATAATGGTTTTGATTTGTAAAAAAAAAAAAACAAACAAACCAAAACAGGGAGGTGAACATTTTCTTAACCTTGTATATTTTGAAAAGGTCAGAGAATGTGTCCAATAATGATACCAGTGTGTAAATGTTAACAACAATTTTAATAAAATGGTTAAAATATGATATCAAACATAAATATCAATCATATCAGTCTATATTTCTCTAAAGCAGGGGTCTTCAATGTTTTCAGGCCAAGGACCCCTTAGTTGAGAGAGAGATGAAGCAGGGACCCCCACACAACCTTTTCATAGATTCCATATAGTTTCATCGTTTTAACGTCACAATCATCAGTGTATTCTGGATTAATGTCTTGTGTTTTCAGATATTTAAGCCGTCATTACCTAATAAGCTTGACCTTTTACTCTGTACTGCTCTTTTTCCCCTCTAAACCAAACCTCTTTGCCGAAAATAGCCGATCTACAAGCTCACAACGCCTCGCAGCGCGAGGCGTTGTGAGCTTGTAGATCTGCTATTTTTGGCTACAGTTCTCAGAATATGGACACTATAGGGTTCAAGTTGTTAGTATGAAAAGGAGGACCCCCTGTAGTAACTCTGAGGACCCCCTAGGGGTCCCAGACCCCCTGTTGAAGGCCCATGCTCTAAAGTAAATGCATGTCTTTCATTCAGTCTGACCAGAGGCAGGGACAAAACACATCCCTATACCTGCACTAAAACTGCACGGCCAGATACATCTCCCTGCTGTCCTCCCATTGTCACCTTTCAGCACCTTCAGAGATCAAGCGGGTGCAGACATGCAAGTCCGAGCCCATCCAGGAGAAAGGATGTCCTCCCTCCCGCTGCAGCCTTCATCCCATCACTTCACATGTTTGGGCCAGCAGTTCAAAACAGGCACTAATGGCCTCCATGAGATGTTGTGAGCCTTTTCTGAGAGGGTATATCTGTTACACGCATCAGGCCTGGGCCCTGCGACCGGCCCTCGGAGGCGTCACACATCACATTATTTTGATGTCGCATAAATCACCGCGGCCCGTCCTGACAGGGGGGGAGGGAGGGAGGCGAGGGGGGCCGCGGGTCAAGAGGGGTCGCGCGGCAGGCTTTTTGAAGGCAGGTCTGTGCAAAGACGTCAAATTAGAATTCCATCCTCCTGCCTCCCATCACGCTGCCGCGCACAGGGGTGTCGTCGCACCAAATTCTGGGCCCTGGGCACAAGGATTCACTGTGGGGCCCCTGTGCTTTAACTATTGAAAAATAGCAGATATACAAGCACTCGGTGCCGCGCTCGGTGCCGCGCTGCGAGCTTGTAGATCTGCTATTTTTTGAAATAATCATGAAAATCTTTGAATATTTTAAATCCTTCTAAGACTTTTTTGACGTTTCTATGTCAGTGGTGCTCAAACCTTTTCATTATGTATTTGGCCACGGACCCCCATCTTAAAATATTTAGTTAGAGGGACCACCCCCCTCCCAGAAGCAAAATTTGAGTTATAAATGTTAAATGTTGAAAAATAATATATTCAAAGATTTGCACACATTTTCACGACTTTTCAAAAATAGCAGATCTACAAGCTCGCAGCACAGCACTCGGTGCTTGTATATCTGCTATTTTTCAATAGCTAAAGTATAAAATAATTAAGGCTTTTGATTGATTGATTGATTGATTGATTGAAGACTTTATTAGAAGTTTGCGTAGGAAAAGGTACAGTTTCATGACGGTACAGTTCACTGGTACAAGGTCTACTAAAAGGAGATCCATGAAAAGACTAAGCTTATTTCCACTGGAAACCATTAAAGTATCTCATATAACATTGCATGACAGACAAATAGAACACAGTACTATGCAGTAGATATGTAAAGAAAAACAAAAAAAAGAGAACAGTAAGTCAAACAAACAGTATATACAAAGATATAAAGGATATAAAGGCCCCTCCACCTTGGGCCCTAGTAACTCAGTCCCACTTTTAGTTGACTAAATCAACTGTAGATTTAGTCGCCTAAAAACGTATGATATTTAGTCGACTAAAATTAGACTAAAACTAAATGACATTTTATTCAAAAGACTATGACTAAAACAAAATCAAAATGTACTGTCAAAAACAAACACTGGTCTGTGCAAAGACGTCAAATTAGAATTCCATCCCCCTGCCTCCCATCACGCTGCCGCACACCTCACATTGTGATCGTGGGACGACGGAACTTCCTGTGCAGGAAGGGCCGTGACTTATTTCACATCTCCAGGTATGCATAGTGGCCTCGTATACGAGCCGCAAGCCGTTCCCACACACTGTGAAGCGAAACCGCAGGTTTTTAACGCCCCCTCCCCACAACTGTACTTTGCCGGGATCCTATATGTACGCCGACAGTTACAATCAGAGTGACTGACACGTCCATTTGTGGTTTATGGCCGGGGTCACTGAGAGAGGTATGTTTGCTCTTATGCAATTTGTCATGTCGTTATTAGTCACATGTACGGCCATGCTTTCTGAGATCTATACTGAGCCTTGCTGATACTGTACGTCTGGTGGTGTTCTAATTCTGTGTGGGCTAGAGGTTGGGTGGTAACAATTTGGAGAATTAAAATGCCATTGCAGAACCAATGCAAAGGATGTTTTACTTAGGTAAAAGTATCAATACTGCAATGTATATATATACTCTGTTACAATATGTTTATTGAAAATGTACTTGAGTAAAAGTACAAAAGTATTTGGCAACAAAATATACTTACCAAAATGTAAAAGTACTCATTGTGCAGAATGTCCCATATCACAAGTTCATATTCGTATACAAATCTCTTGAAAATAGCAGATCTACAAGCTCACAATGCATTGCTCTGCGATGCACTGTGAGCTTGTAGATCAGCTATTTTCAAATGGCTGCATGTATGTTTTGTACTAATCTACAAAATAACTTGTCACTATAAGGTTTTATATACTGTAATTGTAGTGGAGTAAAAGTGCAACATTTGCCTCTGAGATGTAGTGAGTAGAAGTAAGAGTATTGAAAATTGTAAATACTGAAGAAAGTAAAAAATACCTCGACATTTTACTCAATTACAGTTCTTAGTTACTTTCCTCCACTGGCTTTTGCTGGCCATCCAAGTCCATAGAATGAATGTAAATGTTTCCAGATGATTGGTAGACGGACAGGTGGAGGTAATTGTCTGTCGACGCCAGACAGACTCTCTGTTTCCCAAATAGCAGATCTACAAGCTCACAGCAGTATGTGTTGCATTGCAGAGCTAGTAGATATAAAACAAGGCTTATAATGCTAAAAAAAAGAATGAGTCATTGAATTGGGGGGGGGGGGGGGGGGCAAGGCAGCAAGGCACTCTCTGGGATTCATGTGAGTGTGTGTGGGGGTGTGTGTGTGCTGTACGAGTGCGTGTGTGACTGTGTGCTATTGTGGGCAGGCGGGGGGATCTGTCACCTGCACTTGGCCGTACCCCAAAGCAGCCCCATCATTCCTCTCCACCTCCCAGCTGTGCCCCGGTCACCCCCAATGTTGAGGGGATCATTAACACTCCCAAGCATCCATCAGTACCTCTCCTACCTGGATGACTGTTCTGGAAGAGAAACAATGCTATACAGATACTGTGTGTACATCAGCACCACCTCAAACAGAGGCAGGGAGTACAGTATAGTACTCCTAATACAACTTATAAAACAGATTATATTTATGCACATGAATGCAATTTATGTTTTAGACATACAGTATCAGACAATAAGCCAACACTTAAATGAGAGAATAACCCCTAAACATTTTGGTGACTGTGGATTATGGACTAGCCTCGGAAACCCAGGCTTCTTTTGGCGATCGGAAGAAAAATAAGCCTGGGCGAACCCATTAAAATCACTGTTGGCGGAAGTGTAGAATTTCCCTAACCAATCAAATGCAGACGTCTGTCGCACCGAATTCGTTGACGTCATGACGCAGCAACGTTCTCTGCGCTGAGCAGAGGAGCAGAGGGGGGTGGGGGGAGGAAAACACATGCTATTGGCCGGAGACTGCAGAGAGATTCTCCGCGCCCCGCCCATTTACATACAGAAAGTGTCTGCATTGCCTCAGAGTGATTATGGACTAACGCCAACATTTGTGACCCAGCATGACAAATTGCGAATTTTTAGCATTTCAGTTTTTCAGTTCATACTGTATGAAAGCAGAAAATCATGAGAATGAGATGTTAGTTTGTTCTTTTGTGCACTTCTTTTGTTCTTTTAGTTCACTTTCAGGTCGTTTACACTGTGTTAATCTGTCAGTGAATTTTAAGAAATCTCTTTTTCTTAATTTCTAGCCAGTGAGAATACTGGGCTCTGAGTCATTCTTCATAGTTCATAGACCAGTAAGACCTCGCCCCAAAGGGCGAGGTCGCACTGAAACAACAGAGACTGACACAATATGTCCATATGTGGGCATTCCCAGATATGGGCTTAATATTGATGACATCAGGGATCTTCCCATGGAGCGTGACATGAGGCATACATGAGGTGTGACTGATGCAAGGACCATATATGGGCATTGGTAAATGGTAAATGGTGCATTTATATAGCGCTTTTTAATCCAAAGCGCTTTACATAGATTGTGCATTACATTCACCCATTCACGCACACATTCATACACCGGTGGCGGAGGAAGCCATGCAAGGTACCAACCTGCTCACCGGAGGCAATTAGGGGTTCAGAGTCTTGCCCAAGGACCCTTCGACATTAACTCAGGGGGAGCCCGGATTCGAACTGGGAACCCTTCGGGATTTATACCCTTCGTGCTCTAATACCAGTTTCTCTACCCCTGAGCTATGCCGGCATTCCCAGATATGCGCTTAATATTGTTGACATCAGGGATCTTGGCCATTTATGTAGCGTGACGTGAGGCGTGACGGACGGACATGATCTGCAGGTTTTCATACTAAGTGTGACCCGCCTCAAGGCAACCACACTTGCAATTTCCAATTGCATCTTTCTTGTTAATATTATGTGTTACCATATTCCTTTTCATCAGATGCTTTGAACATGTGAACGTGAAAATATGTCTCCACTCTCCAGAGTGAGTGAAATTCTTTGTCTTTGGCCACAATACTGCAATTACAAATCCAGGCTTTGTGGAGTAAGCAAAACATCATGCTGTATTTGGCCTTTGTTCCCTCTCTGATATTTTCCCAGGTCTGTCTTTATGGCTTGTGGTGTTGAAGGGTTTAGCCATAATAGTCAGTGATGAATTTCTGATTAATGTTTTTCTCTTTGGGGGAAAAAAGAAAGAAGGAAAGAAAGAAAAACGTTATTAGGGAAGACACAGGCTTAGGGAAAGCAACGGATCTTGACAGATGGAGCCTATACAGGTATGGAATTATCCCGCTCCAATAAGGTCTCATTTCCGCAGCGTCTGGATTCCCGGTGTGAATTATTATTCATGACTCCTCCGTTCCGTTGACTTGTCTCTCCACCCCTCCCCCCGTCTGCATCCCCCCCCCCCCCCCCTGTTCACTTAAGAAACAGAGAACCACACAACATACAAGCATCGTGGAAGGAACATGGCTCAAATGGCATGGCTCAGAGACCAACACGATCTGCTTACTGCTGTGTTACAGCAGTGGTTCTCAACCTTTTCAGGCCGCGACCCCCAAAATAATCATATATTAACTGAAGAGTGGGGACCCCCTCACCATACGAGCACTATGAGTTGAAGCATTACATTTTGTATTGATTTTCTATTGTGAAAATCACGTTGCGAGGAGTTGTGAGCATGTAGACCGGATATTTTCACAATTTCTGCCTCAAATATTTGACAATTATTTGCCAGTGTTTCATTTGCCATTTTAGAGGTATTAAAGTCCTTAAATTGTCACTTTAGAAATGTTCAGAATACCCTCTATACCAGGAGTCTTCAACAGGAGGTCCGGGACCCCTAGGGGGTCCTCAGAGTTACTACAGGGCGGCCGCCAAATCTTTTTGTAATAATAATAATAAGGGTAATAATAATAATAAAACTTTATTTGTATAGCACCTTTCATGACATGAAATGCAGCTCAAAGTGCTTTACAGAGCAGAAAATGAAGCACAAGTGCTTAACAGAAAAAAATACACATGAATACAATAAAGCAGAAAAATAAAAACATAAAACATTGAAGAAAAATTTCAGAACAATGTGGACTTCAATAGCATCAAAGGGATTTAAAAATTCAGCTAAAAGCAAGATTAAAGAAATAGGTCTTGAGCTGTGCTTTAAAGCTATCCACAGAGGCTGCCTGTCTTAGGTGTAGTGGGAGTTTATTCCAAGCTGTTGGTCCGTAGAAGCAGAAAGCTGCTTCACCATATTTTTTATATATAGGCACATCGAGTAGGTCAGCACTAGAAGACCTGAGTGGGCGGTTTGGAACGTATCTACGCAGGCAGTCATAGAGGTACGAAGGTGCCAGACCATTTAGAGCTTTATAAACAAGTAAAATAATTTTAAAATCAATCCTAAAAACAACCGGGAGCCAGTGTAGCGACGCTAAGACTGGAGTAATATGTTCTCTCATCTTAGTTTTAGTTAAAACTCTGGCTGCCGCATTTTGAACAAGTTGTAGACTGTCAGTTGTTTTCTTTGGATGTGCAATTATGAGAACTTCTGTCTTGTCCTCATTTAGCTTGAGAAAGTTCTCACTCGTCCAGCATTTTATGCTAGACACACACGTCAGCAATGGGTCTGGAGTACAGGGGTCATCCGGAGCTACCGAAAGGTACAGCTGGGTGTCATCAGCATAGAAATGGAAATTCACACCGTGAGCGGAAATAAGTTCTCCCAGCGGCAGTATATACAGGGAGAACAATAGAGGACCAAGAATTGAACCCTGTGGAATACCAGAGCAGATGTTGTGTTTGTTTGACTCAAAGTCAGCTAGATTAACAGGATCCAGGATTAATAGGATCATGTTTTTTACATTAATCGCTTGAACCCAAGCATCCCTATTCTTAGTGGAACATTAGCCAAAAAATAGCAGATCTACAAGCTCACAACACCTCGCACTGCGAGGCGTTGTGAGCTTGTAGATCGGCATTTTTTTTTTTTTTTTGCACTGAGGTTTGGTGTAGAGGGAAAAAATTGCAGATTAAGTACAGAGTGAAAGGTCAAGTCTTTTAAGTATTGACGGTGCAAGTGGTTAAATATCTGATAACACAAATTGACATGAATCCAAAATACACTGATGATTGTGCTGTCAAACTATGAAACTAAATGGAATCTATGAACAGGCTGTGGGGGTCCCTGCTTCATCTCTCTCTCAACTAAGGGGTCCTTGGCCTGAAAACGTTGAAGACCCCTGCTCTATACACTTAAACTTTTTGTTGGTTTGTTCACCGTTGAGTGAGAAAACAATGTTGCTCATTAAGCTAATCATCCTGGGACCCCCCCCCCCCCCACACACACACACACACACACACACACAAAAAAAATAATAATAATTTGGGGACCCAAACGGCATGGCTCAGAAACCAACGCGATCTGCTTACTGCTGTGCTGCAGAAGTAATGGCAGCCGAGTGTGACCCGGTCCCGAGGCCCACCACGGTCCCAACTACAAATCCAGATGCAACAGACAGCCCAAAACAATCCAAGTTACACACTGAAGACAAGGAAAAGTATAATGACTGATGTTACTGGACGGAGCCCAAGAAATTTGGCTAAAACCTAAATAGGAACGAAATGTATCCAAGCTGGAAGGCAATCCGCCCAACACCACCCCACACCACCCCACCCCCACCCCTGTCACCCCACCACCTCCTCTCAGGTTTTCGGATGGAGCACATATCTCCGTATCTCCAGCCAGCACTTAACAAAGTCCAGTTGTGTTTTGGAAATTGCACACTTGAATGTTAAGCCAGATACTTTGGTAGAGTGATGGATTATCACCCGTGGTGTAGGGAGAGAGAGAGAGAGAGAGGGGCTGGGGGATGGAGAAAACACGTCAAACCCTGGAGGCAGGAAAAATGCTTTGGTACAGATACAGTATGGATTGGATTCTAGGGTGTGTGTGTGTGTGTGTGTGTGTGTGTGTGTGTGTGTGTGTGTGTGTGTGTGTGTGTGTGTGTGTGTGTGTGTGTGTGTGTGTGTGTGTGTGTTTGTGTGTGTGTGCGTGTGCGCGCGCGCGCGTACGTGCGTGCGTGTGTGCGTGTGTGTGTGTGTGTGTGGTGTGTGCGTGTTTATTTGCATATTTGAGTATGTGACCAGACCCGAACAGTTAAACCACACCAGACCGATTTCACCAATTTGTAATATTTTAAAGGAAAAATATGCAAGCTTGTGTGTACACAAAAAACACCCCCCCCCCCTCCTCCCCCCCTCTATGACAGGCATCAAACAGGTAGTTGTCTTTGATGCTTTCATTGATTAAAGAGATCACTAACGAGGACTTGACACTTTCATGTACCAATCAATTAGTGCGCAACCCCTTTGAAGTTCAAAGGGAGCAATTAAGAGCTCTGGCTGAGCTCCCTCTGACAAAAACGTCCCTCCACTGTTTCTGTTGACATTTAATGTCAACATAAAGAGTGTAACAGAACAGAAATACAGCCAGGGGATGTGTCTTTCTGCAAGGAAACACCCCAGCACAATAATATAGTTACTGATGAAGGGAAATGACTGCTAAAAATGTATATACATGTATATTTTTTAATAGTCTTAAAGTTACATATAATTCCTTTAAATATTCTTTTCAAGAAATGTCTCCTGTTTTGGAGCCGTGCTAACCACTCCAATACATGACTTTGTGTGTATGTATGTGTTTTTCCCAAGTGTTTTCCCATTGTATCAAATACTGACATCATGTAGGTCTATCATCATCACAATCAGCACCGCTCACTTCACACTATTAAAACAAAAGTTTTAATAGGGCTTGTATTATGTGATTAATTCCTATTGCAATGTATGGGATAAAAGCTTTGTGAAAAGTGAACGTTTGCACACACGTTGCACACGCAACTTGCACGTGTGACGCGGCGGCGCGTGGACACCTCTCAAACGCTTTGTCTTTCATCTACCTTATCCGAGAAGGAGGCGAACCCTGCTGAGAGTGCAGTTTCCCCTTCTGCAAAGTCAGTAGAAAAATGTGCAAGGAGACTAGTTTAATCAATGTCACGCTAGTCAAATGTATTGTCATGTCGATATGAAATTTAAAATGATGCCTCGTGGCGTTTTTTTTGTATTTATTTTTTCTCCCCCCGTCCGTCCATTCACGTGCTTTGTTCTATGCGCGCCTTTGAATGGGAGAATGCATGTATGCTATACAGTGGTGTTGGTTTGCATCTGTCCAACACCGTGCATGCTGGCTTTGTGGAGATAACGACCCACCAAGCATCCCCTTCAAGGTGTGTGTGAGTGTGTGTGAGTGGGAGCGTGTTGCTCTTTCTATAGCGTCACTGTCGGGCAGAAACCTTGTATCACCAAGTTTCAAATACTGTATTTATGTAAGTAAAGCCCTGCTTCATCATACAAGACTGTCGCACAAGACTAGTGAAAACAGCAGATCTACAAGCACACAACGCCTCGCACCGCGAGGTGTTGTGTGCTTGTAGATCGTCTGTTTTCACTAGTTTAAATCGTTTTTAAGATGATAAATACAAAACGAACGGTTTTGGAGATACAAGGTTTCCACCCGACAACAACGATAGGCTATTACAGAATGTCTTACAGTAGGCTATATTTCACAGTCAAATGAAAAACCCTATCTATTGAGAGAGCAAACACTCTCTCTGGGGGGGAGGGAGGGAGGGAGGGGAGGGTTGGGAGTCTTCCACACAGGGAAGGAAGGAGGCGAAGACTGTGTTTACCCTCTAGTCTGTCTGTCTGTGGACAGCTAATCTCGGACACCGCTGGAGCGATAATATGCCCACTCTCTGACACTTTGCACACACTCTCCCCGTGGGCCGAAGAAGAACCTCCACCTCCATATTTTCTTACGGGTCCATTACGTTCCATTTGTATGGTCTCAGAGTTATACCGACCTGTAAGGGTCCGTTTAGAACCCCTTCAAGGAACCCTGGTGGTCCCTGGACCCCACTTTAGGAACCACCAGTGGTGGAAAAAGTACTCAAACTTTTTACTTAAAGTAAAAGTATAGAAGATATACTAAATATACTATATAGCAGGGATCTTCAACAGGGGGTCCGGGACCCCTAGGGGGTCTTCAGAGTTACCACAGGGGGTCCTCCAAATCTTTGTGTGATAGAAACGTATTTTCTAGCATCCATATTCTGATTGCCTTAGCCAAAAATAGTAGATCTACAAGCGCTGCGAGGCGTTGTGAGCTCTATTTTCAGCAAAAAGCTTTGGTGTAGAGGGGGAAAAGAGCAGACTATGTACAGAGTGAAAGGTCAAGTTTATTAAGTGTTGATGCAAGTGGTTAAATATCTGAAAACACAAATTGACATGAATCCAAAACACACTGTTGATCGTTGCTGTCAAACCATGAAACTATATGGACTCTGTGAACAGGTTGTGGGGGTCCCTGCTTCATCTCTCTCACAACTAAAGGGTCCTTGGCCTGAAAACGTTGAAGACCCCTGCATTAATGTAAAAGAAAGGCATTTAAAAAAAATCTACCAACCATGTCGGAAACATTAAGCTTGGGTGGAATAAGAGAAACAAAAAAAAAAAATCTCGGTATACTGCTCGGAACGAACCGATCAAAAAGAAATCCAGTTTTTAATTAAGCCCTTGGAAAGGATATGGCGGATTACACCACGGGTACACAAACACACTTCTGTACAAACAATATACAGTACATTTGGGTAAGGGTTGGGGCTCTTCAAACGTTCCGTCAAGCATGCACTAAACAAATACGTACACAGCACACCTTCTCATATAACTGCACACATCCTCACATGCTCTCTCTCTCTCTCTCTCTCTCTCACTGTCTGTCTGTCTTTCTCTCTCTCTCTCACACACACACACACACAGGGGCATCACAAGGGGGAGGAAAGTGGGACTGAGTTACTAGGGCCCAAGGTGGAGGGGCCCTAGTAACTTTAGCTATTGAAAAATAGCAGATATACAAGCTCACAGCGCGGCACCGAGTGCCGCACTGCGAGCTTGTAGATCTGCTACTTTTGAAAAGTCGTGAAAATGTGTGCAAATCTTTGAATATATGTATTTTTTAAGTGAACATTTGTAACTCAAGTTTTGCTTCTGGGGGGTCCCTGGAACTAGATATTTTGAGATGGGCGCCCGTGGCCAAATGTATATTATTTTGGGGGTCCTTCACGTGAAAAAGTTTGAGCACCACTGACATGGAAACATAGGTTTCTTGCACACATTTTCACAATTGTTCAAAAATAGCAGATCTACAAGCTCGCAGTGCGGCACTCGGTGCAGCGCTGTGAGCTTGTATATCTGCTATTTTTCAATAGTTAACATTCATGGGGGGCCCGCAGTGAATCCTTGTACCCAGGGCCCAGAACTTGGTGTGACGCCCCTGCGCACACACACACACACACACACGCAGACGAAGACGCAGACTGACAGTCCATCGTAGCTGATGATAAACAACGTCGGGGGGCTGTGAAGAGGTCATGTGCACTGAGGTCTGGGCAAACAGGAAGTGGGGGATTATTCTGCTGCTTTATTTATGTGTTAGGGCATGGCTGTGGGCTACACTGTGTGAATATCAAGTAGCCCTGGCTCTTCTAAACACAGGTGGTTCGGAGGGGTCTAGCCGGGGACACATTATCGTCTGGACTTCAAAGCGAGCAGGTCCGGTGATCGGCCCAATTTTCTGCCAGGCATACACACCAGTGTTGATTTCGTCGACTAAAACTATGACGAAAAATGTTTTGTCGACTGCATTTTTTTCACTGTAGATTTAGTTGCCTAGAATCTTATGATATTTAGTCGACAAAAATGAGTCGATTAAAAAAACTATGGCTAAAACTAAATCAAAATTTGCTGTCAAGAACAACACTGATACACACACGCACGCACGCACACACCCACGCGCACGCACGCACGCACGCACGCACGCACGCACGCACGCACGCACGCACACACACACACACACACACACACACACACACACACCTCTTATTGGCTGAAACACACTCCAACCCAGGCAACGAGCTTCAGTGAAGACTGAAGAGAAGGAACTCTGTCGGAATTAGTTGACCTCAGCCAACAGAGTCCCCCATCCAGACTACTCAGACTGAACTTCGTCTCACGATACAGGGCCAAACACTTTAATAGTCTGGCGGGGAGAGAGTGTGAGACACAGAGGGGAGAGATAGAGAGGGTGTTATGGCCATGGTGTGATTGGTGTCCTCTCCTTTTACCTGATTCAGCGGTGTGTGTTGAGGTGCGGGTTTTAATCACATTTTTTTAATTAAATTTCCCCTCATTTAATATCTCTCAGGGAGAGGCAGATAAGGAGGATGCGCTTGAACAATGGAAGCCAAAGAGAGCGCTCCGTATAGATCTGTGTTACAGTAGAGTCCGCGTAGCCTCTATACGCTGTTATTTATTATTAGACATGCTGATATCGTCTGGATCTGTTTGTTAGTCTCCTTGCTGCAGGCTGAGGAAAGCACTGTATCGGCAGGGGCTGCTCATAACCCCCTAGGCTGCTGCTTAACTTCATGATTACCATTTTAAGCAGTCCTCATAGGACCACAGTGCAAATCAATAAGCCTTCACAGAGAAACCTGGAACATGGATTTTTGGTAGATAACGGAAGCTCTATCACGGCACATAATTGTGCATGATATCTCATTAGGCTGTGACACGCCGATCAGATTGCTATGTACGGTAAAGGCTACAGTATGCAAAAGGAAGGGCTGCCAGAGTTATGTTGTTGGACCCAGCCTGCGGAAATGTTATTTTCTAAACCATGTAATAAAGTGGTGCACGTATCCATCTATCTATCAAAATTTATTTTTTTATATTACTCCTAGATTTTGTTCAAACATCACGCAAATCTGTAGCCTACACATCATCTCTAACATGATTTTTCATTCCAACCTGATTGGCCAGAAATGTGCTTATCCAAACCTCATCCAAATCAGTACACCATATCTCTGTAGATCAAGATGTATCTGACAGATGTTTCGGATTCCTTGACGATTGACTTCACAATTGGCATTCAAAGTTTGAGGGAAAGGCACGTTCGCATGAAATGTCACAAGCACCGCTGGACCAATCTGCCATTAGATCTCATTGAGACCTCGAACAAACCCAGGCATAACATGTCATTGTGACCTCACACTGAGAACCTGCGGGTGAAAACCGCCTACTTTACTGTTGGCAGCTAAGCAGCTCCAACGGAGCAATTGGGTAATTGATTTGCTCAAGGGCACCTCTGCGGTAGCTGTTGAGTGAGGAGAGATTGAGTTTCATTCAATTGGTCCGCCCATGCAGGGCCTGCTGGCCAGGATTTCTACATGTCTGCCTCGCAGACACAAGCTATAGTATTCCCTAACCATTTGTCTACTGTCGCTCATAGCTTCACTGTCAGGTGAAAACCTTGTACATCCATCACTGTTACTTGTCCAGGAAATGGTTGAAACAACCTGTGTTCCAATGGATCCGGAATTGTTATTTTAGTTACAAGCTCCTGTAAATGCTTGGGGGGGCGCTCTCCATTCCGACATGTCTCCATTCCGACAGTGACGACGGAGTGGCAACATTTCCATAGAGGTTAGGGTCTTCTTCTTTCGTGTATCATCGTCCTTTATTTCACAAGATTTCTTGTTACTTAGGGGAGGCCATGGGGCTGGCTGTCGTCTTCTCCCCCTTGCTGACGTCGGCTTACGCAGGGTTTGAACCACTCACCTTCCGCATGAAGGGCACATGCACTAACCACTACACCAACATCGCACCCTAGGGTTAGGGTTAGGGATAGGGTTAGATGTCGGAAAGGAGACATGTCGGAATGGAGACGTGCAACCGCTACAATGCTTGTCATTGGCTCAATATTGATAAAACCCACAGACAGCATTAACCACTTCCAACCTGGCATCCCTATTTTGTGCATGGCATTATACGAGTTAGCTATCTGCTGTCTGATGAACATAGGGCACGTAAAACTATGAAATATGGAGATCACATATTGTTTCTTCCCGACAGCAACGATAAGCTACTTGTGACAACGGTGATGGAATTTTGTCTTTACTCTTAATGCAATCTGGTCAGAATAGGAGAAGAAAGACATATAGGACGATTATGTGAAATGTGAACAAGGATTTAAATGAGCCCCACATGTAGCTGATGTTCAATGTATAATGTCAAAGTGACACAAAGATACAACCATTTTTGCCGGTGATAAAATGGCAACTAACAAAAGCATTATGCATTAGTCAGTCAGTCAACACCCATCCCACCCTGGACGCAATCCAATCCCGGAATCATCCAATCAGGTTCTGTGGATCATTTGCACCTCATTATCATCCACGGCTTTATTTTACTCATGCTCAAGGTTTTAATTAAATAACACTGTGAAATTAATTATTTCCCCCTGGCCTCACTAAATCAAATCATCACATCTTTACGTGCGCGTGTTCTGGAAATATAATCCTCCCCAGAACACAGGGGTCATGGATGAACTGGCCCCGACTCTCGCACCCTCCGCCATCTGCATGCGTTGTTGCCTCTGTAAAAGGCCACTCTGTGTCTCATCGGATGTAATTTGCTTTTTAATCCCATTTGTGCAGGGGGGGGAAAAAGACAAAAGAAAAGCCAAACGCAAACGCTGAACAATCTGACCACAAGTAGCGTGATGGGCAAAGGCGTCGTCGGTCCAAGTATAAATGGAGTAATGTGATTTATTCTGCAAAGTTTATAACAGGAAAAAGACCTGGCTCTGAGGGTTTGCGCCGCGGGTAACAGGGACGTGCTGGGCCCCTGATTCAGCCCGGGAAAAATAGTTGTAGAGGCCCTCATTGCGCACTATAGCGCTGCTGCTACTCAAAGATTTGCCATTTCAGATCATGACAAGTGACAAGCCAGTGGGCCAATTACATGGGTTATATTTGGTCATTGTCGGGTGGGAACCTTGTATGTCCAAAACCGTTTAAAAAATGATTTAAACTAGTGAAAACAGCCGATCTACAAGCACACAACGCCTCGCACCGCGAGGCGTTGTGTGCTTGTAGATCTGCTGTTTTCACTACTTTTGTGCGACAGCCTTGTATGATGAAGCAGGGCTTTGCTTTGCGAAAAAATGTACAAATTTGAAACTTGGAGATGCGAGGTTTCTGCCCGACAGTGACGATTTACTTTGTTGGCCGCCCAGCCCCCAAAATGGAACGAAGGCAGACATTTTATCTATTTATTTTTTCAAAATGGCCGGCCTGGACCGGCCGGGAATGAACCGGCCGTTTGGGAGTTATCCCGCTTTTCCCAATGACCAGCATGTCCCTGAATGTGCCCGAGTCCAGACTGACACCGGCTGTTATGGAAAAGTCCTCGGCACAGAGTAGTACACACTCTAACAAACTCCTCCACCACAACGAGATGTCTGGACTTCATTTGAAACTCTACACCTCATGGACACGCGAAGCTGCTGGACCGAGTTGATTGAACTGATTGGGAGCAAAGCAACGCATGCAGTGGTGGATAAAGTACTCACATTTTTTACTTAAGTAAAAGTATGAATACTGCAATATAGAAATACTCTGTTAGGGTGCCCTCACACCAAAATACCTACAATATGAGAGTGGAATCCGCGTTCCGCCAATGCATTTCAATGAGGGTGAAGCGGTTTCATGCCAGCAGAGGATTTCTGCAAAAAAACGCTCCCTTATCATTGAAATGCATTGGCGGAACGCGGATTCCACTCTCATAGGTATTTTGGTGTGAGGGCACCCTTACAAGTAAAAGTCCGGAATTCAAAATGTATTTGAGTAAAATAAGTTAAGTATTGGCATCAAAATGTACTAAAAGTACCAAAAGTAGAAAGTACAAAATGTTTGAAAATAGCAGATCTACAAGCTCACAACGCGTCGCGATGCGACACGTTGTGAGCTTGTAGATCGGCTATTTTCAAATGGCCAAGGTATAAAATAGGGCTAAAACCGGTTTATGTATGTTTTAACATATTACAATATTACAGTTCAAATAAATGTAGTGGAGTACAAGTACAACATTTGGATACCAGATGTAGTGGAGTAAAAGTAAAAGTATTGGAATTTGGAAATACTCAAGTAAAATACAAATAACTCAAAAGTGTACTTAAATACCGTACCTAAGTAAATGTACTTACTTCACACCACTGAACGCATGTGACGTTTTAGGTTGTTATCTTTGTTTTCGTCTTGCTGTGCGCTACATACTGTAGGACGACGGAGGAAGAGAGAGAGGGTCCTCAGCTCTAATAGTCTGGTCTATGAGTGCTGTTACTCTGGGAAATGAAATGATTAATGAAGGTTCCTGCTCAAAAAGGCAGAAGCGTTATGGGTTGTTCCTCATCAGACAAGCGATGCTGATTAAGCCCACTCAAATGGTTTCTGATTACTGGCTCACCTCTCCTTTTTGGCTTTTTCTTTTTTTTTGCTCTCCGGGGGATTCGAGTCAGCGATAGTGTGTGTGTGTGTGTGTGTGTGTGTGTGTGTGTGTGTGTGTGTGTGTGCGTGTGTGCGTGTGTGCGTGCGTGCGTGCGTGCGTGCGTGCGTGCGTGCATGCACCCAGCTCTACACTTGTAACATCCTGAGTGCTCATTTAGCTCCCGGAGGGTACATAAATGCAACCAAACCTATTGGTACAGGTCCGTTCGGTTGCATTTGTACCTATCAGGAGTTACAATTTGTAGAGTGTGTATCCTGCATACTGTATTGTATGCATTCTCGTTGTGAAGGAAGTGCTGATGTGTGCATCATGTGCATGCACGTACGTGTGCGCCGGCTTGTATTATTGGCAGACCCCCGTGCTCCGGGCACAGGCTGTCTGTTACTTTAGTTCCACATTACGTAGTTGTCGGGTGGAAACCTTTGTTGTTTTAAAAACGATTAAAAACTAGTAAAAATAGCCGGCCTACAAGCACTCAACGCGTTGTGCGCTATTTTCACTAGTTTTGTGCGACAGTCTTCATGTGTGATGAAGCAGGGCTTTACTTTACGAAATACATACACATTTGAAACTTGGAGATACGAGGTTTCTGCCCGACAGTGACAACGACTGAAGCCACTTCATCCCTCATCACTCTGATATCCTCCCAGAGACCAGGGTCTGATGTCCACTTCTGGGCAAACTGGGCTCCCAAGAAGGCATGCCTCAGTTCTATATCTATGGTGGTGTTCCAATGTGGTTCTGTGACCATGTGGGCCTGTTTGAAGATGGGACTGTACCAGGATGGTATCAGTGACGTTCTGTAGCCCAGGGCTGGGCAGCCTTTTTGGGGACACGATCACTTAGTCATTTTTTCTACACGGCTGGCATGATCACCCAGTGCCAGACGGTGAAAACAACCATTGCTTTTGTTTTATATCTTAACATTAACTCTTAATTTGAGGGAAAGCACAGAATAAGTCCTTAATGTAATAATAAAACCGAACAAAGAATGGGTCAATATTAATGTGAACAATAAGATGAATGCTGTCTAACAAGGGAGATGGTTGTTTTTGATCAACTCAATATCCCAATCTGATCGCCATGGTATCAAAAAGAGATGAATACACACCCATGCTGTATAGCCATAGCAATCCTGCATGGATAGTACTTTCGTTTGAAGTTATTCTTTGTTTTACGCATGGCTTCTCTTATTTAATACACAACCAGTTTGCTATTGCGGAGACAGCTTCTGAAAAACAATGCCAAGCACACCGATATTAGCTCTATCTATCCACTGTACCTTACATGCACGTGTGATTATGCTGAGAGTCTCTGGATTCCCCTGAGGACTCTCCAAAGTGTTTACCGCTCGCATAATTCATATTTGTTTACCCACTTATGTTGATTCTAGTGGGAAATGATCATCACTCAAAGCAATATCAGCATGTCAAAATATCGCAGCAACTTTTGCACTGTCCACCCCAGGGACTGTGTGTCTCTGGCAAAACAAAATACTCCCTTATTGATTGTTCTCCTGCGTGACCCAACAACTCCTTAACAAACATCTCTAGATGTCAAGTTCCCCCAATTTGATACCGTATATAATTGGCCGTGGAACCCCATTTCAAAATATGGTGTGCCAGGGAACCCCAGGAGAGGATTTGTGAACATTTGTGAGAATGTTTAAAAAAAATTCAGATCAATAATTTCAATGTGTGTGTGTGTGTGTGTGTGTGTGTGTGTGTGTGTGTGTGTGTGTGTGTGTGTGTGTGTGTGTGTGTGTGTGTGTGTGTGTGTGTGTGTGTGTGTGTGTGTGTGTGTGTGTGTGTGTGTCGTTTTTTACAAAATTAAAAGTAAAGAATGTGAGTACTTTTCCCATCTCTGGATGGCTATTCAAAAGTAGCAGATATACAAGCTGACAGTATCCAAAGTTTAGCAACTGTCAGCCAATCAGGAGGCTTCCATCTAGGGGTGCAACAGTTAATCCATTTGATTGATAATAAAACATAGTCAATATTCGATAAAATACATTTGCAACAATAGCAAATATAGCAGCTTTACAAGCTCTAGATCGGCTATTTTTTACATCACCATTGTACAAGGATGTATAAATTAAAATCGGGCTTAAGAAGTAGCCCGGCTCCAGCCAAAAAAAAATCTCCAAAAAGCGTGTAATTGAAAGGCAAAATGTCGATATTCCGAGGTGCCGTTGATTTGAGGTCCCCGTAGTCTGGTTCGGGTTAGGGTTAAGGTTAGGTGTAGGCTTAGGGTTAGCATTCACCAGGTTAGCATTCACCAGCGTCGGCAGGTTAGCATTCAACAGTGTCGGCAGGTTAGCATTCACCAGTGTCGGCAGGTTAGCATTCAACAGCGCCGGCAGGTTAGCATTCACCAGCGTCGGCAGGTTAGCCTCGGACTACTGGGACCTCGAAACAGCGGGACCTCGGAATAGCGCTACTGTATACGCGGCCACTGAAAAAGCAATCGATGGAATAATCGCTAAGAGGATAATGAATGGACAGTCGCAGCCCACCATCCATCATCAGGATTCCCAGTTACAACAACAACGGATAGCAGTCAATCTAACAGCGTGTGTAGAGGCATGCAGGGCCCAGATGGATTTCTCCTCCACACACACACTTCTCTACCACGTGGAGAGAGAAAGAGAGAGAGAAAAAACACGACTTGTTCACAGAAAATCAAACTGACATGTTGACTTCCTCTCCTGGCCCTCGGAGACCGGCGGCCTTTTGATCTCGACATCTGCTACAGTAATACTGCTGTACACGTAGTTTGCCCTAATCTCAAGTAGACATGGGTCTCCTCCACACAGAGCACTGCTCCCTAACAAGGTGCACTTCCAAGAGTGCTCTGCCTGTACCCTACGGGGCATGATGTAAACACTGCACACACCATGCAATACGCCGGAAATAAACACAATGTTGATTTTGATTTCTTTAAATGCCAGCCCACATATCTCTTGGAATGCCCTGTGAAAAACATGTTATTTTCAATTCACACTTTAGGCATCTAGCAGACTATCTTAATCCAGAGCGATATACAATAAGGACAGCACAAGGACAAGGTAGCACAAGGTAATACATCAAATGCTTTGAAATAGTCTTCTTGGATAGGTAAAGCAAGAACCTGTCATCAGCCTAACAGAAGAATAACCAAAAAATCTATTGAAACCATACACTTCAGGATCAACAATAACCTGGCATCTGTCTACAACATGCCATTTAAATTACATTTTAACCTTTGCATAAGCCTGCAAGGTGGTCGAGGCTAGGGCAAGTTCTACGGGCTAAGGTGGCGTCTGAAGAGGTGTGAGTCTTCAGATTACGGTGGATAATATCTGAAATTAGTCATTCTGTATGGTCTCCTTTAACCATTCTGTATCTTCCTAATGCAGGGGTCTTCAACGTTTTGCCCTTAGTTGAGAGAGAGATGAAGCAGGGACCCCACAACCTGTTCATAGATTCCATATCAGTGTATTTTGGATTCATGTCAATTTGTGTTTTCAGATATTTAACCACTTGAACCGTCAATACTTAATAAACTTGACCTTTCACTCTGTACTTAGTCTGCTCTTTTTCCCCATTACGCCAAACCTCTGTGCCAAAAAATAGCCGATCTACTGTGAGCTTGTAGATCTGCTATTTTTTGGCTAATGCTCCACTAAGAATAGGGACGCTTGGGTTCAAGTGATTAATGTTAAAAACATGCTCCTGTTACAAAGATTTGGCGCCCCCCCCTGTAGTGACTCTGAGGACCCCCTAGGGGTCCCGGACCCCCTGTTGAAAACCCATGTCCTAATGTATCTTCCGGCATCATCTATGTATATTTAAGATGTCATGGGTTTTGCACATTCATTTAGAATAAATTCTATTAGCATTTCGGAAATTATCTACTTTTCTTTTTATAATTTCGCTGTATCGGGACTCAAAAGTCCCTCAGGTAACAGCTGAGAAACCTATTTAACTAGAGCTGCCACATGCTGATGTGTGCTGCAGTGTGCCTCAGTGGTGGAAGAACTACTCAGATATTAAGTAAAAGTAGCAATACCGTGTAGAAAAAAAAAGTTACATGAAAATAGAAGATTCACAAGCTCACAACATTGTGAGCTTGTAGATCTGCTATTTTCAAATAGCCTAAGTATAAAATAGGGCTAAAATAGGGTATAAAATAATCATGTATGATTTAGAATATAATAAATTATAACTGCAAAGTAACTAAAGTTTTCAAATAATTGTAGTGGAGTAAAAGTAGGCTACTAAATATTTTCCTCTGAGATGTAGTGGAGTACAAGTATTGAACATCGTAAATACTCATACAAGACCCATACAAGTCCGTAACTCTAAAAGTGTACACATGGAACCAAATGAACCTGTTAGGGTTCATTTGGTTCCATTTGTACACTGTCAGAGTTAAGGGGAGAACTTGAAATGTCAAAGTTTGAGAAACACTGGGATATACCTCTCTCTCTCTCTCTCTCTCTCTCTCTCCACCCACCCACTTACACTCTCATTAGTGTATGACTGTGGCTGCTTGTATTGTCATCTCAACAGTACAGTAGCTCATTCACCCAGAAAGAAGAAACCAGAAAGAAGTGTCATCCGGTCGGTGCACATGAAGTGCACTTCGTCTCTGTCAGGTTTGGAAATCTTATATGTCCAAAACCGTTACTTTTCAGGATTCTAATTCAAAAGCAGTATTGAATTGCAATTGAATTGAATTGAAGAGGTTTCTGCCCGCAGATTTCCAATGTATACACACACTGTATAAGGGTATCCAGCCTTCCTAATGTACAGTAGGCAGAATTACTTACGTCGTATGGCAGTGCCACGTGCCAATAACAATAGTCGATCTACAACTCACAACATGCAGTGGATGCAGCGCACTGTGAGCTTGTATAGAGAGGCAATGAGAGGGAGAGGCAGTAGTGGAAAGTAACTACATTACTCAAGTACATTTACTCAAGTACTGTACTAACTTAGGGTGCCCTCACACCAAAGAAAGTACCCATGAGGGTGGATTCCCCACTCCGCCAACGTATTTCAATGAGAATGGAGCAGTTTCATGCCAGAGGATTTCTGCAAGAACCGCTCCATTCTCATTGAAATGCATTGGCGGGATGGGTAATCCACTCTCATAGCCTGAAGTACAATTTTGAGGTATTTCACTTCAGTGGAGTACTTTTACTTTTATGCACTATACATCTAAGAGGCAAATATTTTACTTTTACTCCACTACAAGTATTTGAACATTTTTGTCACTTTAGTTACTTTTGATTATTATTTCAAAAGCACTCGAGACCTATGTATATACTTTGGCAAATTGGATTTTTTTTTTTTTTTTTTTTCCAGAAATTCGCAAATGGCAGCAAACCGCTCCATTCCCATTGAGATGCATCGGCAGAATCCTCCCTCATAAAAAGTGTGGTGTGACCGTGCCATAACAGACTATTTCTACAATTAAGAATTGATACTTTTACTTAACCCATTTAGGCCTAGAATTATTGAATGCTTTAGCACCGAGTGCCGCGCTGCGAGCTTGTAGATCTGCTATTTTTGAAAAAGTCATGAAAATGTGTGCAAATCTCTTTTAAAAAAGAAGGATAGAAGGATTCAAAAGACACTTATAGAATCGCGTCAAAATTCTAATTTTCATGATTTTTCAAAAATAGCAGATCTACAAGCTCGCAGCGCGGCACTCGGTGCCGCGCTGTGAGCTTGTATATCTGCTATTTTTCACTGGTTAAAGCATTCAATAATTCGTAAAACATTCCTGAGTACTTCTTCCATCACTGCAGAGAGGTTGGAAGCGAGTAATAGCTTGCTGGGTTTCATTAGCCAGTTCTTGACAGACATTTCAGTTCCACATCGAAACAAAAAAATAACAAGCCAGGAAATTCATATTACACTCGTCTGTCAATGTAATTACATTTAATTTTAAATAAATTGCCTGTGCATTCCTACGTAGAAAAATGTGTGCATTTTTCGCTGCTCTTTCCATCTAGCTCGTTTTGTCATTCTGTAATAGGACGGAGGCGGGAGACTAGAGAGATCGAGTTTCTTAATCTAAAAAAAGAAGGAAAAAAAGGGAATTTAGCTTAAACGCAAAACCAGACACTGTGTGTCAGAGATCAGTATAGGCTAAAGACCTATAGTAGACTATACAGATATACATATGTTTGTTTTGACCATTATAATACTCCATGGTTTGTTATCGCTATTGTCACTATTGTATACTCTGTGTGCATGCGTGCGTGCGTGCTGTGCTTTTTCTGCGCGTGTGTTTCTTTTTGTGCCGATATTGTCATGTGGCTCACGAACGGATTAATATTCAATATTGACAAAGCCCCGATGTCAGTGTAAAATCCAAATATGGACATGCAGATTGGCAAATTTGCCATATATGGAGATACCCGACATCATTGCAAATCGGCGTTGTGAGGCGACGCTCAGTGTCAGAGTGGGGAGGATCACCCACACAGTAACCACAGTCCCAAAGATAAACAAGTAGTCTGGTTGCCACTAACACAATTGTTCTACTTGTTACACACCCCATAAGGGTCCATTTGGACCCCTGGTGGGCCCCAGCCCAGACATGACCAGAACATGGCGGGGTTCTAACCCATTTATGCCTAGAATTATTGAATGCTTTAACCAGTGAAAAATAGCAAATATACAAGCTCACAGCGCGGCACCGAGTGCCGCGCTGTGAGCTTGTAGATCTGCTATTTGGGGGTATGGGGTCCATGGCCAAATACATATCATTTTGGGGGTCCTTCACATGAAAAAGTTTGAGAACCACTGACATTTATAGTCTCTCAAGAACAGACTAAGCTCAAGTGAAAAGAAGGATTCAAAAGACACTTATAGAATCGGGTCAAACTTCTAATTTTCACGATTTTTCTAAAATAGCAGATCTACAAGCTCGCAGTGCGGCACTCTGTGCCGCGCTGTGAGCTTGTATATCTGCTATTTTTCAATAGTTAAAGCACAAAATAATGATACACAATAATGTGTACCCGTTCTAAATGGGTAATGGCATGGTTTCCATGTGTTTCCCAGACTCCATGTGGCTCAGTCCATGACGTCAGCTATCTGCATATTTTGGGCAACGTTTCAGCCCAATCCAACCCAACCTCCCTTGACTTCCAAGTATAAAATACAAGTTTTAATAAGTTAAATATTTAAAAGAATCTGAAACATATGGGGAAAAAATATTCCGGGATTTACTTCCTTTGTGCCGGCTGTCAGCCTGTCAGCCGGCACAAAGACTAGATGGCGTTGGTCGGCACAGCGGTTTGAGAGATCAACCCCAGACAGACAGACAGACAGACAGACAGACAGACAGACAGACACATAGACAGACAGATAGAAGACAGACAGACATGCACATCGTCGTTGTCGGGTGAAAACCTTGTATGTCCAAAACCGTTCGTTTTGCATTTATCATTTTAAAAGTGATTTAAAAACAGCCGATCTACAAGCACACAACGCCTCGCGGTGCGAGGCGTTGTGTGCTTGTAGATCTGCTGTTTTCACTACTTTTGTGCGACGGCCTTGTACGATGAAGCAGGGCTTTACTTTGCGAAAGAACATACAATTTGAAACTTGGAGATACGAGGTTTCTACCCGACAACGACAACATGCACAAGCACAAGCACATGCACATGCACATGCACATGCACATGCACATGCACATGCACATGCACATGCACACACCATAAAGGGGGCGTCCAGGAACCACCAGCAGCCCATGGGGGGGATTACCCTGCAAAAATGAGGAACAGTTTAATTTCACTATTATTTCACGTCTCAGAGTAATCCTTTATTCTATGCTAAAAGAAGTAAGGAGTCCGTGATGGCATAAAATCGCGTGAACAGCCAGGGTTCTATCTTCAGTACCATCCGTAGCAACAAAGATATCACTTCTCTGCATTATGCGTGGCCACACTTCTCTCTACCAGAACATAAAGTAAAAGAGCAGCACCAAGCGCAGCCCATACCTCTGCAGCCCCGACAACTACTTAAAGACATACTTAAAGGCACATACCCTTGGCCCTGTGTATATAGCATAGGGTTACACAGCTCACTGGGAAACTTGTGGATAGTATAGTTTGTTGATACTGTTGATGCAGTATTGGTATTTTTCTTTTCTTTCTTTTTGAGGTTTTAAAAAGGTCTTAAAAGTCCTTGTAACTTCACTGTCATTTGGGGACCCCCTCAAAAATGATGTGTGGACCCCCCTGGGGGTCCCGATCCACAGGTTGAGACCCACTGATCTAGACTGACTCCCCTACATAGCTTTGCGTTGCGTCCGCCCGTTAATGTCTTGGCAGTAAAATTGGAGCAGGCCGTTAATCAATGGGAGTCGTTTGTAAATCACAGTGCTTCATGGAGGTGGTATTTTGTTCGTGGGGGGAAAGAAGGGGGTTCCTCCTGTGAGGGATTCTAGCTGGCGTGACAATTCAGATAGAAATCAAATCTTAATGGCTTATCTGGACAAGAGCCAGTGTTAAATTGCATGCATTTTCCAGCAGGTCTACTCCTATACCATATGCATGTGATCTCACGGCTCCGCGGTTCTTCACATGATCAATGTTTTTCTCATGCAAAGCATACTAAGTGAAAAGCGTCCTGACTGAGTAAAAGACTGCATAAATAAATAAATATGAACGGAACTCAAAGATGGCTTTGATACTGTAAGGCTGACGTGATGAAAACCATCGAAAACGGGTTTCATACTGTTCAAAAAGAACAAAAAATGTATAAATGTTCTAACAGCCAGCTGATATCAAGCTCACATAGTGGTGAGCAGAGGTGGAAAGTAACTAAATACATTACTCAAATAGTGTAGGCTACTTAAAGGGGAAGACCACCCATTTTCAATATTGAACTATGTCTTTAATATACCTAGAGGAGTTGTGTGGGGGGAAAAAAAAGTTCCCCCTCTTCTGTGTTGCCTAGAACTGGAAGATTGATTTGGGGGTTTGTATTGCAAATCACAACTTGATGACAACTTTTTTAAATGGGTGGTCTTCCCCTTTAAGTACAAATTTCAAGTACTTTTACTGAAGTATCTTAAATTGCCTATACTTTCACTTCTAGTCCACCCAGAGAAAATATTATACTTTTTACTCTACAGTTATTTGAAAACTTTAGACACTAGTTACTTTGTAAATGTTGATTATTCATACAAAACATACATTAACCACTTCAGCCCTATTTAAACGTCAATTTGAAAATTGCCGATCTACAAGCTCACAACAGCTTGTAGATCTGCTATTTTCTAAAGAGTTAAGGCATTTTAGACTTATGATAACTTGTGAAAAGGGACATTCTGTATAATGAGTATGTTTGGTATGCCTACTTTAAGTATATTTTGATGCCAATACTTTTGAACTTTTACTCAAGTCAATTTTGATAACCATACTTTTACTTGTAACAGAGATTACTTGAATGCAGTATTGAGTACTTTTCCACCACTGGTGGTGACTGCTAATGTCCACTTGATGTCTGTCAAGTGGTCAAGCATATCGTCACTGTCGGGCAGAAAACTCGTATCTCCAAGTTTCAAATGTGTGCCCTGCTTCATCATACGAGACTAGTGAAAATCACACAAAACTAGTGAAAATAGCAGATCTACACCTCACCCCGCGAGGCGTTGTGTGCTTGAAGATTTGGGCTATTTTGTCTATTTTCACTAGTTTGAATAATTTTTAAAATGATAAATACAAAACGAACGGTTTTGGACATACAAGGTTTCCACCAGACAGCGACGATATAGTGTCCTTGTACTGATGGTCCTCATACACAGTGTGTGTATACTATTGAATGATGAGGCTTTGATCTTGGGAAAAGCTCAAAGCCAGAACTCCCCAGAGGCCATGATAGTACTATAGCGATGAAGTTTTCTTGCATGACTTTGAATTTCTCCCCGCGATTTATTGATGTTATGTAACAGATTTATTTAAGGGGGATCTCGGATGCTGACCTATCAGTTTGAATCCACATCACGGGGCAAAATCAGGCCTTTTTTCCCCCTCTTTTCTTTCCTTTTTTTTATATACCGGAACATCAGACGATGACACCCAGGTGTAGGTCAAATTCAAAGCACCTGCTGATGCAGCAAACCATACATCCACCCATCCTTCACCATATGAAAGGAGAGGAGGAACAGTAAGGGAAGTGAAGTGTACTCTCTCTCTCTCTCTCTCTCTCACACACACACACACACACACACACACACACACACACACACACACGCGCGCGCACACACACACACACACACACACACACACGCACATGCACGCGCGCGCTCTGGTTACAAATGAAAGGAAAACCCTGAATAAATGAACATTCTGAAACATTTCTATCCTGATGGGAATTAATGTGGTCTCTTCCAGAATGACAATGGTGGTCCCCGCGTCCACATGGCACGAGAGGTCACCAAATGGTTTGATGTGTATGAAGAGGATGTGAAACATGGACTTCACCGTCAGTTGCCAAATCCCAACCGAATGAAAACACCTGCAGGAGATTTTGAACAGACAGGTACTAAGAACAGCTCTCTCCTTCACAGTCATCACAATGTGGGAACCCATCAGCAAAAAAAAGAAGGAAAAAAACACACCCTCTTCTGTTGTTTTCCTTTGAACTTGCCTCTGGGGTCAAATTCACCGAATAGAATGTGGATGTCAGGATGTTGGCCTGTTTGGTCCATAGACATAGACAGGTAGACGCCTCCTTCGGCTCTGGGGCATAATATGCATCGAGGGACCAAGGGAATCCGTGTGCATCGCTTCCACTTGCGTCACACATACAGAAGTTCCTAGTTCAATCAGAGGCAGGTGGGGGCGGGTCTTTACGTACGCAGCCTGTAAAAACAGCTGAGCCGTGCAACATCGGAACTGGCTCTGTTGAATTGAATTGTAGTCCTTGGATAAGTCCCGGAAAAGACGAGCTGTGATTTGCCAGTAGTCACTTGACTGGCAGCAGTCCCTTAGTTTTTCCAGGAAGTCCAGACTACAATTGTTGCTCGTCACTCCAATGAACTTCAGAGGCGAATGAGGCAGGCATCTAGCTTTTTATATCTGTGGTTTCCCCTCAGCCCTCCACTCGTGTCTCTGTTTACATTACATTACTAACTCAGCACTGAATCTTCTTGAGAGATTACCGTTGCAGATCTGTAAGGGTTCTTTCGGGACCCCCTTCAAGGTGTCCTTGGACACCACTTGAACCTCTGGTTTATGTCATCGAACAATAAGCTTAGGCTACCCGGTATTCAATATTCAGAAGATTCACAGAAAACAGAAAACCATCAAAAAAGAAGTTCCTCAAAAGCTATTAGTTACGCTCTGGCTGGTTATTACACCTTTTTTTGACTTGAACACGATCCCCTTATACTTGATGGGATTTAATGTCCCTTTCCGTGAGCAGAGGAGAAAATAAGTGATTTACGCCGTTCGTTGTATCTTGGGCCAACACCGTAGGCCAAAGGGGGGCCCGGCTGATCCCACAGCAATCCTGATAGCAATTTCCCCGTTGATATAGTGGGTCATTAGCAGACGAGTCCACAGGGTCTGGTGTGAAGACTAACATTACTTTAGGATTCAGTGTGAGGCCCTGCAAAAACAGCCCACTGCTATTCAAGCCATGCAGCAACTTCCACCTTTATTGAACAGATCATTCTGATTCCTTTAAGCACCCTTGATCTGTTTTTTATTTCTTTCTTTGATGTTGTTGTTATTGTTTTTCTTTCTTTTTATTTATTTATTTATGGGGGCGGTGCATTTTGGAATTAATAATTAAGACATAATAACACCCTTCTCTCAACTTTGACAACTTAAACCCTATATACGCTATTGTTGACAGAGTCTACCACTGGTCTTCTAGGCCTGCCCTTTATCTATACTTTTTCTATTTACCGAAAATACTGTATGTACAGGGCATCGTGTTAAGACTTAAGATGCCCCGTTTGCTTGTAGATCAGCTATTTTTCACAATGCATCGCGTTAAGATGCCCAGTTTGCTTGTAGATCAGCTATTTTTCGCAGAATGTTCCGTACTGTAAGTTTCTTGCGGTTTAAGCAAAAACTTTCTTGGGGATTTGCTCGTGCTGCCAGCTTTATGTCCCCTGAGGATGCAGCTGAACTCATAGAGGGTAATGAAACAAACTTAGCGGCAATGTGCCTGCAATGAAATCTCTCACATGCAAGGGCATAATGCTTTTCACATTTCTGATTTGAATGCGAGACAAAAGATTTGCAGGTATGGGGACCGGCTGATAATTATTTTCAAACAAATTGGTCCAATGGCTGCACATTCCCCCAAAGACAAAATAAGCCAAAGCTTTTTCCAAACAACTATAGTGTTTTCTGAAAGTGCATTTGCGGGGGCGTGTGTGTGTGTGTGTGCTCAGGTTGTGTGCAGGCTTTGGCATTTGGCACACGTCCACATTTCCTGTGTGCGCGTGAATGCGTGTGTGCATACAATTACTGTCTGCATGCGTGTTTCAGTGTCTACTGTGTATATACGGGTGGATATGGCTTGATGCAGTTCTAGCAACGGCACGATGGCCGGTGGGCAGGGACATGCAGAGAATGTTAGAGAGGCAGGAGTTGAGCCGGAAGGCAAAGCTCTCTGTCTACCGAGCAATCTTCGTTCCTACTCTCACCTATGGTCATGAAGTGTGGGTCATGACCGAAAGTATAAGGTCTCTGATATACTCCCTGAGGGACTGGAGGAAGTTGCGCGGGATAAGGAAATCTGGAAATCTCAGTTAGAACTGTTTCCCTCGCGACCCGATTCCGGATAAGCGGTTGAAGATGGATGGATGGATGGGCTGACATTTCTAAAATGGCCTTTGGTGAAAATATAGAAAATAGCCGACCTCCAAGGTAGGCTATTTTCAGTGCTTGATACCACACTGAACTAAGCATAATCAACTGGAGATGTGGCGTAACAGCATGGATTTCTACACATGGAAAGAGTGCATTTGCATTTCTTTCACCATAGTGAAAACTGCACTCATGGCCTGGAGAGGACACTTTTTACAGACGGATAAAAGGGCAGCCTGGGCTCAAGCCCCCTTTGATGTCTATGTGTGCACGTGCCTGCCGGTGGGTAGAAAGCTCACACAGTTCAACATATAATTCCATCCGTCACAGAGATTTTCAAGTCAGTCCCTGATCCCCTTAGCTCTACTGCAGACAACCAGACTACCATTACTACTAGCTAACATACTGTACAGCAGACCAGCCAGCACAGCTCTAAGTCATCACTTACTCTCAGGCGGTCGTCTGTATTGCAGACGGCGTGTCAAACCAGCGGAAAATCACAGCACCGCCTGTCAATTGCATGCGCAGTGGATGCCGTCTCAGTCAAATATGTAATCAATGACAGTGTAATTAAGAACGTGGCTCTCTAATTGTCACTAATTGCCAACTAAGTGTGTGACAGACCATACGAGAAAATTTCACCAATGAAATCACCGCTATGAAATATCAATCCAGTTCTTATAAAAAAATAAAAGAGAACAATGTCACATATTCGATGCAGAGGAGTACCCCGGGGGTCGACATTAGGCTGAATCTTTTTTTCCCGCTGTACACCGAATTGTGACACGTTGTAAGCTTGTAGATGGGCTATTTTTTGCTGAATGTTTGCCACATAATAGGGACGCTAGGGTTCATGATAATGCTAATGTTTCAACCATATTGTCGTCGTCGAGGCGAATGCAAGCACGTGGCTAACGGTCTCCTAATACTGTTTAACTGGACAGCATCAGGCAGATTCATTGTGAGTGGGTGGCTAATACTCAAACTCCAAGTAGTTTTTTCACCAATGATATTAAATGTGCTGATACCCACACATACATAATTGCTTGAAACCCTGGAGCGCAATTTGCGGTAAAAATATGTTCCCCCCTTTTTAATTAAATTAAATTATGGCTAATCAGTTAGCACTTTACTTTGTGATGACCTTGTTCTGATGCAATATAACCAAATGAGATGTACTGTACTACAGTACAGTAAGTGCATCATAATAACAACATATCGTTGTTGTCGGGTGGAAACCTTGTATTTCCAAGTTTCAAATGTGTACTTTCTTTCGCAAAGTAAAGCCCTGCTTCATCATACAAGGCCGTTGCACAAAAGTAGTCAAAACAGCAGATCTACAAGCACACAACGCCTCGCAGGTGCGAGGTGTTGTGTGCTTGTAGATCGGCTAGTTCAAATCATTTTAAAAATGATAAATGCAAAACCAACGGTTTTGGACATACAAGGTTTTCACCCGACAACGACGATATAATTGTGTGTTCAGTCTAACTTGATCTGTCTACCAACACAAGTATTTAGCTTGTGGCTGACATGATTTATTTTCCATCTCAAATAGGCAAACTTTGACGAAGTAGGCCTATTCAGTATGGATGTGATCCCAAACCGTTTTTATTTCTAGTCCATTTTAAATTGACAGTCTGAAGAATAACAGGAGACCTCAGGCATGATTATTATTTATTCAATATTACCAACGTTAGGGAATGATCTCGGGACCACTACAAAATAGCAGCAATTTAACATAATATTATCATATCTATTCCAAGGTCAAGGTCAATGTCAAGGTAAACTTTATTATCCCGTTGGTCCAAGGTGCGAGTACAAAAAAAAAATCCTTTTTTATAGTAACCAGTTGAACTCTAGCGTCCATATTCTGAGAACTTTAGCCAAAAATAGCAGATCTACAAGCTCACAATGCCTCGCGCTGCGAGACGTTGTGAGCTAGTAGATCAGCTATTTTCGGCAAAGAGGTTTGGTTTGGAGGAGAAAAAGAGCAGACTAAGTACAGAGTGAAAGGTCAAGTTTTTTTAAGTATTGACGGTTCAAGTGGTTAAATATCTGAAAACACAAATTGACATGAATCCAAAATACACCGTTGATTGTGCCAGTATCTATGGGTTGTGGGGGTCCCTGCTTCATCTCTCTCTCGACTAAGGGGTCCTTGGCTTGAAGACCCCTGAACTATTCAATCTTTGGTACTTAAAGTTCCATCTGGTGCCTTTTTAAAAGATTTAGCATGAACATCAGGGAACATTTCTCCCCATAAAGAATGCATGAAACCCTTTACTTGATCAATCTCAATGACATTGAATTGTTATTCAGGCAACAATGGCCGGAGATTCCATGCCCACAAGACATCATTTAAAACATTCAGAACGGGTACACAATTTGTGTTTCATTATTTTATGCTTTAACTATTGAAAAATAGCAGATATACAAATGCTATTTTTGAAAAATCGTGAAAATTAGAATTTTGACCCGATTCTATAAGTGTCTTTTGAATCCTTCTAAGGTTTTTTGAAAAACCTATGTTTCTATGTTAGCAATCTGGCCAGCCATCGTCAAAGAAAAGGTCCTTTTCACTTAACTGGAGCTCAGTTAGTCTGTTCTTGAGAGACTACTATGTCAGTGGTTCTCAAACTTTTACATGTGAAGGACCCCCAAACTGATATTTATTTGGCCACGGACCCCCATCTCAAAATATTTAGTTCCAGGGACCTCCCAGAAGCAAAATTTGAATTACAAACGTTCGCTTTGAAAATATATAGTCAAAGATTTGCACACATTTTCACGACTTTTTCAAAAATAGCAGATCTACAAGCTCGCAGCGCGGCACTCGGTGCCGCGCTGTGAGCTTGCATATCTTCTATTTTTCACTGGTTAAAGCATTCAATAATTTCTAGGCCTAAATGGGTTAAAACATTGCAGAGGAGGATGGTAAGTGGCTAAACAGGCCTGGATGTTCAACCCGGAATGCTTCAATTATGCTTTGTCGTACCAAGGTGTCGCCCGCCGCGAAATAGCCAATTTACAAGCTCTCAACCCGTCGCGGACGCGACTTGTTGTGAGCTTGAAGATCGTCTGTTTTCAGTGTGTGGCGCCGTCGTACGACAAAGTATAAGCACGGCTTAACAGCATCCAGGAAGCAGTTAGAGTCTAAACTGCTTCCAGACTATTTCACTTTACTCTCCCAATGACTGTCATCCAGGGCCAATGCAAAGTGCCAGTGCACATATTTAGCATGTACTGTCTCAATTTCACTAAATGGATATATCTAAAAAAAAAAAGAAAAGGACTGGGGGGCAAAAACCAAAGCAGCGGAACAAAACGGACCCATGAAAAATGTATATTTAAAAAAATATATAATACAATTAAACTATAATGGTCACGGCCCTCTGAAACGGTCCTTGCACATTCAAATGAGCTAAAACGGAAGTATTGTGATAAATCCTATTAAATTCTGTACAATGCCTAATCCTTGAACCCAATAAGCAGCTATTAACGGTTCAAACATTCACTGCCACTGGTCTCAAAAAGCGGCACCAGTAACTGGATTAGGGACACCAAAATATACCCTGCTTGACTCCTTCACCCTCTGCCTACACAATGGAGGCATACAATTATGTCTGGCAAATGTCAGACTCTGCACATGGAAAAACAAACCAGACTAGACTGTATTGTCGAAAAGAACAGGAACGATGATTTACTGACACTGTGCTTAGAGAAACAAACTAGAACAACACTGTATTTTAGAAAAGAACAGGGAAATTGATTTATTGGATTAATTAATATAGGCTACAGTCTTACTCTATTCACTCTTTTTTGTTTGTAGTCTGAATGTCTGGGGTTTTATTCAGAGTCTAGTAGTAGTAGCAGTAGTAGTAGTAGTACTAGTAGTACTAGTAATAGTAGTAGTAGCAGCTACACGTAGTAGTAGCAGCAGCAACAGTTGTAGTAATGTACCATATCCAGTGGTGCAGTGCAACGGTATTGCATGCATGGATACTGCCATGCAAAGAAAGGTTGCATGTCTCCATTACGACATGTCTCCATTACGACACTAACCCTATGTCTAACCCTAACCCTAAACCTAACCTCTATGGAAGTGTTGCCACTCCGACAATAAGAAGTCAATGATAATCACGTTAGACTGGGATATTTGAACACTTGTGACATCCACTACTAAGGCCAAAGAGACGAGAAGCACAATAGGCACATGTGATTACTAGTTTACCTCCACCATACCGTATTCTTCTATCATACCAGGTAGTTATTGCTTTAAACTGGTTTCCCAGGTATAAATTAGTCCCACAGGACTAGGGATGGGACAATATGCGATATTATCGTTTATCGTGATAAAAAACACTCACGATAACCGTATCGTGGAGATTTAATTTATTGTGATATCGTCCTCCGTCATGCACTGGGATCAATTCACCTTTTATTTGCCGAGATGCATATCCGGTATACCACTTAAACCCTCTATAATTGGTAAAAGGTACTTATAATATACATAATTGATACAGTCTTTTTTTTTCACTCTATCAGATGTCTTTGCCAAAAAATAGCCTTTCTACAAGCTCACAATGCGTCATGTTGTGATGTGTTGTGATGCGTTGTGAGCTTGTAGATCTGCTATTTTTGGGCAAATGTTCCGCCCCAGGATAATGGATTTTGATTATCGTGATAATATCGTAAACCGTGATTTCTTTTGTCACAATAATCGTGATATGACATTTTCATATCGTCCCATCCCTACCCAGGACCAGGCTTTTTGGTAATACTACTAATATGGACAGTTCTTTTTATATAATGCATCCATTTAGTGAACCGACCTGATCCTTCTCATCTCCAGGGGATGCCGCGTGCCTGTGGCACACATCAAAGTGATAATTTGCTTTTCCGGAGCCATTTTAGCACATGCTGCATTACTAGGCTGAATAGATTGTGCCATGTCCGTCTTTGGGGTTCCAACGCACCAAGACAATTACAAAAGTAAGCCATGCATATCAGTCATGCACCGGCTTGAAATAAAGCCCAACCCGTCACATCTCTGATATTATGCACTGATATAACCTTGTTTGGGGAGATTGGACACTGTGGCAGTTGGTTATTACGCATCACCTCTAACTCATAATAGACCGGTGTCACTTTTCATTTATGAAAAACTCCATATTTCCATTTTTCATTCTTTACGCAATTATAATTGAAGGGGATGATGCAGTGTTTCCGCCGTAAGATTAAAATGGTGCCTTTCCACCTCAAGAAAGCCCTCTCTCTCTTGAAATGGGCCTTGTGTCTGTAATTATTTTCTGCTGTCATGTACTCTAGGTGCACACATGCCCGCCGTACTGTACAACACTGCGACGGAGGTGGAAAAATAATTGTCAAACTTTATTTCAGTCCAGCACGCCGACAGGACAGGCTGCCATAGGTAATTAACACAATGTCCTTCCTCGGTATAAAGGAAATTTACTGTGCCGAGCCAGCTGGTTTTCTGTAGAGCTGGGATTTTACAGCTTTTTAAAAAGGTTCTCAATTAATTAGGCTGCATCATCTGCGGCCTGCCTGATAGACCGTCATCACACAGAGCAGGGGTCTTCAACGTTTTCAGGCCAAGGACCCCTTAGTTGAGAGAGAGATGGAGCAGGGACCCCCCACAACCTTTTCATAGATTCCATATAGTTTAATCGTTTGACAGCACAATCATCAGTGTGTTTTGGATTCATGTCAATTTGTCTTTTCAGATATTTAACCTCTTGGACCGTCAATACTTGTCCTATCACTCTGTACTTAGTGTGCTCAACCTCTTTGTCAAAAATAGCTATTTTTGGCTAATGTTCTCAGAATATGGATGTTAGGGTTCAAGTGGTTAATATAAAAAAGGAGATTCCTTTTTTGGAGGACACCCTGTAATAACCCTGAGGACCCCCTAGGGGTCCCGGACCCCCTGTTGAAGAACCCTGACACAGAGAGTTTATACTGCAAAAATGTAGAGTTTGTGTTCTTTTATAATATGTACATTGTATTTCACGATGTGACACGCTATTTGCGCTACTTTTGCGTGACACCGGCATACAGCAAAATAGTAAAATAGGGTGTTAAAAATGCTTAATCAGACAAATCAATTTAGTCGATTATTTAAAGAAAATAATACACTGTTTTAGTGTTTATTCATTGTTATAAACATTAAAACAATTATACAAAACAAACGAGCACAAATTGATTAATAGAAAAGGTAATCAATACAATAATCGCTAAGAGGATAATCTAGTTGCAGCCTACATCAAGCATTACCAGCCGTCCAAGCACTGTAACTATATTTAATAATAATAATAATACTCTTTATTTGTATAGCACCTTTCATGACAAGGAATGCAGTCTTAGGTGAGCTGGGAGCTTATTCCAGTCGGCCCATAAAAACAGAAAGCTGCCTCACCATATTTTTTACATTTCTTTTTTATATTTAGCTATAAAGCTATTGTTTTAAAATTGTTCTAACTCAAGTGGATGGTAGAGACCACACCATACGACTATAACGACGACAGTGGTTGGTGAACAATCTATAGTTTTAGTTCCAAGTGCTCGGTGTGGAATGGCCCTTTAATCGCCACTTGTCCCCAAAAACCAGAGAACAGCAGAACACACCAATGGATTGTTTGCTGAAAGTAGTCCATCAATCACATGGCCTACTGTAGCTGCAGTGCCTTTCCAATATCCTCCACTCCTCTTATTGTCCTTTGGGGGAGGGGAGGGGAGGGGAGGGAGGGGAGGGGAGGGGGGAGGGAGAGACCCTCCCTCGACAGAACTGGGCCGTTCCTGAAGGCGCCAGAAAGAAAAGCGTATGGGCATCAGGGGTGTCGCACCAAACTCTGGTGGGCCCTGGGTGCTTTAACCATTGAAAAATAGCAGATATACAAGCTCACAGTGCGGCACCGAGTGCCGCGCTGCGAGCTTGTAGATCTGCTATTTTTGAAAAAATCGTGAAAATGTCTTTTTAATATTTAAAATCTTTTTTTTTCTCTTTTTTTTGGAAACCCCTATGTTTCTATATGTCAGTGGTGCTCAAACCTTTTCATGTGAAGGACCCCCAAAATGATATGTATTTGGCCACGGACCCCCATCTCAAAATATTTAGTTCCAGGGACCCCCCCAGAAATTTATGTTACAAAAGTTCGCTTAAAATATATATTCAAAGATTTCCACACATTTTCACTGCTTTTCCAAAATAGCAGATCTACAAGCTCGCAGCGCGGCACTCGGTGCTGCACTGTGAGCTTGTATAATATTATCTGCTATTTTTTCAATAGGTAAAGTATAAAATAATTAAGGCCCTCCACCTTGGGCTCTGGTAACCCAGTCCCACAGCCGCCCCCCCCCCCCCCCCCCCCCCCCCCCCTTGTGACGCCCCTGGAGAGTGTATAGGCCCCCCCCTCCCCAGGTTCAAAGACCACAGAGCAGTCAATGAGAACCTCACTACATCCTAATGAGGATTAATACCTTACACCGAGGAGGTACGTGGCAAAAAATACCACCCCCCCTGGGAGATGGACTAAATACGACGGGCCGAAAGAATCCTCTGGCCCCTCAAGGTTTGCTCAAGAGTATCTCCGAGGTTCGCAAAATAGAACGGCTCTCGTCAGCGCGCTGTGTGAGGATGGTGGTCCTTGTGACGTGTGTGTGCTATTGGGGATAAAGTGAGCTGCTGGAAATGTGTTTTGGTTCATCCACTCTCCTGTGTTTGTTTCTTTGGCGCTCCACACACCAAAGTTTCTCAAACTTTGGCATGTTAAAGGAGTAGTTCACCCCCAAAATGACTTTTTTTCTATTGATTAGTCACGCCATGGAGAGTAGAGTTCAATAGTATTTTTTGTTTTTTGTCGCATTCCTAAGACAAAAATGTGATAACAATAAATTTACCCCCATTCGTTCCGGATGGGGACCCGTTTCGAAACGGGTCCCCATCCGGAATCAATGGGGGTAAATTTACTCAAATCAAATTTTTGTCTTAGGAATGTGACAAAAACCAAAAAATACTATTGAACTCTACTCTCCATGGCGTGACTAATCAATAGAAAAAAAGTCATTTTGGGAGTGAACTACTCCTTTAAGGACACCGAAAAAGATATTGTGGTTAACCGCGGACCCATTGTGAAAAGATGTATGTGCCAGCCAGGAGCACCCATAACTGAAGATTGTATGTTGTTAAGACATTTCAAGATTATTCAAAACAAAAATGTAATACATTTTTACAAGCTCACGACACATCACATTATGACTTACTGTGAGTATGTAATTGGAAAAAAGTTGAAATATATACCGGTATTTACATTTTTATTTAATGTGGTTAAACGTATTTTGCTGATGTATTAATTAATTTAGCTGGGGACCCCCTGGCTGGAACCACCTCCACTTTGAGAACCACTGCTCTTCACACGGATACAAGCAAGGGTTGAAGGCAAATATAAAAGGAACTTGGCCATGATGAGGCCTGAAACTAAAGTAGTTCTCACAATGTGTCACATTGCGACACATTGTGAGCTTGTAGATCGGCTATTTTCAAATGTCCGAAATGTATACAGGGCTGAAGTTGGTAATGTATGTTTTGTAATAATAAATAAATGTACTTATTTACTTTACGCCCACTTGGCCACGACGAGGCCTGCAACTAAATATAAGAGAAACACGACTGACGGAATGCTGGTGTGCATGTCGTTCTGTGTGTGCGTGCGTGCGTACATACGTACGTGCTTGTGTGTGATTTGGCCCCGTATAGCTTTGACACTCGCTCCAAAGCTCATTTGCACAGCTGGACGGCTCCAGAGGACGTGGGTACGGGCAGCAGTGGTCGGCCAAGGCTCTCTGACCCCGCAGCCTCCCGCTCCCCGCTGACCCAGTTCCTGCCCTGCATGCACCGCCGCCCTCGGCCTGGCCGCGCTCCAGGCAGCGCTCCGAAAGCGCTGCCAGCGTTGCAGCAAAAACAGAGCCCTCTGAAAAAAAAAAAAAAAAAAAGTGCTGTAAATTTAGCCGTAAACAATGACAACGCTAGATACAGAGGTCCAGCAAGCAGCATCGCGTTCTTTTTTTATTTATTTATTTCCTCTTCTTTTTTTATTATTTATACGGGGCTAGTTCTGCTGAGCACAAACATTCTTTTTTCAGCACCTTGCTCACATTGTGTTGTACACATTTACACCAGGGAGCTGGCTGGTATACAGCCACACAGTTTCCCACTTTTCGCAGTTTTTTCAGTTTTTCACCTGAGCTCTTTATTAAGTGCCTTGTTCAAGGACACATTGACCTAGAGAGAGAGAGAGGGAGAGAGAGAGAGAGAGAGAATACTTTCTGTATTTCATTTTTATCATTTTATCCAGGAGGATCTAACCAGAATACTGGCTGATCGCATGTTCTTTATTGTAATCTACTGTACAGCACCACTCCAGGAGGAAATCGTGAACTCGTTCATTATGATTTACTTACTAAGGCTGCTTTCAGAACATGATGGCCCTTTGTTGAAACACCTCATAACTTTCCCGTTAGAAGCAATTGCTCGCCAGGAGGTCGGGCCGCCGCTTAACAAAGACATATTTCACTTCAACGCATGCCAATAGCTCAGTCAGGACTCGTATTTAAGCATCCCACCACTGTGGAACGTTCTGAGCCAATACGTGGTTCTTAACACCTGTCTTGAGGACACAAAGCGCTGTTGGTTTTCATTCTAGCAATTCAATCAGGGATTAATTTAGCTCCGAGGCACCAGGTGAAATCAATTAAAGTATCTGGGAGAACAGAAAATCAGCCATTGTGCGCGGGTCCCCTCGGGGCTGCAGTTGAGAGAGCCACTATTCTGAGGCAAAAAAAAAAACAGGAGGAAGTTATTGAGATTGTACACTAACAGATGATGTAACGAGGCCCTCTCCATCGGGTGTTGATGGAACGGCGGAGCAGCTCCGTCATGAATAAACTCGGTAGTGTGGTATTAATTGCGTTTTCCGTCACACGAAAGTTAATTACAAGCGCTGCGGTTGAGGCGGCGGGGTCCGCGGACCTTTTCCCCTCGTCGTGTCACTTTTAATTTCATTTCACCAAAACATTTAAATAGGTACTGCCACTTGTTGTCTTTGCAGGTCTGGATCACTGTCAGTCTGCCAAGAACGAGACAACAAATCGTCATTGTTGGGCAGAAACCTCGTATCTCCAAGTTTCTTTTTTTCGCGAAGTAAAGCCCTACTTCATTAGACAAGGCCGTCACGCAAAAGTAGTGAAAACAGCAGATCTACAAGCACACAACGCTGTAGATCGGCTGTTTACACTAGTTTAGTTCATTTTTTTAAATGATAAAAACGAACGGTTTTGGACTTACAAGGTTTCCACCCGACAACGACGAAATGCATTCTCCTCTAACCCGTCCTGTCCAGCACATAGGCAGCGCTTCACGTCGTCCACAAACCCAATTATTGGCAGTAATTACAAGTATCTTGGGGAGTCTTGAGTGCAAGTCAAATTACTAAAGTCACAACACACGGATTAAATTGCTCGGGCTCCTTGTGGGGGGGAGGAGGTTATTAAATTGTCATTGGGATTCAATTGTCAAAGTTTTCTTTTTTCTTTTTTCCCTCTTCCTCCTTTCCCTGTTGTTTGCCGGGCTCGTCCTTGTGGTCAGGTCGAACAAATGGGCCCTGGCCTGCAGGTCACGAGGTCATGAGAAAGCCCTAGTCCACTGCAGAGTATGAGCTTGTTTGACAAATTGCTTTGTGATCAACGTATCATCTTAACCACTTAAGCCCTATTATACTTTGTCGTATGGCAAATAACCAAAAATAGCTTTTTGACCATTCCCACCAATTATGACAGGCCCACAATAAAGGTTGAAAGCAGTTAAGGGTCTACTTTGTTGATTATTCTGCCCTCGTGCTACAGAAAGGGAAGTGAACCACAGGACTGATTTGGCCTGGAGGTTCTTGCGCGGATGTGTAAGAATGCACAGTAACTTACAGGAGAAGACAGGATTTTTGTAAGCCATTTTTTCACTCTGTGTCAATTATCTAATGTAATCCTGGGCGCTACACTCCCTCTGCCAACCTGGGGAGAGCAACGGACTGACCTCATGCTTCTATGCATGAGGAGTCCAGGCCGCCTCTTTATCTTTATTACTATATCTTCACAAAAGAAGACATTTTCAAAAAGGTTTAGCTAGAACAGGGTTCTCTAGTCTACAACAGGAGTTCTCAAACATTTTCTAACAATTTGATATTGAATATGTGCCGGTCTGGGCAAAGATAAGATTTGTGTTGTTAGATTAGATTTCGTACATAATTCTGTCTATTGTCTATTGCCTATTACTGTAAGAGGAGAGCTAATCTGAATAGTCATTATTACACAATTCTCTCATTGGACTAACTTCGGACCAGTGAAATAATAGTGAAATTAAACTGCTCTTCATTTTGCTGCATGGGACTGGACCCCCTGGAACCCCTTCAAGGACCCTATAGGGGTGCCTGGACTACGGTGAGCCTGAGAGAATACTGCACTAAACTCTTCCTAAAATAAACTCACTTCTGTTTGGGAATCCATTATAAACTAAAAAAAAAACATTCCAAGGAACAGGGAGTGATCTAAACCTTGTTTGTCCTTTTTTACCCCATTTGTCAAGTGAAATTGAAGTGGCAATAAACTCAATTGAACAGAAAGTCATGCTTACATAATTCGCAATATACTTTGCATGATTTATAACTTGTATTAAGTAGGGTCACATGCTGTAGTTTGTAATGCAACCACAAGTCCTGCAGTGAATATGTCCCAGAGTGTATTGCAAAAAAAAAAAGAAAAGAAAACTAACACAAACATACATTTTCAAGGTGGTTTGTGTCCTGCATTCCACATTATTACATTAGCTCTATAGTGCTATGCAGATACATGTGTTTTTGTTTAGATAGCATGCAGTTTAGACATTATGCTAGATTTGCTATCCGAGTTTTGTTGAACTACAACACTGTTTTCTTTGCAGTCTACTTAAGTGACTTTTCAGTTTTACAGTATATACTGTATACTTAACTGGTCGCATTCACAGGTGGGAAGCCAGTAGGGGAGCGTGATCGATCTATGTTGCTGCACTGGTCTGGTTGCCTGTTGAGCGGGGAGCCAAGCTGGAGGGCAGTGGTTCTCCAACTTTTTAGTTTCAAGGACCCCCATAACTCTGAGAGTTATTGACCTCCTGAGCAGTGGCTCAGGAGGTAGGACCGGAAGGTTCCAGTTCGATCCTGGGCTCCCCCAGAGTTAGCGTCGAAGTGTCCTTGAGCAAGACGCTGAACCCCTAATTGCTCCTGATGTGCAGGTCGGTGCATTGCATGGTTTCCTCCGTGTGTGTGAATGTGTGTGAATGTAATGCACGATCATTGTAAAGCACCTTGGATAAAGGTGCTGTACAGTATAAATGCACCATTTATACCAGGTGTCTTCAACAGGGGGTCCGGGACCCCCCCTACAGGGGGTCCTCCAAATCTTTGTGTGATAGAAACTTTTTTTCTTCTTTTTTTTTATATTAACCACCTGAACCTATAGCTGCGAGGCGTTGTGAGCTTGTAGATCGGCTATTTTTGGCAAAGACCTTTGGTGTAGAGGGGAAAAAGAGCAGACTAAGTAGGCCTACAGTGTGAAAGGTCAAGTTTATGAAGTATTGACGTTTCAAGTGGTTAAATCTGAAAACACAAATTGACATGAATCCAAAATACACTGATGATCGAACGCGCTGTCAAACAATGAAACTACATGGAATCTATAAAAAAGGTTCTGGGGGTCCCTGCTTCATCTCTCTCTCACCTAAGGGGTCCTTGGCCTGAAAACGTTGAAGAGCCCTGATTTATACTGGGTCCACTTGGAACCCCCCTCAAGCACCCCTGCGATATATTCCCACGGCGGCCATCTTGCCATTAAGTCGATGAAATGCCCCCCAGTTGCCACCCAGTGTAGGTACAGTTTTCGATGCAAATGTCAAACATGGCCGCCAGGTGAATATGCGCGGTCAATGGACCCCACTTTGAGAGCCACTGCCGTAAGGGATCCTCATAAGCTGTCCACATTTGTGAAGAACTCCCAGTGAAACTGCTCCCGGCCTGTAATACCAGCAGTAGGGATTGAAAGCAGGGGCGTCACAAGGGGGGGGGGGGGGGGGGGACAAGTGGGACTGAGTTACTAGGGCCCAAGGTGGAGGGGGGCCTTAATTATTTTATACTTTAACTATTGAAAAATAGCAGATATACAAGCTCGCAGCGCGGCATGATCTGCTATTTTTGCAAAGTCATGAAAATGTGTGCATAAAAAAGACATAATGTCTTTTTTAAGCAAACATTTCTAACTCAAATTTTGCTTCTGGGGGGTCCCTGGAACTAAATATTTTGAGGTGGGGGTCAAATACCAAATACATATCATTTTGGGGGTCCTTCACATGAAAAAGTTTGAGCACCACTGACCACTGCAACATAGTTTCTAACACATTTTCACGATCTTTCAAAAATAGCAGATCTACAAGCTCACAGAGCTTGTATATCTGCTATTTTTCAATAGTTAAAGCACAAAATAACACAGCGAATCCTCGTACCCAGGGCCCAGAATTTGGTGCGACACCCCTGATTGTAAGTTGTAACTACAAGTAGGTAGGGGTTGTAACTAAGTACATGCACTCTAGCACGGCACAGGTACTTTTTTTAGTTTTCCATAGTTTTACTTCTACTCCACTACATTTAAAATTAACATATGGCTCTTTAGCGCGTGCAGGGCACGGTACACAACACAATCCTCCTTTGTTCATTTAACACCGAGCCACACTCAAGAGTTAAACGAACACTGAGGATGTTGGGGTGTACATTCACGAGGGCTTGCGGTGAATTACACCCAGTCATGCTGCAGCAGCAGCAGCAGCAGCAGCAGCAGCAGTGGCTGTATAGCCGTATACAACAGATCCACAGGCGACAGAAGTGCCAGTCTGCAGTAGCTACATTGTGTCCTGACCCACTTCTAGTTCCAGAGCTGAGTGGGAGCACAAGTCTTCTTCTTCCTTGCACCGCCACCTGGGGGGTGGGGGGGTAGCGGGGTGGGGGGCTGGGGGATTTGAGCCTCTTCATTAGAGCTAGCTGCTACAAACTTCTACAGTAAAACACACATAAGTACATACCCATGCATGCATATTAATACTTCCATTACACTTCTGGCGTTTAGACACTTTTATTCCGGAGAGCGCATGTAACTGCAACCAAACGCCCCATCAGGGACAGTGTTAAGCCTGATTTACACTTGAGTTAGATTTGTTGTTGTACATGCCTCTGCTTTTGATACCTTGTCATTCCTTTTTATGGCTAGTGAGGATACTTTTTATCCCGGCTTCTGGTCAGACTAAATTAAATACATGCGAAATGTATACATGGGAAATGTTAATCTGAGTTCCCAGAAGTTCTTGCCTGAAAACGGAAGGGGCGAGAGGGAAATGTAGACTGCTTGATATGTTTGATTATATATTTTTGATAATCGAACCCAGTCCATGCATGCAGATGTTTGCCATTTAGTTGACACTTTTATCCAGATAAGCAATACATACTACCAAACACCCTGTCAGGCAGTTTAGATTTATACTTCTTTACATTGTCCCACACCAAAAATAGCTGATTTTCAAGCTCACAACGCATCAGTTGGTGCCTTTTGAAAACTTCTACTGCAAAACACTCATAAGTATATGCCCACATGAGTCCTGTAGATTACATTTTAGGGTGTTTAGTCAACACTTTTAGTGCCATAAATGCAACCAAACACCCCGTCTAGGACAGTGTTAAGCCTGATTCATACTTACAGTAGTCGTACAAGGGAGTATACATTTGGCATCAGTGGTACCCAGTCTGAGCCACTAGTACTGATTTCGGGGGCTAACCAGGTGATTTGAACCCTATCATGTCATGCATTGCGACACGTTGTGAGCTTTGTAGATCTGCTATTTTTGTCAAAAACAGTGGACCAAACGGGGGACCAAGAAGAATAGACCCCTAGCTGGGGGACCGTGGTCAATGAATTATACAAAGTTTAAGTGATGGTTAATTGAGTTGCTCTCTGTTTAAGAACCTATAAGTCAATGCAGACAAGACCAAACCACAACTTCCATATTGATTTTACTACAGGGAGCTTCATGCGTGTCTAATAGTTACCATTGTATATTTAATCCAAACTTGGGTCTGATTTCCAAACACAGATTTCCAAAAAACAGTGTGTAATATGCATATTTATATCTAGGCTGCCACATAACTTTACACAACACGCTGGGCTGAGACTCCTCTTTCCAATTAGATGTAAATCATGCTCTTCAGCTTTGGGGGAAAAAATAGAGTTTGAAGAATAAAAATGTCTTGTTACTCGTTACTACCTTTCAACATCATGACAGTTTTTTCCAGTATGTAAATGTCAAGCTCATTCAGCAGTGGACAATGGCCAGTGCCTCGATTAAGGATAAAGGGTGAGAAGGTCCAACACCAGGGAGAGACTCAGAGTAGAGCGGCTACTTTATGTTTTCAATTGTTAGTTTAAAGTCTTTTTTAAATTATCATGATATGCCTTTAGTAAATTATGGTCATATTGATTTAAAATGTAATTATAAACAAGGCTATGTTTCTAGGATGTCTACAGGTTCCACAGAGTGAAGACCCGCCCTCCAGCCAATAGCATTCATTTGATTCATTTCTGAGAAAGATGTCGGATTTGCAATCGCTGAAAAACGGTCAGTAGAAAACAATGGCTTGCAGACTCTATATAGCATTCGGAGATTGTGGAATAGTTGTCTGGCTACACTAATACGTCCAGAGAATGTTAGAGAGGCAGGCATGGAGATTTCTAAACAGGCCTTTTGGTGAAAATATCGAAAATAGCCGACCTCCAAGCTCACAACGCGTCGCGCTGCAACGCGTTGTGAGCTTGGAGGTCTGCTATTTTCGGTGCTTGATACCACACTGAACTAAGAATAATAGGTAATAATGATAATAGAATAATAGAATAATAGAATAATAAGAATATTACTGGGGATGTGGTGTAACAGCATGGATTTCTACACAGAGAGGGCAATTCTTTCAACATAAGACGCTGCATTCATGTTCAGGAGCGTTTGGACAGGGCAATTCTCTTGAATACTGCCTTCAGGTATGGCATGTAAAGTGGGCATTTGCATTGATTTCACCATAGTAAAAACTGCATTCATGATCTGGAGAGGGCACTTTTTATAGATGGATAAAAGGGCAGGGGCTTAAGCCCCCTTTGATGTCTATGTGTGCACATGCCTGCTGGGCACATCCTACTTACAGTAGAGGAGTCCACGGGACAGATCGAGAAGCAGATGGAGCAATTGCATCTTCTTCACGCTGGCCTTGGAGTGCCTCGCGATCCCCCAGGATGAAGTGGCTCTAATGTGGCCCGGGAAAGCGAAGCCTGGGACTCTCTGCTGGAACTGTTGACCCCGCGACCCGGCTCCGGATAAGCGGTGGAAGATGGATGGATGGAAGCCATCGTTATGACATGTGCTGTATAGATATGAAAAATGCATGCAGTACATTGGTCGGAAGGTGAGTGTCAAGTAGCCTGCGGCAGTTGCATCGCCAGCAACGCTGTATGCTCTTTAACCACATGAACCCTATAGCATCCCTCTTCTGTATGTCATGATATAACATTCTGTTAACGTTGCAGATCTGCAAGCTCACACTGTGCCACAAACATGTACCGGTAGATTGGCTATTTTGTGTAGAGCAGTGGTTTTCAAAATAATTCATATCAAGGTCCATTATTTATTCAGTATTTGAGTCGCGGACCACCATTTGATGAGATTTAGCCTCTCAGAACCGAAAGCTTTGAATATTTTGTTATCGTTGGATGCGATTATGTTGATTATGTCCACAATTCCATGGCGCATTGAATTGATGAATTGCCTGACAAGTTAGGCAAACGATCAAAAAAAACTATTCTTCTACATTCTCTAATTGTGTAGACTTCTTGTAAATTAAGTAATGCATGTTTAACAATAGTTTAACTCTTGAGAGTGTAAAACCAGTAAGACTCCCTAATCGGGAGATAAGCGACCGCCACGTCGCATACACAAACTTTAGAAGGCAAACGTAGCCAATCAGGAGGGAATATGGGAAATGGGACAGATCCATGTTGATGACATGACTATAGAGATACTGTGTACCGCTTCGCGTGATTTTAGGCCAAAATCTGTATGAGTGGTGTCCAAAAATGTGTTTTGCAAAAATCAGCCTGATGGTGGCGCTAGAAGAGGGCCATGTGAGAAATCAGGGGCGGAGGTTGTGATTTGCCATCCAAGGAGTTAAAGATCTATAAGGGTCCATTTGGTCACCAAATCTCCATAATTTTGCTGGTCCCCTCAAGGATCAAATGGTGGTCCCCGGACCACTGGTTGAGAAGTGAGAACCACTGGTGTAGAGGGAAAAAAGGGAGGACCAAGTACAGACCCCAAAGGGACCCCCGGTCAACAAAGAGTATTGGGTTTAAGTGGTTAAAGAGGTCCTGATGCGGTGTAGGGAGCATCTTCTCACCATTACTGAGCTTAATCACTCAACCATGTCCGCTCTCCCTCCCAGAAGCCTCCGGTGCTGCTCATCACATTATCCAGGCTGGTACAGCAGAGGTAGTTTGCATTTGCACTTTTTTCCCTCCACTTTCCCACCCCTCTCTTTCTAAATGCTTGTTTTGTTCATCTCTCTCTCTCTCTCTCTCTCTCTCTCTCTCTCTCTCTCTCTCTCTCTCTCTCACACACACACACACACACACACACACACACACACACACACACACACACACACACACACACACACACACACACACACGCGCACACACACACACACACACACACACACACACACACACACACACACACACACACACACACACACACACACACACACACACACATATTCTTTCTCTGTCTTTGCTTATAGACACTTAAAGACCGTCCACACCAAATAAGAATTGTGGTAATTAATGGCACAACATGTTTCTCATTTAAAATCCAATCTAAAGGAGGTGGACACAAATTATGGGGCCTAATTGAAAAGCTAAAAGCAATGAGACCACACTATGTAGCGTTAATGTGATTCCTGAATGGGCGTGGAATGAAGTGGAGGGGACTGCATGCGAGGGGCCATACAACAAATGATGCTCACATACTTTTAGACATGTTTCTCACCTCCTTTTCATGTGTACGGTAGGGCATTCACCAACTATTCGAATATTCGAATATCAAAGTCACTAGTCGATGTTGTTCACCGAAGTCGAATTTTCACTTATTTAAAAAAAAAAATGTTTTCTATAAAATATATAGTTTATAATGCTTGGCTAGATAGGAAGTCATAAGAATGAGTTGTCAATGCCCCTGGTGGATGAATTTGTTAATGCTCTATACCAGGGGTTCTCAAACCTTTTTTCGGTCGTGACCCCCAAAATATAAACATAATTGAACTGGGGACCCCCACCCTGACAAGCACTTGGAATTGTTGCGACCGTCAGGTCGCACTTACTATCAAAACCTCCACTGTGAGTCAGTCAGTCAGTCCGTTGCACACACACTCCTTGCCTGCCAAACTACAACCTCCAAGGACCCCCGGAGCTCCAGGGACCTGGGGGCCCCCAGATGTAAAAAATGACCAATTGTGCAAAAATGACCAAATGACCACCCCAACGGGGTGCTCCAGAACGGATGCCAAAGTGGTGGCGCCCCCAGTGGAGGACCCCCTCCACTGCAGCTCACATAAAATGCCGTAACTCGGGCTAGGAGCGTCCGGTAGAGCCGGGGCCGGTACCTATTCGTCCGCCAAGGCAACGCGGAGACCCCACCCCTCATTTCTCACATGGCCCTCTTCTAGCGCCACCATGAGGCCGATTCTTGCAAAACGCATTTTTGGACACTGCTCCTACAGATTTTGCCCTAAAATCACACAAATCGGTACACACTATGTCTACACTCATGTCATCAACATGGATCTGTCCCATATAGCGCCACCATCAGGCCGATTTTTTCAAACACATTTTTGGACACTGCTCCTACAGATTTTGCCCTAAAATCACGCAAATCGGTACACAGTATGTCTACACTCATCTCATCAATATGGATGTCCCATATAGCGCCACCATCAGGCCGATTTTTTTAACCACATTTTTGGACACTGCTCCTACACATTTTGCCCTAAAATCACGCTGCGACCTGACGGTCGCTTATCTCCCGATTAGGGAGTCTTACTGGTAGGTATTACATTTAATGTGACTCGGTTCCGCAGATAAATATTGTGAAAATAGCAGATCTACATGCTTGCGAGGTGTTGCGAGCATGTAGATCGGCTATTTTCACAATGTTCGCCTCTTGCTTAATATTTGACAGTTTGGCCAGTTCTGTCGAATATTCGACTATTCGAATACTTTGAGGTAGAATAATTCGAATACTAAAAATCACTATTCGTGAATGCCCTAGTGTACGGTAAATTAAAAAAAAGTAAGCGAGAAAGCTATGCTATGCGTCTTTTAGCAAAGTTATTGTTCCGAATGTTTTCCCCGACTACAACTCATGAGTCTCCTCAATGCCCACATGAAAGTAATAAAGCGTTAATGAATATTACATGCATCCGACGTGTTACTAAGTTTCTCTACTTCTCGGGGCTATAGTTGCAGAGCGAGAGTACAAAGTTGTCAGTAATGACTATGTTTGATTATGTTGCATCTAAGTTTGCCCGGTCATAAAACAAATTGTAAATATCCCAAAACATGAAAAACCGGGGTGCGTACCTTTTGCGCGAAGCCCGAAAGCGCGAAGTGGGGAAATGTCCGATACCGTAGCGATCTGGCGAACGTCTTCTGGACAGGGCGTTTATCGTGCGCTTGCCCAGGCCTTACGGCCTGGGCATAAATATAACGATTGCATTCACCACGGCTTCGTAACTCGCGCGGCGCTCCGCCGGCCGCGCGGCCCTGGCCCGCTCTTCGCGGCCACTCGCGCCTGCGGCGCTCGGGGGCGAAGAGCAGGACCAAGGTCCGCTGGCCTTCGCGCCGCTTGCAGTGTCGTTTCCCCACTTCGCGCTAACGGTGCGGTAGGAGACATTTCACCACTTCGCGCTTTCGGGCTTCGCGCTTTCGGGACTTTCCCGAAAAACCGTATAGGTTTTTGGGACTGTTGCCAGAGGAAACTCAGTTTCTCCAAAGCAATTAATGAGAAAGAAGAGAAAGAGAGAGAGAGAGGGGGATGAAAAAAAATCTTAATTAAACATTGCACGGTGCACAGATCAACTATACAAAATATTTCAATTAAATGTGGGTTTTGGCTAAGAACATGGATTACAGAGCTTTTAATCTCCCCCGGAAAATGTCTGGGCGGGTGAACAAGATTCAGCATAGGAAACACAACGAGGGCTCTTGCGCTTTCTATCTTCCCCCACGGGACGTATAGCTGAGATGGTGGGACAGATGCCCTCCTCTGGGACCCTTCCCCATTCTATACACCTTCAGGAGCTCATTGAACCCCAGCAAATGTGTCCCTCAGAAAAGGGCCCTATTCTCAGAATACGCTCGGACAAGTGGGTATAAGAGAAGCCCTACTGGGCTAATTATCTCTGTCTGACCTGGGTGGATTTGGGGCACCTTCTCATTGGCCGTCTCCCTGGCTGTCATTCTGAGGGGATTAGGTGAGACAGGGGAAGGGGACGTGGGCAAGCAACACCCAGGGGTGTCGCAACCAAATTCTGGGCCCTGGGTACAAGGATTCACTGTGGGCCCCCCATGAATGTTCTTCATAACCCATTTAGAACGCATTATTACGCATTATTTAGTGCTTTAACTATTGAAAAATAGCAGATCTACAAGCTCACAGCGTGGCACCGAGTGCTGCGCTGCGAGCTTGTAGATCTGCTATTTTTGAAAAAATCGTGACAATGTGTGCAAGTCTTTCAATATTTCTATGTCAGTGGTGCTCAAAACCTTTTCAAGTGAAGGACCTCCAAAATTATATATATTTGGCCACATACCCCCATCTCAAAATATTTAGTTCCAGGGACGCCCCAGAAGCAAAATTTGAGTTACAAATGGTTGCTCAAAAATACATAACATTCAAAGATTTGCACACATTTTCACTTCTTTTCAAAAATAGCTAAAGTATAAAATAATTAAGGCCCCTCCACCTTGTGACTGGTAACTCAGTCCCACTTTTCTCCCCTTGTGACGCCCCTAGTCAGTCTGAATGGATTAGGTGATACAGGGGACGTGGGCAAGCCATGCCCCCCGCGGCGAGGCAGCCGGCTAACCCAATGCACCCGCCGCCCCTCCGGCACCAGACCGCCACCAATGGGCCTCTTTATCCGGGAGCGAAAGCAACCTTCTGCCACAGTGACCGTGGAGAGACTGAGGGCTCGGCGGTTGAAGGGGTTCTTGTATGTGGGTATCTATTATCCTTGTCTTTTTTTGTTGTTGAAAGATGGCAGCTGTGGGGAGCTCGAGTTAGAGAGGGGGAGGAGGTGAGGGGGGTCGTTTTCTTTCTCAGACAAGCTGTGTGAAGAGCCCAGAGTGTATGATCTAACTCCAGCAGGGCGTTTGATGCTTTCTTTGGTACAACCCCCACAGCACCTCCTTAAATCTAACCGGCCCCTTGTTGCACGGAGGCAACAGTGTGGTTGAGCGGCTCAGATTGAAGTCCAGCAGAGAGCTAGTAGAGCCCCCTGCATCACGACGCCGGGCTAATGAGCATGGGCTCCAGATTAACAGGTTAATGTGTTTTTATTGCCATGGTAGAGCTAATAGAGTTGTGATGACTCTACACCTGCCACAGGCAAGCGTAGGGTAGAGAGAGAGAGAGAGAGAGAAGAGAGAGAGAGAGAGAGAGAGAATAGAGAGAGAGAGAGAGAGGGGGGGGCAGCGTGAAGTCTCCCACAGGGCCCAGGGCTGTCCACGGTTAAGAGTGCAGCTGACAGATAAAGCTTTTGACAATGACACATTGCTATGGGATGACAACAAAAACGACTAGAATTTTAAAACTCTCTCTCTCTCTCTCTCTCTCTCTCTCTCTCTCTCTCTCTCTCTCTCTCTCTCTCTCTCTCTCTCTCTCTCTCTCTCTCTCTCCCAGCCAGCTCTCTGACTCCCTCGTCCACCATTTTTCCATCTACGTTTGTATGCACGCCTGCAACCCTGAGAGCGAGAGAGAGAGAGAGAGAGAGAGAGAGAGAGAGAGAGAGAGAGAGAGAGAACTCTCTCTCTCTCTCTCTCTCTCTCTCTCTCTCTCTCTCTCTCTCTCTCTCTCTCTCTCTCTCTCTCTCTCTCCTCTCTCTCTCTCTCTCTCTCGCTCTCTCTCTCTCTCTGCCTATAAATCCTCCATTTCGTTCAGCCCCTCTTTCCAGTGGTGGAAAAAGTACTAAAATGTTTTATTTAAGTAAAAGTATCGACACTGCAATGTAGAAATACTCTGATAGGGCAGTCACACCGCACTTTTATTCGCCTCGCGTTGCGAGGCATTGTGAGCATGTAGATCGTCTATTTTCACAATTTCTTCCTCTAATATTTGACAATTTGTCAGATGTTTAATTTGACATTTTAGAGGTATTAAAAAGTCCTTAAATTACACTTTAGAAATGTGCCTATACCGTCTATACACTTAAACTTGATGTTGGTTTGTTTACTGTTGAGTGAGAAAACAATGTTGCACGTTAAGTTAATCATCTAGGGACCCCCCAAAATAATTTGGGGACCCCCCTGGGGGTCCCAACCCACAGGTTGAGAACCTACTGCCTCTTTCACGTCTCTGTTTCCTCCATCTCACTGTCTTTGTCTGTATTTGTCTTCTTCCTCCTTCAAACACGAGTTCCTTTGCTTTTTCCCTGCCCTTGTTTCTGGCCCTTCTTGAATTTTGCATTACAAAGTGGATAAAAGGGACAATTACCAGCAGACTTTAAAGGGCTGACTGAGTGAATTATTCTGTCCTTATTTCCTCTCACAAGAAAGACATATCATTTGGCTGATTTTCTTTTTTCTTTTTTTACAGACTGGTACTTTCCCTTCGTCCACCCTCCATAAATTCTCCAATTATTGATCATTACGCTACAAATGTGGCTCATTACGTTGCACTATTCCAGGGTAATATTCTTAACACAGTCTGCAACAAAGTGACACTACCCTTCACGACCCACATTTGTAGAAATGTCCTCATTGATGTCAGCAATCTTGTGCGAGACGCCGGTTACTTTGAAAATGTAAATTGTTGCAGATTGCAGAACACCGACTCGCAATTGAAGTCAGTTGTACTCAAATGACATATGCAAACTCCCGGAAAATGATCACTTAATTGCAGAATACTATTCTTCCGAATTCCGGGGGAAGAGCTGTTTTGAAGAGTGTACTGTAATGTGCCTCCACTTTCAGTTATAATGACAAATGCCATAAACCAGATTATTATAATCTTATGTCGTAGCTGTCGGGCAGAAACCTCTTATCTCCGTATATTCAGTTGTTGTGGTTTTTTTGGAGCTGTGTGAAACACAGGCTCCCTATACGTGGCTGTGTGGGTCTGTGTGTGTGTGTGTGTGTGTGTCTGTCTGTCTGTCTGTGTGTCTGTGTGTATGTAGCCTGACTTCGGCGCGTAACTAGTGCCGCACCATTTACGCCACTCGCGCAATATATACATCAAAATGTGCGGCTCGGCCGGGAATGGTGTTCTATTACCTTTCGTTCCGATCCGCCTTACCATGCCGACGTAATCGGCAAAAAACGACGCTTAATTGTCCCCATTGACTTATAATGGGACAATGCAAGAAATCACTTTCAAGTATTTTTCTCTCGTAAACCATAGGAGCTACAGTTTCAAACCTCGGAGAGGAGATTCATAATGATTTTAAGAATGAATCGAAAAATAATTACATCACTCGGCCTCATGGTGGCGCTATAACGGCCCACTTTACGTTTTGCCCCGTAACTCTTGAACCGTAGATCGGAAAATTACAATTCTTTTTTCCCTGGATTCCTTGGGTCAAGACGCATCTCCCCATATAGGCCACGCCCATTTGCGCCAGGATAGATTTTCCGCCATCTTGAATTTTCTCCAAAACACACTTTTTGCTCCTTTTCCTACATATTTTCTTCAAATGTCACAAAAATCGGTACACATGATCTACACACACACACACACACACACACACACACACACACACACACACACACACACACACACACACACACACACACACACACACACACACAGCTCCACTTCACACGGGTGTGATTTTTTAAATTAATGTCCTACTTGATTAAACTACAAAAGTATCAAAATGAGCAGACTCACAAGATTGTTGCGAGCTTGTCGCTTGTCACGTTTTGAGCTTTGACTGACCCCGACATGGTCAGGGTTACCTCGGCCTTACGTTCCGTCAGACCTGTGTTCATGCGTGGGTTCAAAGTTAGGGGTTTATAGTTAGGGAGTATACGCTCCCCTGGCCTACAGTCTATAGACATCTGATTAAACTTTTAATTCCATTCCTCCCCACTATAGATAATCACAAATATGTCACCGACCACAAAGTTAATTTGACACGCCACCAAACCTAAATAAATATATAAATCAAATGCACCATGAGGCTTCAGTGCAAAAGAAGCCTTTGCCAAAATGTAATCAGTTTGGAATTTATTTAATCCCTGATTCACAGGGGGAATAGTAATATGTCCACCCATAATTATTTGCTGCCTCCAGCAGAGTTCAATGGCATGGCTACATTCCTCATTCTGGGGTCTTAATCTGTGTGCACAAAAAAGCCCTTTCATTTCCCATCACGTCACTTTGACAACAGCGTCAAAGAAAGAAAAAAAAGAAAAGAAAAATGTACGGAACATCTTAAACCACAGTCCAACAATTGTGAACAGTACTGGTGCGATCCCTCCCCAAAAATAATCTGACATTTATCCTCCTAATTCTGTTAAGACAACAGATAAGAACCCATAAGACAGATGGGAAGATTTCAGCAGCTTATCCCCCGATGCACCTCGTCAAGAATAGTCTGTCATAGAGTTTGTTTTATTTCATTCTGTACTTGATCTTGTATGGCAGGTGCTTACACGCACCAACGTGTGCATAAAAGTGCAATAATTCGCAATAATTGTCTCTTGTCTGTATGAATTGTTTCATATTCTCTACAACAGTGGTTCCCAAATGGCGTGCTGAAGCTATGCCACGAGACCATGCCTTTGGATTTCGAGACAACCACACATTGTTGCAATACCGTATATACAGAAAATGTATTTTACCATATTATTTCCCAATACAAAGACAAATTCTATACTTAATAGAAGTACTTTCAACCAGGCATGTTTATATTGGGAATGTCATTATACTGTAGACAACATTTTACCCCCTTTTTCTCTTCAATTTAGTCGTTATGTCAATGAATTACTCCTCACACACATTGCCGTGCTGTCACTGCTGTCAATGCGTTGTGAGTTTGTAGATCAGCTATTTCAGCTAAGAATACAGGCCTATAGCTCGCTTTAGATTATGACTTGGCCATTGGTGTTCCTTGGGCACAATACGTTTGAGATCCACTGATGCAGATGATCCAACAGACCAACACCACATTTTGATAGACAGCATGTCACTAAACCAGTAGAGACCAGTAGTATCGCCTAACGCGGACATTCTATGCCCCCGGCAAATCTCACCGGGTCCTCCTGCGCTTGGAATGGACGCGGAGGGGGACATGACTCGTGCTGCTGTCCGCTTTGTGTTAATGAGGAAGTGATCCGTGGTGGACAAGGAGTGATAAATCCATAGCGATGTTATAATTATAATGGATAAGCCTAAGCAAACCAGTTCACATGAACAATACTGATGTAAAATAAGATATCTGAACGGCTACATATATTTTATGTACACTTATAATATCCTGAACCACAGTTACAGGGGGGCTAGCCCAGGCTTTTCTTCTTGAAATGCCTGGACCCCGAGGCTACTAAACCAGTCCTTCTCAAACCGTCAAGGACCCCCACATTGATATGTATTTGGCCACAGAACCCCATATTGTAGATCAATTATTGTCACATTTATTTATCTTTTTTTAAATAGGGCTTAAGTGATTCATTAAGTATAAATGTAAGTTTGGGTCCTGGGGGAGACACCAAATGTATCTTTTTTGGGGTCTTGAACAGAAACGATTGGGAACCCCTGTTCTAAAGAACCCCAACATCTAACAGCCAGGCAGCCACCCATTCATTCTCCTGCATAAACCCACCTACATGTGTTAGCGGGCTGTCCCACGGGTCCTCGTAGGCAGACCTGTTTCCATGTATATGAAGCACACAGATATAAATCAGCTCAATTTAATGTGTACTGTACGCATTCCCCCTCCAACACATGGTATTCGCATTAGAACCCAGGCGGCTGCCTTTTGTTTAATATGCGCTGACACATCCTACATCCAGTGCACGCGGCATTGAATTCCGAACTTCAAGGGGGAAAGAAAATGTTTCCATGGGTGTTTCAGTCATCTCCATAGCGTCTCCACGGTGCTTCAGTCATCTCCATGGTGTCTCAGTCAGGTCCAAGGTATTTCAGTCATGCAGCTGGTTTCTTAAGTGGAGGTCTCCGTGCTGAATGGCAACGGCGTTTACATTGTGGTCACACAGGAAAGGCAGGCCTATTCAGGGTTCAATTTGCAAAAGAAAAACTGAGGGGGACATCTTCTTAACCGCTTAAGTCCTACCGTATAGGCTATTCGTCATATGACAAATTGCCAATCTACAAGCTCACAATGGGGTGCATCACAAATGCGTTGTTATAGCTTGTAGATAGGCTGAGATCTTTGCAATTTGTTACATTTGAAAACAAAAAGACACATTTTGACAAATCTTGAAAAATGTTTGGCCAAACTAGGAATGCCATGGTGAATGTGGTTAACATACTGTACATTTATTTCCCCCCTTTTTTCCTGCTGATATAGTCCTTCTGCCAATTAATTTTACCCCATTCTGTGTGGCCACTGATGCCAGTGAGGAGCGGCTATGAATTAGGCTTTATAACCTTTCTAGACATGCCTCCACCTGTATAAACGCCCTTCCACACTTCTAAACAAATCTAGACAATCTTCCATCAACCTCCCAATAAAACATTTGCAACTACACACATTTCAGAAACCATGCCTCATTTGACTGCAAAGTTCATGAAAAAAGGTCTAGGAAAAAATCTGGACGGTGGGAACCCATTGGTTTCTATGCTGCAAAAATTAAGCATTTTTTCCCTTGTATGGGTGTCGCCATCATGGTACCCATTACTACCCAAGGAATGCTATTGGCTGCCAATGGTCACGTCACGTGCAACCACAGGGATACATGGGACATTGTCTTGAGCTTGCCGAAAATAAAGCACACCCTGCTTTAACATCAATTATAACATATACATTGGACCATATTTTCACAAAACGCATATCATGGTGATTGAAACGAGGCTTTAAACTAGCGACAGGAACCATAAAGTATTTATGACAATGTTTATTATAAGGTAAGGGGAAAAAAAATTTAAAAGTTCGGGGGAAATGAATGGAATCCTATGGAGAACATGTTGCTTTTGGTACCTATAGGACAGTGCAACTAGCGCCCAATCATAGGAACTTTTAGTTCTGTGTTTTAAATCCAGACAACTGGCCCCCTGGATGAAATGAAGAAAATGTGCACTTATATTAAACTGCCACCCCTCCAAGAGCACCTCCGCACCTTTAAAAAACGCTTTACCCCTTAAGGCAACACAAATCTCAGGAGCGGGAGTGGTACTGTATATAGAAGAAGGAAGGCACTGGAGCAAACTCGGATAATTAAAGCCTCATGTTATTTGCCTCCACCCTATAAATAAAAAAGGATTAAATATTTAAATTCAGAGTTTGCTCCAAATGCGTGCTTCCTTCTTCTGTCTGTCTATCTGTCTGTCTGTCCATGTCCTCTTTATGCCCATACTGTATATGGAAAACCCTGATGGCATCAATATGATGTCATAATACTGACGTCAAAGACTAGCTTACAATTACTAATAATAATGGGTAGTGCACTAAATACTCTGACAATGGATTATTACATAACTGGAGGAGCATGCGTTCCCGACAGGCATCCTTCCCAAGGGGCTTCAGCCTAGTGTATTTCATTCAGTCAGAACAGAAGCAAGGATAAAACATAATTATTCCCACCGGCGATAGAAATTAATGACCGAGGGAGGGGGGGGGGGGGGGGGGGCTATCAAATGCAGAGGCATATATCCCTCCCCCATTGCCCACAGCTAATAACACCCTGGCACCGCCCTTTACATACTGTGGTCACACAGGGAAGTCAGGCCCATATATCTGCATTTGCCCTGAAAAATCAAGCACTGTGCACACTGCCCCACCCCTTCCTCCTCTCTCTCTCTCTCTCTCTCTCTCTCTCTCTCTCTCTCTCTCTCTCTCTTGAAAAGTGGGATTATGTCTCCTAAGGGGCTGGTAAATCTCTAAACTCCAATTACGCCACTGCCAATTGATTTATGGGTTTATTTTTAATGACACATTAAAATGCAATTAGCATCTGTATCCAGAACAAACTGTGTGCATCCGATGAAGGACTTTGAGAACAAACGACATGGATTCCCCTTTCACCATTTCATCCAACAAAGCTGTTCTGGATGCTAGATCATGGTTCTCATGTTGAGACCCCCCAAATTACTGTATTATTATATGTGTTTGGCTGCAGACAGACCCCCATCTGAAAAAAACTTTTGCACCAGGGAGGGACCCCCATAACATTTGTCTTGGAAATTAAAAAGATTATTCCAATTTCCAAAATAGCACATCTACAAGCTCACAGTGTGTCTCAGTGCGACGTACTATATAGTGAGCTTGTAGATTAACTAGTTAACGTGGTTAAACAGATTTTCATGTAGTGTAGCGTGGAATCTTTTCAAATTGGACGACATATTTTATCATGGCTTTTTAATGGTTTTTTAAATTGGACATATTGGACATAATCTTGCTGGGGTTCCTATGGAAGCCGATAAAACGTCCATGGACGAATACTGCATGCGGTGTACAAACGGTGCACCTGCTGGATGTCTGTCCATGGACGAATGTTGCATGGGTGGGACCAATGCCTAAAGGAATGAATGAAGTAATGGACACACACAAGCAGGCACATATTGTTTTCTTTATTTTTTTCCCCCCTTTGTTTTTAATCACCAGCCCTGGTTAGACCACCTAAACCTAACCTTAAAGGAGTAGTTCACCCCCAAAAATCCCCTATTGATTACTCATGCCATGGAGACTTGAGTTCCTATTCCTAAGACCATAAATATATATATATATATATATATATATATATATATATATATATATATATATATATATATATATATATATAGGCTATATATATATAATAGTACATTTTCCCCCATTGATTCTGGATGGGGACCCAAATGCATGGCCCTGGATGGGGACCGAAATGCATTTGGGTCAGAATCAATGGGGGTAAATTTAGGGTCAAGGGTCAAGTCTAAAATGCATCTTCAACTGTTCACAGAACCATTTGCGTACCAGCAAAGGAAGAGGCATGCCAGCAGCACCTGCCCTGCTCGCAACCAACTCCCTCCCCACACTGTCAGCAACTTAACAGTTAGACAGGATCCATGCCCCTGCTTTTGATAACATTTTATGGCCGGTGGGGATATGTTTTATCTCTGCTTCTGGTCAGACTGAATATATATGTTATGTCTTACTATTAATATATAGTGTATGTTTTATTCAAAAATTTTGGAAATAGCAGATAACTATATTATTTTAAATGTATTTCAAGAAATCTACCCTATAATATTCACCTCATATGGCTGCATCTTCACAGGCTGTAGTCTACTCTGGTTCTTGGTTGGATAAGATTGTACAATGATGAATGCCTGGATGATAATCTGCCACTGCATGCTGTATGCAAACACATACTGTACAGACAATTTAGGCAGATACAAACACATGCACTTAAGAAAATGCATGCACACGCACACAGTGGATATTACAGTATTTTGTAGTGATAAAACAACAAAAGACAATGCAAGCACACACAAAAATGTGTATACACAACCAAGCAAAGACACAAATGCACGCACAGACACACATACACTCATAGACATACTATACAGTGATTCAGTGCACAAGACACCTGCAGTCATGGAATTCAAAGCAAGCAAATGGAAACACATTGATTTTTTTCAGAAAATGTATTAGAATCCAGTCCGACATGGATACAGCAACTTCTCCAGGCTAATACGACCCCAGGAATTACCAATAGATTTAGTGTGCGTGCAAAAACACTCTCAGTCAATACTGCTACTGACCTACACAGCAAACAAGAACATAGTGTAGTGTCACCTTTTTAGAAAGTCAGCTTAACACATGGCAAAACGCAGAAATAGCACTGGGATCAGCAGATTGCCTTCTTGCAATGCCGTGCTGCATACTGATTGAGCTGCCGGTATTGTATTCTCATAAAAAATAGATTTGCTTTACACAGGCGAGCAGGCAGGCCCATCTTTGAAATTCATCCCTCTGTTTTAAGGGTGTGCTTTTGCAACAGCCACAGAGACCATCCGTGGCACTCTCATCTGTAGCTTTGTTAAGTGCTATACTGTAGTTAAAGTTCTGACACAACCTTTCTTTTTGCTATAAAAGGTTCATTCTCGGTCACTGAAAGAATTGAGGTGCGCTGCAAAATGGCGATGATGGGCGGTGGGTTGCCACTTGCAACAACCAAAAAAAGACCAAAGTTGAAGGCTGGAGATTTTTTTTTTCATACTTCAGGGGCACTGCACACAATTTCAGGGACAATATCAATGTGTGGGACTAAAAGTAAAGTTATGGCGTGACTTAGAAAGTCCTCCAAGTCTCATTGGCTTATAAATAAATGTAACTAGGCTGTCTAGACTGTCCTAGCTGAGGCCTTATGATCTAAACCTCCTGGCGAGATCAGTTGGTTGTTTTATCTTTGAATAGTCTCACCCCGCTGACACCCCGACGCCGACGACGGTGAACTGTACTTCAGCAAGGTTTGGAAATCCTTTTTTGTTCAGACACAGAACTGTGTTGAAGATTGCTTTTGGACCACAATTCTTTACAATAAAATAAGCAAGAGATTTGTGGAATTCAAGGAATTTGCTTCAGCATGCAATGCAATTCCAACCCAACTCTATAGGCCTATAATGGCATGGTCGTCAGTGCTGGACGGGCAGGACACTTATGTGGTACAAGATTCAAGAGCAAATACATTGAGACAGGAGACAACTGTAGTGGTTTTCATATCAAAGATCCCAAATTGTATTATGTCATGTACCCTAATTGGAAATATTTGGTGCCACGGACCCCAAAAAGAGAAGATTTGTGTTGTTAAATTGGATTTAGTGAAGAATTCTATTATGCTCTATTGTAGAGATACTGTAAATACTTAACATATTTGCAACCAGATCCTCCATCTCATCTGCAAAGAGAACACACATGACGTGACACCAGGGACACTGATCTCAGAATTACACACGCGTCATAAACATCATGCAGTGAATATTTGAGCAAGAGAAACAGATGGACTTATATAGGCCTACATTCTATGGATTCAGGGGGAAAGATCTGCCTCCGCGATGAAAACTGAATTACCCCTTTCATCTCGTCCAACGGTCCAAATCCTCTGGGCGCCAGAGAGAGAAAAAGTACTATAAACAACAACAAATCCGGGCAGTTAGGTTATAGAGACAAACAAGAAGCAGCAGGGAGAAATGACCTCCTCTAGAGTGAGAGCCGGGGAGCCACCAACCAACAACACACCTCAGTGTGAGTTAGCGTGCGGTGACAGCTGGAGTGACCCGCTACACGACAGCCGTGTCAGCGGAACTGACACGAATACAATTGATCTGCAGGTCCTGCCGTCGCAGTGACCTCCTATATAAGGTCTGACATAAGGGTCAACAGGTCCAGACGCAGCTTCCACAGGTAAAGAAAAAGAAGAAAAAGGAAGAGAGGAGATGTCTCGTTAAATCGGAGGAAAACAACTCCTGTCTCCTACAGGTCCCAGAACCAATGCTCCAAAGCAGGGTTCAATTTAAAAACTAAACAAAAACAAAAAACAGCAATGGGAAAAATGTTCTATAACAACTTAAGCCCATGTCATTTTATGAGAAGAGAACTAGTGAAAATAGCAGATCTACAAGCTCACATAAGTGAACGTTGTGAGCAATGAGCATATCCATCTGTTTCCACGAGAATTTACTGTAGAATTATGTGTGGGACACTTCTGGAGAACAGCAGACATATAAGCTCACGTCGCGTCGCGTCGCAGATTCAACCGTTGTGAGCTTGTAGATCACTCTCGGCTTAGTCTCGCGTGGCCAGACGGTTGCCTCCGCGATTTGGTCAAATGCTCCCAGCAGACAGTCTGGCAAAGCAGAAAGATAAAAATGAGTGCGAGATGAAAGCGGAAGTGAAGCCCCCACGTCACTTCCGTTTCAATCTCACATCGCACACATTTATCATTATATAAATAAAAATCATATAAGCATGTTTAGCTTGCTGCTTAGCAGAAATGACATTTTAAAATATATTTTCTTGAGCGGTAATGCCCGTTTCCATTACTCGCCGTTCGGGAGCTGCTGTTCCAGACTCTATATAGCATTCAGAGATTGTGGAATAGTTGTCTGGCTACGCGAGACTACTCTCGGCTGCGACGCCGGAACTGCCGCACACCTTCTGCACAATGCATGATGGGACGTTGGAAACTTGTTGATAGACTTGCTATTTTATCTATTTTAGTATTAAAAGAAGCTTGTGGCCACATGGCGTAGCAGTCCGGGCACCTATAGGCTACAATGTAACCTTACAGAGCATCGTGGGTTCGATTCCCGACAATCTTTGATGTCTCTCTCCCCATCTCACTCCCTCTTTCCTCTCTCTACCCTAATCTATAAATACAGCTCATCAAACATATTATATGGACAGTCTACATTCTGATCAGAATCAGGGATAAAACATTATACCCCCACGGCCCATGAAAAAAGAACCCCCAACAAATTGAACACTACCCAGAACCGATGCTCCGATGCTCCCTCTTGGTAATGTAAAACCGATTCACACAGGTGGAACATATGGGTGGCTAAGACTAAAGTAATCATGCAAATGTAGACGATATCATTTGAGAGTCTTAAACTTGCATGCCCCAAGAGCTGTTATAATTTTATGATGCACAGTAACAGTCATTCTCAACCCTTTTCAAGGACCAAATTAATATGTATAAGGCTTTTAGGTGACATTTCGAATACCAGAAAAGTCGCCCTCTTTCAAAGTCGCCCCAGACTCGTTTCCCAACGGGTCTGTGGCCTTAAGCTAGATGCAGATTAGACTAAAATCAAATCTGTGCTTCTGGGGGTCCCTGGAACAAAAAAGTTTGCAATAGGGGTCCATCCGTGGAACATAATATTTTGAGATGGGGGTCCACGGCCAAAAACACCTTTTGGGGGTCCTTAACCACTGATAGGCACATTCTACAAATGTCTTCTAAATCATAACAATTTTCTGAAAAAAACGTATGTTGCCATCAGTGTTTCTCAAACTTTGTCATGTGAAGGACCCCCAGAATGATATGTATTTGGCTACGGACCCCCATCACAAAATATTTTGTTCCAGGGACCCCCAGAAGCAAATATTTGATTTTAGTCTATTCTGCATCTAGCTTAAGGCCACAGACCCGTTGGGAAACGAGTTTGGGGGCGACTTTGAAAGAGGGCGACTTTTCTGGCTACCGACATTTCCATCTTTCCATTCCAACATTTTGCATGTTGAGTTGTCCTCTGTTTGACCCCTTCCATTTTGGGGTTGGATTTGGCAGTCTTGACACGAGAGTGAGATTTCTCACTTTATAAAATGCAATCACAAAATATGATAGTTGAGATATCTTCAGCCGGGCTGATTGCTGTCTTTGGCTTATGCTACAGTTTATAACTTGTCACCAGTAATCAGGTGCAAAAACCCTAGCGGGAAATAATAATATGCGGAGGAAGTCTTTTGTCAGTGAGTCTGTCTGTCTATCAATCATGCAAATTACCTCTCACCTTGCAATATTTATGATAATGCAACCAATGACACTGCGTTAATTGCATCCATTTCTCAGCTCTTCTGAAGGCCTGACACCTACATATCAGATTCGGGCCAATCTCTCTCACTTCTGGTGGGAGTCTATCAATCATCTCCTAGCCTTTGTGTTGAGGGTGAAATATCACATTTATATACGGTAATTCACTTGTTTACCTCCCTCGTCTGTACCTCAATTTGGCATGCAGCTACACAGTAAGAAAAGGGGAATTTGGGGGCAAACCCTATTTGCAGAAGATTCTAGAACTTTATAAAAGGTACATTCGCATGAACCCTATAGTGTCCCTCCCTATTCTGGGCATGTCACAAGGTGGACATTCTGCAAAAATTGGTACTGGTTAGGTATATATTTGGCAAAAATCATGTCAATTTGAGTTTTCAGATATTTAACCACTTAAACCGTCAATACTTAATAAACTTGACCTTTCACTCTGCGTTGTGAGCGTGTAGATCTGCTATTTTTGGCTTAAGTTCTCAGAATTTGGACGCTAGGGTTCAAGTGGTTAATATAATTGGATAATTTGTAGTAACTCTGAGGACCCCCTAGGGTTCCCGGACCCCCTGTTGAAGACCCCTGTACTATAGGGTTTAAGTGGTTAAGGGGCACACTGGTGATTGATTGGTGACTCAAAGATTTAATTTTCACCTCCAGACTGTTCAATGCGTGTTGCTTAAACAGTAATAAGTGCTCTCTGCTCTCACTTGTCTGTCTCTCCTCGTCAAGAAAAAGGCATGTTAAAGCTGTACTATTTACCTTTTTTAACGATTACAAAATGTTATTTTAACCAATCTGTATGGTAGAGTATGTTCACACATCGACTGCCAAGTATTAATTCATTGATTAATCCCCCTCTGAACCGGTCAACCGGGTGGCCAGGATGTAAACAAGAAGCACATCTTTTACCCGGAAAGGAAGTATTTGTATACACGATCATCCGTTCTAGTTAGGGTCCGTAGAATAAAAGCTTGTTTCGACCAAAAGGCACACCTGGGAAAAGAATCCGAGATAAATGGATTTTTCTAAATCTGATACTGTAACATGGAGCAGAGCGGAAATTCTATTTCTCCCCTTAGCAAGTAGAACACTTAACTCAATGGTTAAAATGTCAGCGCTTATGCAGAAGACCCGGGTTCGATTACTATAATAATATTATTATAGTAATTATTATAGAAAATATATATTTAGTACAAAAACAAGAAAATATACAAAGTGTGTCACTTTTTTTTTATTGTGAAAATGTTTGCAATGAATACAGTGTATATATATATATATATATATATATATATATATATATTTTTTTTTTTTTTTTTTTTTTTTTTTTCATATTTTAAATATTATTTGCTAAAATCTTTGCTTCTGGGGCGTCCTTGGATCCAAATATTTTTAGATGGGGGTGGGGCCTTGGACAAAAACATATTTTTGGGGTCATTGACATGAAAAAGTTTGTTTGTACCACTGACATAGCAACATAAGTTTTTCATAAAACTGTTAGAATTGTAAAAGCTGTGAAGTGACCTGTGCCAGTGTCCTTGGCATTGTTCAGGAGGACACAAGCTGCCTCTGACCCCAGACGGGCAGTCTGGCCGGGCTGTTGGGGGGCGAGAGGGGCTATTAAAATATCAGAGCTAAGTATTATAACATACTGGGACACACAGACTTGGTATTAAATATGTGCCCTGGCATCTTTCAGGTAAAGATTAAAAGAGACCCAGGTCTTTTTTTTTTATTCTTGGCCTTCCTTCAAAGGAGGTGACCCTGACCCATTTATAGTTCAAACTATGTAATAAATTACTATTATTTGACAGCATGTATTTTGATTAATTGAATCAAGGGTAGATCACAGGGAGATATTGAGGGTCCTCCTTCAAGAATCAGTGCAGACCTGAAGGATAATGAGAGGTCCTTTGCTGAAATGTGGTCTCCTCTGCTTGACTACTTACCTGCGGAATTGACTAGTGCTGATAGACTTAAAGTACAAAGAGTAGAACATACTGCAGAATGTCCCATTTCACATGTTTTCAAATGTATAAAATGTATGTATGAAAATCTGCCAAATGTACTATACTGTATAGGGCTGAAGTGGGTAATTTATGTTTTGTAATGCTAATCAAAATATTCAAATTAACTAGTAAATTATTTGCCTCTGAGATCTAGGGGAGTAGAAGTAAAAACACTGAAAACTGGAAATACTCCAGTAAAGTAAAATAAAATAAGTATGTACTTGACTAAATGTACTAAGTTACTTTACACCACTGGTCAAGTGTGCAGTGTTGTACAGTAGAGGCCACAGATGGGTGGAAATGCAGGCAAAGGTAACATTTGCATTCAGTCACCAGCTAAAGCGGCATATAAATAGACTTAGAGACCGAGGGACTGACCTGGCTGCCTGCACTGGGCCTAACGAGAAACAAAAAGGGGTCAACACGTCTGACACAGTGGCCACACTCATCCAGAATGGACCTGTGTGTTTCTCTTCTAACTTGCTTAACTTTACTTCATGAAATATCAGTACAGTAGGTACAACTGTGAAAAATAAATGAATAAAATGTCTTTGTTGAAAATGGATGCTGGCACTATTTTATTTGTATTATTGAATTTTAATTTAGTACAGTTTATTCTTATTATTTATGAGTTAAAGAACAAAACAACATCAAAACATTATATATAAAAAATAACCAGAAACCAGAAAGCAAAACGTATCGTCACTGTCGAGCAGAAACCTCGTATCTCCAAGTTTCAAATTTGTAAATTTTTCGTCAAGTGAAGCCCTGCTTCATCATACAAGAATGCTACACAAAACTAGTGAAAATAGCAGATCTAGTACAAGCACACAACGCCTCACGATGCGAGGCGTTGTGTGCTTGTAGATCAGCTATTTTCACTATTTTCATTTATTTTTAGAATGATAAACTCCACCCGAAAACAACGTACTGTACGTGGAACAAGTGAGTTTTTAAGAACTTCTTAAAACAACCCCCTGACTCTGCGTTTCTTACGGTTCCAGAGAGTGGGGGCTGCCACTGCAGTGGCTCGGTCACCCTTCGTGTTTAGCCCAGTTTTGTGGGACAGCCAGAAGGCCTCTTTGGTCAGAAGACCTGAGAGACCTCGCATTGTCAAGGGGATGCAGTAAATTATGTAGCTGTTCTTCCTCCTCCTTTTCTCCGCTCCAGTTGGTTCTAAAATTAAAACGTCCACAAGTGAAAAGATCCACCACATACTGTACCAAAATTACTTATCTGATTTTGCTTTTAAATAATGTTTTAAAGCCTTTGAATAAGGTAGCATGTAAACAAACATAAAATCCATAAATGGTACTCAATTATACATAGTTCCATCCACTTCTGGACCAACAGATGTTGATGCAACAGTGAGCTTTCATCGACTCCTTCACAGTTCACTATTCACAGTCAGAGTTATGTTGTTTGGTTTTGTGGGTTGAAGCGATATAAAACCGGGTTACTGCAGTCCATGCACTACAACAAGGGTCTTCAACAGGGGGTCCGGGACCCCTAGGGGGCCCTTAAAGTTAGTACAGGGGGGCTGCCAAATCCTTGTGTGATAGGATCATTCTTTTAACCCATTTAGGCCTAACCTATAGTTAGGCCCAAATCAGAAATTAGCCTACAAAAACAAATATGTTGATACACTGTACATGTCCTGTAAGCCCCTCCCATACACTAAAATGTGTACCCGGCCTGAATGGGTTAAATTAACAACTTGAACCCTCGCATGCCTATTCCAAGGAGAACTTTAGCCAAAAGTAGCAGATCTACAAGCTCTCAACGCCTCGCGCCATGAGGTGTTGTAGATCGGCTATTTTCGGCAAACAGGTTTGGTGTAGAGGTAGAAAAGAGCAGACCAAGTACATAGTGAAAGGTCAAATTTACAAAATATCGATGATTTAATGTCTGAAAATACACATTAACATGAATCCAACATAGACTGATGACAGTGCTGTCAAACAAGTCTATGAATCTATTTATGATGAAATCGATGGAAATCTCCATCACACATTGTACAATATGTAGAGGGGGTCCCTGCTTCATCTCTCTCTCAGCTAAGGGGTCCTTGGCCTGAAAACGTTGAAGACCCCTGCACTACAACATTAGATAACCTTCACAGGAAAGTAAAGCAACCCAAGCTGTTGCAACCCAAGCTGTTGTTCCTCAAGCATGGCTCAGAAAACATCAGCAGAGCAGGACTCTAATCTTGCAGCAATCATTTTTATCACGCATTTCGTCTGCCTTTTTCATAAATCACAGCTGAGTGGCCCCGATCGAACCCGATTCGACTACACGTTTCAGGATAATAACTTCTGGACAACAGAAAACTGTCTCGCTCTCGTAATGGGAATGTTTTTCTTTCCCTACTCTGGCTTGATGCACTTCGCTTTGATGTGTTCCCCTAAACTTCCCTTTCCCTGCAGATGTGCAACGCAGCTGTCAGCTGCAGCAGTCACCCAAATGGATTAAGCGATCACAGGCAAACACGTTCTTGTTAACAATTACAGTCGAATGATGATCTGAAGGTTAATGTAGCAATAATTGAATCTACGGTAATGATGGCCGCAATAAATTATGATGGCAGGAGACGTTATCGTTGAATGACCAAAAAAGTGTTTTTTCCCCCCAGCATAATGTATGTACGCAGGTCAATACCTTGAAATTTGGTAAGGGAGATTGTAATCTCACAGTAACCTGAGTAGATATTAAGATATCTTACGATTAGATAGATTTCTAACGATAAGATACTGTATATATCAAAATCTAGGTGCACAACTATTGAAAAGTGTTTAACCACTTGAACTAAGTACGCTTTTAAATTTATTTTTTATTTTTTTTAAGATCTGCGATTTTCTCTGGTAAACGTGTTAACTTGTGATTCAGGAAGGAACTTGTAACCCTTTTTTATAAAGCAAAATATATATATACTGTAAACACATGCATCTCAGGCTGGTCTCATGTCTAATGGAGGCATTTTCAGTTCAATATATAAATTACCAGTTGGAAATAATTGCTATTAGTACTCTGTGGGTACATACAATACGTGTTTAGCAAGGGTGAACCAAGTGGAAATTAAACACCATCACACATGCTTCTCCCCCATGTGTGCCACAGAAACAGAATCAGGGCAAACCTCAGACGTATGTAACAAAGGTCACCAGTTAGATTAAAACCCACAGTGCCCTCAAACATACATCATGCACTCATTAGCTGACACCAGAAACGTCTGACTATATTAACCACTTTCAATCTGGCGTCCCATATATTATTTTTGTTCAAAAATGTGCAAACATTTAAAGATTAAAAAAAAAATCTATTATAATATCTATATTGGCTATATCAGTGGTTCTCAACATTTTTAGGCTGTGACTCCCAAAATAAACATATTTGAACTGGGGACCCCTACCCTGACAAGCCCTTGGAATTGTAGGTATTACATTTAGTGTTACTCGGTTCCATAGATAAATATAGTGAAAATAGCCGAACTACAAGCTTGTGAGCTTGTAGATTGGATATTTGTTTGCCTCTTTCTTACTTAATATTTGTCAGTTTGGTATTAAAAAGGTCTTGAAAGTCCTTAAATTGTCACTTTATAAATGTGCAGATACCCTGTGCACACTTATACTGTATGTTGGATTATTTACCGTTGAGTAAGAAAACAAATTGACATTAATCTAATTATCTGGGGACCCCACAAAATAATTTGGGGACCCCACTTGGGGTCCCGACCTGAAGTTTGAAAACCACTGAAACTTTCATGTTTCTCTCTTCCTTTTTTCAGTGTCCCGGTGTGATGAGTTGCTTGCATGTATAGATCAGCTATTCATTGTACATTGAACTATGCAGTACAGGGCCAGTTAAATCCTGTTGTTGACTGATGGGCTCCCCCATGGGTCTAGACTTGGTCCTCTCCTTTTTTTCTCATCCACACCAAACCTCTAAATATGCCAAATGTTTGCTTTTAATGACACGTTCAGAACAGGGACACTAGGGATCATGTGGATAATGTCCTTAGTTAGGAAAGCAAATATTTTTGTCAGAACAGCAGGAAGAGATCATGTATCTCGTATAGGTCAGTGGTTCTCAACCTTTTCAGGTCGTGACCCACTGAAATAATCATATTTGAACTGCATGGGGACCCCCCACCCTGATAAGCACGTGGAATGTAGGACTGGAGTTGAGGCATTCCATTTAGTTTGACTCAGTTCCACAGATAAATATTTGTGAAAATAGTTGATCTACAAGCTCACCCACACCTCGCTTTGCAATTTTTGCCTGTTTCTTATATTATTTGACCAATAATGTTTCACTAGTTGTTATAGTAGAGTTTGTTGATAACAAATGCAATAACAGTATTTTTCTTTTATTTTTCTCTCTTTTGTTTATAGCAGTGGTTCGCAAACTTTTTTAGGCTGTGACCCCCAAAATAAACATAATATGAACTGGGGACCCCCACCCTGACAAGCACTTGGAACTGTAGGTATTACATTTAATGTAACTCGGTTACACAGATAAATATTGTGAAAATAGCAGATCTATATGCTCACAACGCCTCACACTGCGAGGCGTTGTGAGCATGTAGATCTGCTATTTTCACAATCACCTCTTGCTTACTTAATATTTGACAGTTTGGCCAGTTTGGTATTAAAACGGTCTTGAACGTTCTTAAATTGTCACGTTATAAATGTGCAGATACCCTGTATACATAGGTTTGTTTACCGTTGAGTCACCAAGGAACCCCAGAGACGCAAACCTGGCCAGAGTATGAGCACATGATGAATGCTGGCCTGGGAAGACCAATCCTGATGACCTTTTCGCATCGTACAGTACCACACTTTACTTGGAAAACATACTTGCTAACCTAGTTTACATTCAATGTACCACGCCAAGGTCATTAGGAGACATGTACCCCATACATCACAGAGTTTGTGGCTGTAAGCACATTATTAAAAAGTTGAACAATGCACTCAAGGGCAGTGTGGTTCAGGCCAATACGGGATCACGGTCCTCCAAGCGCTTTCTTATTGTACAGTGTTAATTCGCCACTGAGCAGCAACTCAAAGCGTTCAATTTCACAGTATCAGAACAAACATGGTCCATATAATGGCACAGTTGGCTGAGACCACATCAGTCTGTGGCTAACGCAATATAACCAAACAAAGAGGATCTGTTCAGAACCACGAGAAAGCATTAATCACTATAGGCCTACACTCACGCACACTATAGGGAACCTGACTTTGACCATTTGGTTTACATGGAAACAGAGTACAGACATGGGATGTATGTTCTGTAAACTACCCCCTTCTGAGCTTCAAATTCAAAGTGTAAAACAAGAAGAAAACGTTTTGACACTTTCTCTCTCTGCCAGCCACCCTTTTGCGTGTCTTTGTTTCTTTGTTTTTAAGCTGAGCAGCCTCTGTTCCATTAGACACATGGGGCGAGCAGCGGCCACGGCTGGATCAATACCGGTCCCATTAGGGACCCCCATTGAGGCTAGGCTGCTGCACATTGACCAGGACACCCTGCACGCTGAAGAGACCCCTACAGACCCCCGCCTGAAGCTCTCATCCATCAAGCCCCGGCTCTATCAAGCCACAGCCTCTAAAGGTACAGAACACAGGCACTCGTCTGGTGAGGCAGCGAGCGCTATTATGAGCAGTGATTACTGCATTGCCACACGAGTGTGTTCATCAGCTGTGTTTATGGAAATCACGCTTCCTGCGTGGAGACGGATCGAGGACAGCCAAAGCAGCTGTTGGCCGGAATAATCGAAAACTATTACGTAGGGCCTATTCACGGAACGCTCGCAATGAATTGTGGCTGATTTCATAAGCCGCGTATCGTCGCTGTCGGGTGGAAACCTCGTAACTCCAAGTTTCAAACGTGTGCGTTCTTTTGCAAAGTAAAGCCCTGCTTCATCATACAAGGCCGTCGCACAAAAGTAGTGAAAACAGCCCATCTACAAGCACACTGTAGATCGGATGATTTCACTAGTTTCACTAGTTTTCAGCAGTGATAGCTGAGTGGTTAGTGTTCACACCTAGGACTCCGGAAGTCCCAGAGGTCGCAGGTACGCTTCCCCGCTCCAGCTATCACTGCTCCCCTCCCCATGCGCCTTTTGCGAAGCACTGGGGGTCAGCTGGGTTAAGCTGAAAACTGAATTTCCCTTGTGGGAGGACGTAGGTAAATTCTTCTAGTTTAAATCATTGTAAATGATAAATGCAAAACAAACGGTTTTGGACATACAAGGTTTTCACCCGACAAAGACGATATAGAATATAGTCTGCAAATGCGTTTGCGGGGTGCTCGAGCAAACTAAAACGGCAAGAAAACCACAGCCTCTAACAAACAATCGCAGGCCATTTTACGAGGATTTGCACACCAGTCTAATCATTTCAATGGGGGGGCAAGGCGGTTGCTGTATCTCACGCGATATATTGGAGCATGATATATATATATATATATAGTTTGTGTGCAATCTCAGGATCACGCTACTCGCTGAATGAAAAAAATACTGATCTATGGTTGTTGTTTGCGCTGCAGTTAGCTCTGCACTGGCCCGCGCTGCAAGCCTTTGGGGATATCCCCGTCTATTCATTCCCCTGTGAATAATGTGGCACATCTCATGTCAGATGGAAACATAATGGTGCCCCGGCTCTTCCCACTCAGCACAATTTACAATGGGCCATTCTGTGTTTCCCCCGGCCGTAGCACTTCATGCCTTACATGGCTGCCCAATGAGAGGGTGATTTGCGGAGAGGAGAGAAGATGCATGTGGTGACCTTACGCAGGAACACAGCCCACACAAATCATGCTGGTTGACCTCTGGCTTCGCGGGATGGCGCAGATCAATCCTGATTATTCTGGCTTTGCTGTTGTTGTTGTGTTTCTCCCTCGTGTGCTGACAAAAGGCCAGGCACACTGTTGCCTTATGGCGAAAAACAAATAAATAAATAAAATGTATAAAAAATAAAAAATAAGAAAATAAATAACTGATCCACATAGCTTCACTTTATTTTATAAAAAAAATCTCCTGATGTAACATTTTGTTCTTAGGTCAATATAATTAGCTCTTAGTTTAACCAGCTTTGTATCCAGCGGGAATCCTCCAATTGTGAGCAATATGTGAAATTAGTGTACACATTTGGTTGCATCATGTCTTAAATCATTGTTATACAGCAGTGGTTCTCAACCAAGCTTTTCAGGCCGCGACCCCCAAAATAATCATATTTCAACTGGGGACCCCGCACCCTGCACAAGCACTTGTTAGGAATTATAGGAGTTGGCATTACATTTAGTTCGGCTATTTTCACAATGTCTGCCTCTAATATTTGACAATTTGACCAATGTTTGACCAGAGGTACTAACAAGGTCTTTAAAGTCCTTAAATTGTCACTTTAGAAATGTTCAGATACCCTCTATACACTTAAACTTTGTGTTGGTTTGTTTACTGTTGAGAGAGAAATCAATGTTGCACATTAGGTTAATCATCTGGGGACCCCCCCAAAATAATTTGGGGTGAGTTATACGGTATGTTGATACTGCTATTGATTACCTCCTGTCTAGTGTCTATATGGGATGTACCGGTAGTAGGTCCTTCTGTGTACATAATGCAAATTAAATACCGGTAATTAATACCGGTAATTGCAATCAGGGAAGCCGATGCATACACTTCGCCCAAAGACCCAATTTGAATCATTGCGTCCCCCAAAGACTGGGACAGATATTAGCTTTTTTATTTTATTTATTTTGGTTCTCGGAAACCATTGGTTGCCACTCGAATTGCCACTCGGCACTGCACACCCATATAGGACACATGGCAAGTTTGAGGCCATTCGGTCATAGACGGCACCCCCGAGTTATGCCTGGCTCACACAGACATATACACACACATTTTGTGAATTAGTGGTTCGGGCTGCCATGTGGCCCTCACTCCTACGTCGCACTGCCGAGTCATAGTGTTGGGAGCTTTGTCAGAGTTCCTTTTTGTACCCGTATGTCTGTGTCCCTTTTATGCCCATATATGGGGATATCTGTGTCTGTCAGTCCTTCACTTGTATGCCCATATTAGTAAGGGGAACATAAGTAAATCGTTACCAAGAAATTTCTTCACCAATGTGTTTCTAAAAGTGTGTAATAATATGTACTAAAAGGTTGAAATTCAACTCCCGGGGGAAACCTCATAAAAGAAATGATTTGTGTTTGTGTCCCATTAACTTTACTATACAGGAAAAAAATACAAAAAATAAATATGCTTTAAGTAGCATGTGAGGGGTCAAACTAGGGGTTTTTCATGATACTGAATCCATTGCAAGCATTTGTTTTGCACAAAAACATTCTGTGGGCTACAAATGGCCCCTAAAAACAGTGAAAAGTGATGATTCATCACTAAACCATCGTTTTGTGGGTCCGTTTTTAGCCCAAGGAATGTTTTTCAAATATCTTATAAAATCCCCTTACTATATGGAGATATCTGATGTTACAGTATCAGTATGCCCTTATAATGGGATTCCCATCCATATATGGGCATATCGGTTTGATCGGCGGTTCTGAACAACTGGACATATACTCCACGTTTTTTTCGCACTCCCTCGAATCCTTGCCGCTGCTCGCACCGAGTTTGAAGTCGGTCAGTCACATGACCATATATGGGCGTAGCGGTTGGATCTGTGGCTATGGACAACCAGAGCTCTTTATCTGTCCATCATTGTCCCCTTTATGCCCATATATGGAGTTCGCTGTTGTCATCAGTATATGCCCATAAATGCCCATATTTTGCGGGGTTACAATACATAGGATGAATAGATATTGTTATTATACGGGGGCACGGTGGAGCAGTCGGTAGCACTGTGTGTCATGAATGCATCAGCACTCTGGAATGGGATTTCGGCATGGCTTTGGCCTTTGTAACGGCTCACTTTTTGAAGTAGCCATTACAGCTCTGGAAATAGAGCTCCCCAACACATGCAATGATGTGAGCTGTGTCTGCGTCCTGGGCTGGCCAATGGCAGGAGCAGCATAACTCATTTCAGACCAGTATGTCTTTGAAGAAACCCATCAAATCTGCCAAATCCATCAGCCGTCCCCACAGAGGCATTTGCCAGCCCGAAGAAACTGATCATCTGTCGAGGGGATTGCAGTCCATAGTGGTGGAGGAAGGCCATTTTTTACTGGCTCTTTAAATACTTAATGCAGGAAGGTGCCATGGGCCACAGCCAGAAAAAGGAACTCTCGGAGTCCACAGCCTGCTTTCAATCAGCCCGCCTTAAGTCCGAGTTATACTTTGTCGCAGGGTGGTGCCGCGCGCTGAAATTAGCCGATATACAAGCTCAATACGCGTCGCATCCGCGAGTCCGCGACGCGTTGTGAGCTTGTATATCAGCTATTTCCGGCTCGCAACACCGTCGCACGGCGGAGCATAGATGAGGTATTAGGTGGACAGGGCAACAGAGAAGAAGTCTAGGCTTTCAGGAGTGGCTTTTAATAAAGCCATTTGATGAATAGGAGCTGAATCGAAACAACGCCTTTCATCCAGAGGAGATGTTATTCCAGTCTGAATAATGGAGCAAAAAGAGATATGGCCGCTTGTCAGGTGGAAACCTTGTATGTCCAAAACAGTTACTTTTCAGGAAATGAAAAATATAATACAAAAATGTTCCAATGGATCCAGTGTAGTTAAAAACCCACAGACGGACTTAACTGCTTTCAACCTGGAATCCTGCCTTACGCTGAAGTGAAATTGGCAATATGAAAAGAAATATATAAAGATGAATTATGGACATACAAGGTTTCTGCCCGACAGCGACCATGTGCAATTTGATATTCTTCTTGCCAAGACTTGTCAAATCTGCATCACAAACACGTGTCCATTATCGTTAATAAGCTTTGCATGAGATGTCATTTCAGAAATATTGATTTTATTCGAGCATGACAGTTTATACCTTGATATCTAGGCAAGTTTGAATACTAGACTACAACGAAATGACTGTTATTATTATCATCATTATCCGGAGACCTTTATGTGCATAGCCCAATTATTTTTTAAGGTTTCTGGAAGAAAATACACAATCACGATGACATAATAACCTTTATTTGTTCAGACAGAAAGTCATGACTCAGCTTGCTCACTTCAATTGTCAGAGTCCCCCATGTTCTGTCCCAGTTTCCCCTGAATTCATGATGCATCATAATTGCTCATTATTCATCTCTCCTAAAGCCAAAAGAGGTTTTCTATTTTTTTTTAAATGCCCTTGTAACATTGACTCAAGCTTTTTAATTAAACACAGCATTCATTTTGTCTTTATTTGTCAATCAAAAGCGGCCTCAGACGAAGCATGGGGGGTGGAGTGGGAAAACATTATGTTTACCTTCATAATGATGAAACCAGAGAGAAGATTAAGCCCGGAGAGGATGTTTGCGTTTTGGATTATTCTGTTGACATCTGACAGTTTGTTCACTTTCCTTGTTCAGCTTTATAAACAGCGTCAACAGAATATTCAACCCCACGCTGTTCTCTTAGAAGAACATAAAGCCATTGCCAGTGGTGGGAAGTAACTAAGTACATTTACTCAAGTAGGCCTGAGGTACCTTTACTTTACTGGAGTATTTCCAATTCTCAGTACTTTTACTTCTACTCCACTACATCTCAGAGGCAAATATTGTACTTTTACTCCACTACAATTATATGAAAACTTTAGTAACTATAGTTACTTTGTAGATTTTGATTATTATTATAAAACACACTCACTACATTTTGAGCGGTAAAGGAACTAAGCTCCACCATCTGGCTTTGTCCGGGACCCCAAATACGTCCAGGCCCCCAAAAATGTCCAGTCTCTGAAGCGTGGCCTACATATGGCCTAGATCTTGGCACAAAGTGCTCAAAGTTTGTTGTCGGGCTCTGAAGCGTAGCCTGCATGTCAACTCAAAACCTATAACCACGTGTGCAAGGACGCGCTGTGATTGGCTAGTACGCTTGTGCAAGGATGCGCTGTGATTGGCCAGTAGCCACTTTGAGTGACAGTCGGGGGAAACGCTAACAACGTTCGGCACAGCAACTCGCTCGCTTGAGACCGCGGCACCACGCACCTCCGTCACGGTCAAAAACGATACTTTATCGGATAAAACATCGAGAGGCACTTCCGTGATGGTCACAGAAGCAGGGTTTGGTTATAAGCACAAGTGGGGCAGGATTTAGTATGTGTTGTGGCCTACATCTTGACACAAAACGCACAAGGTTTGTTGTAAGGCCCAGGGTCACATTGGCCAAGCTTCGAGTGACGCTTAATGGAATTAACTCATATATAGCACAGCTCACTTCACATTAGGTGTGATTTTGTATTTTTACTTATTTTGAACTTGTTTGCTTTACTTGTAAGTTGTAACAGAGTATATCTACATTGCAGTATTGATACTTTTGCTAACATGTGAGTACTTCTTCCAGCACCGCGTAGAAATTATAAATCCATTGCACACTGGTTCCTTCAGGAGGAGGGGAGTGCTTTTTTAGTATCCGAGGTCAATGAGTCATAGCTAACAGCTGGGCAATATATATTGATATTATATCAATATTGTGATGTGGTATAAGTATTTTGTCCATATTGCCCATCCCTAATCACAGCCATAACTTTTCATGGTCGGTGACGTTCAGTTTTGCAACAAGTAAAATGTATTTGATTATTAATTTCACCTTGGAATTATTAAAAGATTGATCGTCTAATGCATTATACATTTGCCCCAAAATTAAAATCCTAGTAAAAAGATTGATAATCCAAGACTAAGTCACCAAACTTTTGATTTATCATCTCTAACACAATTCAAGATGCACGTCCCCTTACTCATCTCCAGAAATCACCTCTATTTATCTTCGCGACAAGACCAGTGGATTAGGCGACCATAGCAGACGAGTCTACATGGTTGCATCTGTAAATTCCACATTATATTTCCCAGAAGAGCACACCTGGACACTAGAAAGCAAAGCCTTTGTTATCTAAATGGGTCATGATCTGTTTTCTCCCCCGACAGGTACCGGAGGTTATTATTATTGAGGCCACGTTCACCCTAATCAATTTCCACTGCTTAGGACCATTCATCTCCATATCCATGTTTGACTTCTATATTCGGTGCAACATGCCAGGTAATAATGGAGGAAGCAGAGCTCTGAATTATTGCAAGATTTACCCAAATAAAAACGATTTTCATTTTCCCTCCTCTCATATCTTCTTCTCCTCCTTCTTTGACTTATGGCAGTCCACCAGGTCTCTGTGTTTGGATGAGTGGAGTTCAGCATATCACAGACACATGCTGGCCTGGAGGAGATTACTTCCACACTGTACACGTTATTCTCTGTATCCTCAGCCAATAGTCCCTCACGTCATATTCTGACTATCAGTCACTCCTCCTGTCACTCCTCTTTTTTTCCCTCTACACCAAAACTCTTTGCTACAAAGTATAATATATCGTTGTTGTCGGGTGGAAACCTTGTATGTCTAAAACCTTCCTTTTCTTTGGTTATTATTTTAAAAACGATGCGAGGCGTTGTGTGCTTGTAGATCTGCTGTTTTCACTACTTTTGTGTGACACTTTTGTATGATGAAGCAGGGCTTTCATTTACCAAAAAACATACATTTGAAACTTGGAGATACAAGGTTTCTGCTCGACAGTGACGATTACTTTAAAGTAAAGGAAAAGTGTCGTTATACAGAATGTCCCATTTATCGACAATAGCAGATCTACACGTTGTGAATTTGTAGATCTGGTGTTTTCCATGTTTGCCTTTTTTTATTGTATTTCTTTTTTGTGGCAAGATTTGTCAAAAGAATGTTCGCCTGACATGACCAGAATAGGGACGCTAGGGTTATTGATTAACCCTAGATTGCAATGTGACGTGTTGTGAACTTGTAGATCTGCTGTCTGCACTATACTGTATATAGAATGAAGTATTTTCTATTTAAGTAGTTAATTAGCTGAGCCACAAAGAGATGAGGCTCGGTGTGAACAGTAATTCTGTGCATGCTATTGTGATTTCTAAGCATAATCTTGTTTGGGGGGAGACGTCCTGTTGGTAAAGCATGTGAGTGACACATCTCTCCCCAAAAACAGGCATGGATTTTTCTTTTCTGTCCAATTTCCTCTGCCTATTACGGCTAAACACCCATGGCGATTATGTGCATAATCACGGGAAATCATAAATAAATTGCCGCTGCAATTTGCTTCTCCAAAGGAAAACGTAACGCATTTGAAGACCACTGCAGGTGTTGACAATCAGACACATAAATGGGGATTGGTCATTGTTCCTGGTACAGAAATAGCATCAGGTTATACGTGACATCTCTCCCTATTGACAGACAGGATTCTCTCTCTCTCTCCAAACGTCCCAGTTTTGTTGAAGTCCAATACCTTTAACCCATTAAGATCGGGAAAGCGTCTGTGTCACAAACTAGCCTACTTCAACCTTTATTTTTTATATTTGGCTATTCCCAAGCTTGTAGATCTGCTAGATTTTTTTGGGCAAATATTTGAATATATATTTTTTAAAACGAACATTTGTAACTCAAATATTTGCTTTGGGTGGTCCCTGATACATAATATTTCGAGATGGGGGTGGGTCGGTGGCCAAATACATAATTCAAGAGTTCCTTATTAAAAGTTTTGAGCATCACTGATAATAGAAACATTATGTTTTTCAAAATATTCAAAGACTTGCACAAATGTTCAAGATTTAAAAAAAAATAGCTGATCTACAAGCGAGTTTGCATATCTGCTATTTTTTAAGAGCTAAAGCATATAATAATGTTTAAAGCGGTTTAAGTCTAACGCGACACAGATGCGTTCCAGGTCTTTAATGTTATGCCGTGCACCGGAAACAGACACTCTAGGCTTTATGTCCTTGTGTTTTAAATGCTTTCTTTCAGTTTCTGAAGTTTTTACTTGGTGTGACGATTCTTTTGTATGCAATGCCTGTTGTAGCACTTTGAGATTTTCACCAATGTAAAGTACATTATAAATCAAATCTATTATTATTATTATTATTTATTATAAGCTAACAAGGGCTCATGGATTTATAGATGGGATATTTTCAGCATGCAACACCATTGTACAACAATAAACCTTAGGGTTTGGAGTATTAATCATAATGGATGTCCTTCATATTTATTTTCATTATTCATTATTTTCAAACCATTTTCAAGTCTCCAAAATTACTTGTGTTTACTTCCATGTGTTTCTCTATGGCTACCGCACACTTCCTCTTAACTTATACAATACAATCTGTTGGTATTTTGCCTCCCAGATGTCTTGAAAGGGAAGAGACATGTTTGGGTATTTCTATACACAGAAGAGCAGCACTGCCATATACACTATGTTATCCCTAGCACACAGCAGGGATAACACTGCATCCTGATCCAAACATGTGTCCCAGGACATGTGTTCACAATCCACAGATACCGTAATAGTCAAGGGAAGTTGAAAGTATACAGTACTCAGAATAGGCTTATCGCCACCTCTTTCCTGTTAGTAATACAGTCAACATGCAGTAAATAGTTCGTAAAAATGATTATTAGTTTCAATATCTGCCAGGAGATTCAGGCATTCATTATGTCTGTCTGTCTGTCTGTCTGTCTGTCTGTCTGTCTGTCTGTCTGTCTGTCTGTCTGTGCAACTGCAGTGAGAGCAGTGTTGGAAAGAGGCGTGTCATCAGAACTCTCATGTGGTGTTCCACATGTCATTGTGACATCACAATGACAACACATGCTGTAGGTTCAATTCCTAAAGTGAGTAGCAGGTACACACACAAAATCACCCAGAGACTTGCTCACATCATGAACTCTATGTGCCTCATGTACCCAACAGTATCACACTACATGTAATCATACACAACTCATACTAAAAGGACCGCAATGGAAACAAAGCCTTGTTTTGTGTTATCCTGTTGAATAGTGGGTCAGACGTTTGTTACAGATGTATGTGTGTGACACATGATTTTATTTCATGGTCAATACAGACATCAAGCAATCAATCAATCAATGAATCAATCAATCAATCAATCAAATGACCTTTTTCAGAAAGAATATGGTTAGAAATACAGTGGTCATTATCACTGTTCAGTGGTGGTACGATGTGTCTAAGGTTCTTAGTTCAACGCCAACACGTTAAACTAATATTTTCACTTTTCTCCCAAATCCAACCAAGCTGAAGAGTTGTCAGTCCTTGGTTCAGTGGTTCTTGGTTCAAATTCACCTTTTGACTGTGCACCATAGCACAGTCTATAATTATCATAGTCATAGGTCTATCATTGAGAGCAACAGAGATTTGAGTTGTATAGTAGAAAACATCAGTTCTCCCATGAGCAATTTGAAAATATGATAGCTGTCAGTGTCACTACCAGTTCATCTGCGGCACAGCATGATATGTCAAAGACCTGTCATTTACACTTTACACCAAAATCCTATGAAGGTTATGTATTTACTTGTCATCAATATTACCAGTCCCTCTGTGGTGCCGTGCAGAAGACGTGCCAGTGCTTTGTAAACAGAAGCGTTGCAGTTCAAAACCAAGCATTAGGCACATAATCTATAATCCTGGCTGTAATCCTTCAATGAAGAGGATGGCAAGAGAATGGACCATGCAAAAATAATGGTGGGGTAGTCGTGAGATAATGTTTCTCATAATAGATGTTTGGAGTTCAAAACTCAGACTAATAAATCCTTCTCCTTTAGTCCTCCTAAGCCAACTCCTGGCAACTGCTCTTGCTTATATAGCCTTTAGTCTTGGAGGAATATAAGCATCTTTTGATGGCTAGCATAAACACTTCAAACATCATTAATGTGTGAAGAGTGTGAACATTTTGTAGTGCAGTGGTGAGGTCATCAGACTTTGAATACTGAGATTCCTTGTTCAATTGCCATGCCTGCCACGCTGATTAAATTGTTGTGGCGGGTGAAGTTTCAATTTGAAAGTAAGCAGGCATGCTCAATACAGTAGCTCAGTGGTAGAAATGATGTTGCTTGCGTGAGAGACATGAGTTCAAATCCTGGCTAAGATATCGTTACTGTCCGGCAGAAACTTGTATCTCCACATTTCACATTTTTCCGTTTTTCCGTATAGTAAAGCCCTGCTTCATCATACAAGACTGTCGCACAATAGTGCAAATAGCAGATCTACAAGCACACAACGCCTCACGGTGCGAGGCGTTGTGTGCTTGTACATCAGCTATTTATACTATTTTAAATCATTTATAAAACGATAAATACAAAACAAACGGTTTTGGACATACAAGGTTTCCACCCGACAACGACATGAAGGTTACAGAGTGCAGCTTTAACTAATATTTTCCATTGCCAACTCTTTAAATGTTTTAAAGACATAACCTGCAGGCAGGAACTCTTCAAGTGCTCTTCTTTTATATTTTCTTGTAAGATATATACTGCACTATACAGTCATGTATTAACCTTTTTTATGACATAGAATAGTACAGTGTTTCTTGATGACAGTATGACATTTGTTTGGCATACAGTGCATACTTTAGATTACAGTATAATATCAACAAGATTGAGAAGGCAGATACAGTGTGCCTTGTGGCTGCAGCCAGTCAAAGCATGCATTATAATTCCTTTTCGGCACGAGGTCCCAGGTTCAAATCCAACCCTGTCTTGTCTTGCATGTCTCTCCCATTAGTTTTTCTGTCTCTCTATAATGACTTACCTGTAATAAAGCATAAACATGCCAAAATAAATCATACAATGTCAAAGCTAATAAACACTTGTTAAGTAGGCCTATAAGTTTCACTTTAACTACTTGTGAAACAAAATGTGAAACAGTACTGTGATGAGATTTCAGTGTCAGGCCATTTTCACAAATACCGAGGTACTGACTATAGTAATTTAATGTCTATGGTTCTGATATGGTGCCGTCTATGGTTAATGACTATACTGACTATGGTTAATGACTATGGTGCTGCTGACTATGATACTGACAATGGCTATAATTGGGGGCCCATTCACTGTTGGCAAAAATGTGAATGACTCAAATGAAATGGTGCATCACAACTCAAATTCACCAGGATAACCATAAGGGAGTCAACCAAGGGACCTCTGTATTCAAAGTCTGAGAACTTCGCCTGAGCACTACAGTGCTTTCACACTCTTGACAGGTTCTCAGTGCTTTTGAAATGTTTTTCCTGGGTGTTAACTTTCAGAACATGCTCTGCTCTCTGAAGAGGAACTTCAGCAGCACAACCACGGCAGGCACCGGAGGTATAAGAATGTGATTTTAACCGATGATGTCTAGTGACTCTCAACCTTGTGAATTTCAAAGGACTGCCAGCCTGATATGCATTAGGCCACAGGACCCCATTTGATCAAACTGTTGTAATGCCTGGGCTGGCACCCCAATCTACACTGTGTTAACCTAATAACCTAACTTACGGGTCCGTACCAACGGACCCGTAAGGGTGAATTTGATTCAGTTGTAGACTGACCCATACTGTACGGACCCGTACTGTAAGTGTCCATGTGGACCCTTAATGGTCCCGGGACCTGACTTTGGGAACCAGTGATCTAGAGCAGGGGTTTTCAAAGTGGGTGACGGGACACCCTGGGGTGCCTTGATGCCAGTCCAGGGGTGCAGCGAGATCATAATTTGATAATAAATGGAATTCATCAATATCACTTCACTATGCTTAGTAAAACAGTCCTGATTTGCACTGTACTTGAGTTCTTTTTCTATCTACGACAACTCTCTTCACCAAAAATAGCAGATCTACAAGCTCACAACACGTCACAACCTTCCCCCCAGAATAGGCATGCTGGGGTTCAAGTGGTTAAACGTCAAGTATAACGTTATTTTCAGTCAGTTCTGATGGAAATGGATATTTCTCCAATATGATATAAGATTAAAAAAATTAACAGTGTAACTCAGGGGTGCCGTGGATGAAAAGGTTCTTTACAGGGGTGCCCTGAGTCAAAAAGGTTTGAAAACCCCTGATCTAGAGAGCATCTTAACACACTGAAACGACCGCACTTGCTGTTCTGTGACAGCCGTTTCTTTTCACCGTGACAGCGGTGATAGTTTCACCAGGAGAGTACAACATGTGCTGAGGTCCATGCTATCTTGCCCAGTTCGCCTCCCCAGCCGGTACGAGTGAACAGTGCCTGGAATCCAGACTGATTGCTATGTTCGTCTTTTGGATTTTTTCCTCTTTTTTTCTTTACTCCACTCATGATAAGTGGAGTGAAAAAAAGACAAAAGACAAACTTTGCAATCAGTCTGTGTTCCAGACTAGACAGTAACAAGGACACAGCTCCCTGCTGACGTCCCACCCGCACACCCTGCCAACTGTGTTTGTCAACCCAGGCCAAGCTGGAGACACTGAGAGATGGCTAACAAATCCAGTTTCTGCAGTAGTGAGGGCTTTACCTCTACGCCAGTGGTTCCCCAAGTAGGGTCCTCTGGGGACCCCCAGGGGTCCTTGAGGGCTTTTCGGGGGGTTCCCCTGCAAAACGTGGAATAGTTTCATTTAACCATATCTTTTCAAATGGGGATCCGTGGCCTAATACTCAATTTGGGGGTCTTTGACAAAAAGATGTTTGAGAAGCAGTGCTCTACACCAATTGTTTTGTGCATACAGTACATTGGCAGTGCACCATTCACTGCATATTGATTTGTTGAATTCACTGCTATAGGTTAGGTTGCTTGACAGTGCGCTGTTCACACACGGCCTATTAATTGCTGGAGTGACTGAAATGGTATGTGAATACAGACAGTGCACCATTCAGTCCATGTCTGGGTTGACTGATAGGTCAAATCTACCTGGCAGAGGGGTCATCATCCGTTGCATATTGATTGACCAATGGTCTAGCAATCGAATGAACTAAATAGTTGTGCACCATGCTATGTTGTTCCACTCTACGTGTCAGTTCACCTTTTAGTGACTCCACTGCGCCCCTACAGATCTGGTAAATGGATTTTTCTGGCCAATTTCTATACAGAAGGTGGTGGGTGAGAATCTTTCCACCAATGAGAGAAGGGCTTTAAACACATTAAAACCGTTTGTTTTGGTGAGTAGCGAAAGTGTAGGATATTCTTTATTTTTGATAAAGTCGAGAGGCTGTGCTACTGGGGGTATGTGGGCAATGGCCGAATTACAAATTAAATAGGCCAATCAAGTATAGCCTTGCATAGCCAGACAAATCTGCCAAGCGAAATCTTTCTTTACAAGTCAATAATGGAATAGTTCAAGTAAGACTTGAAGGCCATGCCTATAGCCTCCACTGACTCTGTCCCGTCATACTGTAGATCAGGGCTCTTCAACGTTTTCAGGCCAAGGACCCCTTAGTTGAGAGAGAGATGAAGCAGGGACTCCCACAACCTTTTCATAGATTCCATATAGTTTCATCGTTTGAAAGCACATATCATTGTGTATTTTGGATTCATGTCAATTTGTGTTTTCATATATTTAACCACTTGAACCATCAATAAACTTGACCTTTCACTGCGAGTCCTTTGACTCTCAGCGCAAGGTGTTGTGACTGTGAGCTTGTAGATCTGCTATTTTTGGCTAAAGTGCTCCGAATATGGATGCTAGGGTTCAAGTGGTTAATGTAGAAAAAGAGAAAAAAAAAAGTGGTTTCTATCACACAACGATTTGGAGGACCCCCTGTAGTAACTCTGAGGACCCCCTAGGGGTCCCGGACCCCCTGTTGAAGATCCCGCTAGAGAAGATCTGATACGAGAAGAACCGGCCTGACCAGCGATACTTACCGTTTGCTGCCACCACTAGTAATAACATATTAGTCCTCCCCAACAATACCAGATATTTGGGGTACAAACGCAAGCATTGTTAATGGGTGCATCAAATCTTTTGTTGTGTGATGGTCTCTGTTTGGTGATACAACAGCTTGCCATGTTCCCAGTTTTTAACAATATACTTTGACCTTGCACCTTGCAAATTCTGAATAAGAGTGTCTGCTAAATTGTAACTGTAATTTTCTAATATATTGTGTTATTTGTTTGGCTTGGCAGTTTGCCTCATATGTGCCAGACGGCGCTGGGCAGCCCGAGTACTCCGTCTGTGCCCAGTCATTTTAAAATGAATAAGCAGACTATTTTCTGTGATTGCTTTTGAGTCTTCATACAAAAGAATACTGTCAAATCCTGAGAGTTGATTCAACTCTGAGCGCACAAATGTTACCGGACCCACATTTGTATGCTCTCAGAAATGCGAATGAATAACGCACTACTGAGGATTTTACTGGATCAAACAGTCAGGAGCCTTACATTTGGTTTTATTTGTAAGCTCTCACCAGGGGTCATTGCCATGTTGGCTTGTGGTGGACATGTCTCTGATTTATTCATTTTTTCCACAGACATATAAAATAAGCAGACAATAATATTACCAGAAACACATAAAGAGATAGCCCCGAATGACCATAACAGGTCTGTAACTCTGAGAGTGTACAAATGGAACCAAATGGACCCTTATGGGTCCATTTGGTTCCATGTGTACCCTGTCAGAGTTATGGGGGTCCTTTCCTTGCAAATAAAACGTTTGAGAACCACTAGTACTAGTTCACCCATAATATTTGCCATAGTGTAAGTCAGTATCATACATATTTCTTAAGAAAACCTGGAGACTTGACATTCAGTAATTTGGTCTTATGATCAAAATAAGAACATTATAATGGTGTTTAAAAAAGAAAATCTAATTTTTGCCACGGACGAGGCCAAGTCTTTGCCACGGACACATTTGTCTGTGTACGGACATGTTGATGACCCCCTGGCTCTCACATGGGGGTCTGTGGACAAATGCTGAGGAGAACTGTAGGGGCCCTTGAACTTAGAAAGTTTGAGAGCCACTGATGTAGACCAACCACTGTTGGAAGGCATTTGGGGAGACGTGAAAATACCCAGTGCAGAAAGTCCTTTGTGAATGTGTGGTGGCCCGGTGGGAACTTCCAGGTTGGCCTATTAAAAAAAAACATTGTCCCTGCAGCCAAGGACGTGTCTAGAAACCCCGGCCCCCTGACACCTGGGCTCCTGGGTCTCCTAATAATATTAGTTTACCACATGAACTCTGGCGTCCCTATTCTGTGGTGAACATTTGGCCAAAATAGCTTACCTAGAAGCTCACAACGCGAGAGATTTGGCATAGAAAAAAGAGGGGACAAAGTAGAACCCTGGGCGAGCAAAAATATTGTTCCTTCGAAACAATTGTGGGCTCGCTTCAAGCCAAAAAACAATGGCTCTAATAGTACAAAAGTCATGACATACAAGACAATACAAAACAGACAGTGAAAGATAGAACATGCTTTTCACTGGTATTGAACCACCAACCTTTGGTTTTTTAGGCAAAGTTCCTTTCTCTGTGCTAGAGCCATAGTAAGTATACAGGGGCAAAAATTAATTTCCTGTGACAAGTTTATGAACATTTTCTGTCTTTTACTGTCCACCTAAAAGTTAAAAAAAAACTTTTAAATTATGAAAATAAAGCCTAGGCTTTTGAATCCTATTAGATTAATAACTTTGTTGTCCCCTGTAGACTTACTATGGCTCTATAGGGCAGAGGGAAGAACTTTGTCTAGAGAACCAAAGGTTTAGTTGGTGGTTCAAGACCAGTGAAACGCATTTACTGTCTGTTATGTCTTGTATGTCATGACTTTTGAATAAAGATTTATAAAAATAAATAAAAAAAAAAACTTGACCAAGTTGAAAAAATCCACAAAATTTTCCTGTGTGAGATCTAGCTCTCCACAAAATTTTCCGGTGTGAGATCTAGCTCTCTCTCTAAAATCAAGCCGAAACACCTGAAAAAAGTGAGTCCCATCAAGGCGAAACACCCGGAGGGAAAAAAAAAAACTCATGCAAATGAGGTCCAAGTCAGCCTAGAATCTCTCAATTCACCCTTTGTTAGCCTTCTGGTTGGTCCCTGACTGACCAACCAGCAGGCTCTATCTGCCTTGTCCCGCCCTGGTTCCGCCTTTTTTATGTTGAATTTGCTAAAACATAATTTATGGATAAATAAAAACATATAAAAACATGCTGATTCACTATGCTGCCACTGAGCAGCTCCATTTGACTGAAACCAAGTTTGAAATTAGAATTGAGCACACAGAATAACAATACGAAGCAACTGAATTAACATGGTAGTGGATGGAGTGTCCCACTGAATGTCCCACCAAGACACAGCAACCAATGGGTGTGGAGAGGGGCAGGACAACGGGCGGGACTTGACAAAGGGTTTGGCCTTCTAGAGGTCTGACTTGGACCTCATTTGCATGAGTTTCTTTTTTCTCCGGGTGTTTCGCCTTGATGGGACTCACTTTTCTCCGGGTGTATCGCCTTGATGGGACTCACTTTTTTCCGGGTGTTTCGCCTTGATGGGACTCACTTTTCTCCGGGTGTTTCGCTTGATGGGACTCACTTTTTTCCAGGTGTTTCACCTTGATTTTGTGACTCACTTTTTGGGGGATTTTGGGACTCACTTTTCTCCGTTTTTTTCGCCTTGATTTTGGGACATACTTTTTTGGGTCGGTGGGGGTGCACGGAACTCCACAACGAGGGTCTGGGGTTCCCCCCAAAACTTCTTAACAGAAATATAATATTTCCCTGTGTTCTGTTACATTTTTTTACATGTTTGATTGATACGTTTATCAGGCTTGCTTTAGCGTGGGTACAATTTCAGCCTTAAAATGCCAAATGGTGTACATATTTGATGCAAAGTAAGACATCTTGACTTCTCATCTTTAAGTCATTATCTGTATGATCTTGCATGCATTGCCCACACACCCCAAGCAGACCCCGCATTGACCATGGCCAGACTTGAACAAACCTATTAATTTTGATCGGTGCATGCATCGCTCCTAGTAGCATGCTATGTTTGTGTTTGTAGCATACACCTATCGGACGTCTCTTAGTAATGTTTAAGTGTTCTTTAATATGTTAGTTTAGTTTGAGTTGGTAAAGTTAAACACTCCAGCATTGAATCACAGGACAACCAGGACTTGAACATTTATGTAGACCAGTGGTTCCCAAACGTTTTCTTATTTTTTTTGTCTTAGGGAACACCTATAAATATATATATTATTCAGTCCATAGTCTGCACATCACAAAGATGCTAGGAGCATCACAGTAGAGATGAAACCACAAGCCAGTAGGCTACGTTTAAATACCGGTACGTATTAGGTGTCCTGGACAACAGGCTAACTCTTAATGTTATGCCCTGACACCACTGATTTGCAACATCATGCAACCATTATGGCAGTTGCAAAGTGTTGCTTTGGTGCGGTTGACCTTAGAACAGTTTTGTTGCAAGGAGTTGCATGGCGAATCAATAGTGTAAAATTCAATTCAATAAAACACAGGAAAATATATATATGTTAAGATTAAGTTCCTTTTAGGGAATCTCCCCCCTACCCCCTTAAAAAAATTAGAAATAGAAATCTTATTGGTTCTGACGTTCCAATGTTGCTAACCCTGCATATGGTCTAGTCTAGTGGACTGATGATTGGTCTCTCAGTTTGGAGCAGCCATGTTCGAATCCCACTCCTCCCATAGATCATTGTTTTTTACTTGGACCTTTTCAAGGTTCAAATACAAAAGAATAACTCAAGAGCCCTCAAAAGTTAGTGAGAGATGGAGTAGTGGTCTAAAGATCAGACTCTCATTGCTGATGTTCCATGTACAAATCTCAATCCTCCTACATTGCTGTTTTACTTTGACATTTTCATGGGTAAAGTACAAAATAATTTCTCAAAAGCACCTGATATTTTTAGGTTGGAGATGGTGTAGTGGTCTGAAGATCAGACTTAAAGTGCAGAGGTTCTGAGTTCAAAACCCAGTCACCCTACTAACTGCTGCTCTATTACTTGGATCTTTTCAAGGTTAAAATACAAGATAACTACTCAAAAACCAGAACACATATACAGTGAGACATGGCCTAGTGGTCTAACACTCAAAGTCTCAGTTAAGAGGTTCCATGTTCAAATCCCACTCAACCTACAGTCCATCCCTGGATTAAATTGACCTTTTTAAGGCTAAAATTGTCTAAATCTCCTCAGCTTCTTCCAGTGGTCTCAATGCATGTTGGTGAGAATTTATTTCTGTAAAATGTTTGTTAGACAGAGTTCTTTCAGATATAACCCCCCACCTTTAGCTCTCAGGAAACAGGGGGAGGGACACCCCTCCACGATGGTCCTCCGTGTACCTTGGGCATGGGACTTGAACGTGTCTGAAACCTGCCTGAAGCAGGGACAACTGATCAAGCGACCATACCATTGAGCCAAGGCACCTTTGGGCAGCAAGAGCCGTTGGCCGCCGCGTCCACGTCCATGGACGCGGCCGTGGACGCGTCCATGGACGCGGCCGCGAAAAAAACGTCCGTGGACGCGAGGCCGCGTCCACGGACGCAAACGGCCGGCCGTCCCGGCCGTGGACGCGGCCGTGGACGCAGACGGCCGGGGACGCGGCCGTGGACGCGGCCGTGGACGAGGCCGCGGCCGTGGACGCAAACGGCCGGCCGTGGACGCAAACGGCCGGCCGTGGACGGGTCCATGGACGAGGCCGCGAAAAAAAGGCAGCGAAAAAGAAAAAAAAAGGTGGCTATTGTATGTATTTTTTGATGGAGATTTCAAATATGACCTTCTTTTTTGCATAGGACAACTCTAACCTGCATCAATTGGTATTTTATAATTGCCAATTGTACCCCATCCATCTAAAAAACAAATTGGATGTCTATTGTATGTATTTTTTGATGGAGAATTCAAATATTAATTTCTTTTTGGGATAGGACAACTCTAACCTGCATCAATTGGTATTTTATAATTGCCAATTGTACCCTATCCATCTCAAAAACAAATTGGATGTCTATTGTATGTATTTTTTGATGGGGAATTCAAATGTTACCTTCTTTTTTAGATATGACAACTCTAACCTAAATCAATTGGTGCATCAACCTACTTACTATCTATCTATCTATCTGTCTGTCTATCTATCTATCTATCTATCTATCTATCTATCTATCTATCTATCTATCTATCTATCTATACTTCACCTTTAGTCCAGAAGAGAGTTCAGCCTCAGGAACTTGCACACATGGAACTGTGTCATGACTGTGTCATGGAGCTAAAACAGAGCTATGTTAAATACTCACAATGACTCTGATGGACCAATCAGGGTGGTGGTGGGGGGAGGGATCAACAATAGACAGAAACTGGATAATGCTTTGTTAACTGTCCCACCTAAGTCCCTGCTAGTCTGAACAAACATCACCTTCCCTCTCATAACACTACTACTACTACATTTATATAAAGCTGCTCTTGCATTTGAATTCAAGTCTGACACAAGTTAAGGTTAACTTAGGTAGTATTTCATTTCGCTGGCTTTTAGGGTCTGTGTGAGTGTGTAGGCTCACAAATTATTATAATTGTCATTAAGTGACTCTGAGATCTATCCATCCATCCATCCATCCATCTATTTATTTATACTTACTGTTTACATTTTCTATAAATATTTATTTCTATATAAAACTCAGTTGTGTGGAGTTATTGTGTGCCCTTTCTTGTTGCTAAAGAGTCCATTTGTTCACTAGACATTAAGTCAAGGTTACTATTTTGAGTTGAAGCTAAGTGTTTTATTGCTTTGTGGTTTAACATGATTTAAAAGGCAAATTCATTGTTATGGTTACTTTAGAAGACTGCTTTTGCATTCATGAGTTAAGAGAGCCAAGCTAATTCAAAGAGTTAGGTTAAAGGAACACAAAACATGACCTAACTCACAGCTGCCATTGGACAGACAGTTACAACATACTCTTATCTTTCACAGAACAGACAATTATCATTTATTTTATCTATTTGAGACTATGTAGCTGCTCTAGGGGAAATAGAGCATTGTATCAGCCTATTCAATTGATAATGACCAATGGGTGCCAGTTTCTAAGTAGTTAAAGCATATTAACATAACAATATATGTGGCCTAGACATGGATATTGCCCAATCAACTCGTAATCTACAGAAATGTCCACCACATCACACAGTATAAAACCTAGTAGGCTTAGTGGATTACCTATGTTAAATCATGTCAGGTTAGTTTGGTTCAAGGTTCAAGTATAATAATTTATGAGCCAAAAATGTGCACAAATGTACAATCACATCTAGGCTAGAATGATAACATAAAGTCCTGACTACTCGTTGTTATTGTGGTCCTAAATACTACAATGATTAGTTTGGATGCATTGCTTCTATCATGTCCAATTAAAAATAAATACATTACATATACAGAAATCTGCCTTCTCCTGTATTGTATTAGTGACATTCATTATAAATAGTAAAATAACAGGACAGAGCAAAAAAGGCCTCTGCAAAAAAGGCCTCTGCAACTAACCTAACCTAACACACACTGACTATGTGTTAATGTTGATCAATATAATAATGTAAAAATACAAAGTTAAGTAGACCTAAGTAAGAAATAGTAAATACATTGTAATAATACATTGAAGGGGAAATGTAGGAAAACAAATGCAACTCAGCATTGAATTTATGGCAAACATTTTGCTACTCAACCCTTTCCAAATAATATACAATTAAGAAGTGGGATGTTCCACTTAGTAAGAGAAAGAATTAATGACATATATTTTTTTTAAAAGCTAGAAGACTCACCTATTATAGTAACCATGTGAATTGCTAATAATGTTATGGGTCAGATGTGTAAAGATCTATCACATTGTATTGTTCTTTTCAGACTCAACAATAATAATGATGATGTTACTTAAATGCTGATCAATGTGTGAATCTGGCTCTTATCAGGTGTGTGTTTTCTCTCCCTGTCCTGTGCTGTCCTCAGTTAAACCAAGACAGTACTGTTGTGACCAATGTGGAAAAAGCCTTCAGCTCAATTTATTATCTCAAAGTAGACCAGAGAATTCATACCGGAGTGAAGCCATTCAGCTGTGAACAATGTGGGAAGTATTTTGCTCGTCTGGACAATTAAAAGATCATAAGCGTTCACATACTGGAGAGAAACCTTATTGTTGTGACCAGTGTGGGAAAAGATTTGTTCAAAAGGGGATTTTAAAAGAACACCAGAGAATTCACACTAGAGAGAAGCCCTATTGCTGTGACCAGTGTGGGAAAAGCTTTACTCGATTGTCTTATCTCAAAATACATGAACGAATTCACACAGGAGAGAAACCGTACAGCTGTGTCCAATGTGGGGAAAAGTTCAGTTTAACGGCTGCTCTGAAAGTACACCAGAGATTTCACACTGAAGAAAAGCCTTACTGCTGTGAACACTGTGGCAAACGTTTCACTGTAAAATCTAGCCTCGTACAACACAAGAAGATTCACACTTGAGAGAGACCTTACTGCTGTCACCAATGTGGGAAAAGGTTCACTCTGAAGACGGCTCTGAAAAGACACCTGAAAATCCACACTGGTGAGAAGCCATATACTGCTGTGTCCAGTGTGAGAAAAGGTTCAGTGATATTCATCATCTCAAAGCACACCAGAAAAATCACACTGGAAAGAAACATTATTGCTGTGACCAGTGTGGAAAGAGCTTTCCTAGACTGGAACATATCAAAATACACCAACAAATTCACACCGGAGAGAAACCTTATATCTGTAACCAATGTGGGGAAAACTCTGTCAGGTACATGTCTACCGTTAGAGGCCACTGGCATGAGTGCCTTTTTAGCTCTGTTGGGGCTTGGTGAATGTACTCTGTTGTTGTTTTTTTAATTATTATCTTTGTAATGTATGGTCTTCTTACCCTGTGGGCCTTGAGCCTGTAATAAAGTATTGCTGTGCAGTGTGAGTGTCTGATTGCATGTGATCAGATAAAGACACAACAGAGGCCTTTTTTGCTCTGTCCTGTTATTTTACTATTTATAATGAATGTCACTAATACAATACAGGAGAAGGCAGATTTCTGTATGTATGTAATGTATTTATTTTTAATTGGACATGATAGAAGCAATGCATCCAAACTAATCATTGTAGTATTTAGGACCACAATAACAAGGAGTAGTCAGGACTTTATGTTATCATTCTAGCCTAGATGTGATTGTACATTTGTGCTGTTTACATTTTTGTCTCATAAATTATTATACTTGAATCTTGAACCAAACTAACCTGACATGATTTAACATAGGTAATCCACTAAGCCTACTAGGTTTTATACTGTGTGATGTGGTGGACATTTCTGTAGATTACGAGTTGATTGGGCAATGTCCATGTCTAGGCCACATATATTGTTATGTTAATATGCTTTAACTACTTAGAAACTGGCACCCATTGGTCATTATCAATTGAATAGGCTGATATAATGCTCTATTTCCCCTAGAGCAGCTACATAGTCTCAAATAGATCAAATAAATGATAATTGTCTGTTCTGTGAAAGATAAGAGTATGTTGTAACTGTCTGTCCAATGGCAGCTGTGAGTTAGGTCATGTTTTGTGTTCCTTTAACCTAACTCTTTGAATTAGCTTGGCTCTCTTAACTCATGAATGCAAAAGCAGTCTTCTAAAGTAACCATAACAATGAATTTGCCTTTTAAATCATGTTAAACCACAAAGCAATAAAACACTTAGCTTCAACTCAAAATAGAAACCTTGACTTAATGTCTAGTGAACAAATGGACTCTTTAGCAACAAGAAAAGGCACACAATAACTCCACACAACTGAGTTTTATATAGAAATAAATATTTATAGAAAATGTAAACAGTAAGTATAAATAAATGGATGGATGGATGGATGGATGGATGGATGGATGGATGGATGGATGGATAGATCTCAGAGTCACTTAATGACAATTATAATAATTTGTGAGCCTACACACTCACACAGACCCTAAAAGCCAGCAAAATGAAATACTACCTAAGTTAACCTTAACTTGTGTCAGACTTGAATTCAAATGCAAGAGCAGCTTTATATAAATGTAGTAGTAGTAGTGTTATGAGAGGGAAGGTGATGTTTGTTCAGACTAGCAGGGACTTAGGTGGGACAGTTAACAAAGCATTATCCAGTTTCTGTCTATTGTTGATCCCTCCCCCCACCACCACCCTGATTGGTCCATCAGAGTCATTGTGAGTATTTAACATGGCTCTGTTTTAGCTCCATGACACAGTCATGACACAGTTCCATGTGTGCAAGTTCCTGAGGCTGAACTCTCTTCTGGACTAAAGGTGAAGTATAATTAAATAGATGGATAGATAGATGGATAGATGGATAGATAGATAGATAGATAGATAGATAGATAGATAGATAGATAGATAGATAGATAGTAAGTAGGTTGATGCACCAATTGATGCAGGTCAGAGTTGTCATATCTAAAAAAGAAGGTAACATTTGAATTCCCCATCAAAAAATACATACAATAGACATCCAATTTGTTTTTGAGATGGATAGGGTACAATTGGCAATTATAAAATACCAATTGATGCAGGTTAGAGTTGTCCTATCCCAAAAAGAAGGTAATATTTGAATTCTCCATCAAAAAATACATACAATAGACATCCAATTTGTTTTTTAGATGGATAGGGTACAATTGGCAATTATAAAATACCAATTGATGCAGGTTAGAGTTGTCCTATGCAAAAAAGAAGGTCATATTTGAATTCTCCATCAAAAAATACATACAATAGACACCTTTTTTTTCCTTTTTCGCTGCCTTTTTTTCGCGACCTCGTCCATGGACCCGTCCACGGCCGGCCGTTTGCGTCCACGGCCGGCCGTTTGCGTCCACGGCCGCGGCCTCGTCCACGGCCGCGTCCACGGCCGCGTCCCCGGCCGTCTGCGTCCACGGCCGCGTCCACGGCCGCGTCCACGGCCGCGTCCACGGCCGGGACGGCCGGCCGTTTGCGTCCGTGGACGCGGCCTCGCGTCCACGGACGTTTTTTTCGCGGCCGCGTCCATGGACGCGTCCACGGTCGCGTCCATGGACGTGGACGCGGCGGCCAGCGGCTGTCTCTCCCTTTGGGCCCTCAACAGGTATCTACTGGTGCTTTTGAGTTGTTTCTTCTATTTTAGCCTTGAAAAGGTCAAAGCACTACAGGAATGGATTTGAACATGTAGCCTCTGCATTTGGAGTCTGATGTTTTAACCACTACACCACCTCCCACAGCAGACTTTGTCTGGTGCTTTTGAATACTTCTTTTGTATTTTAACCTTGAAAAGTAACAACAATGATCGGTACGAGAACTCAGATTTGAAAATGAGGGTTGATCTTTAGACCACTAGACACATTTTCCAGTGCTTTTGACTAACTCTTTTACATTTTAACCTTGAAAGAAATGTTAAAGTAAAACAGCAACATAGGAGGAGTGAGTTTTGAACACAGAAGCTCTGAACTGAGAGTTTAATCTTTAGACCACTAGACCATCTCTCAACATAGATAACCCCTGGTGCTTTTGAGTATTTTCTTTTGTATTTTAGCCTTGAAAAAGGTCCAAGTAATAAAGCAACACAGGAGGACTGAGATTTGAACATGGGACCTCTGCACTGAGAGTCAGCTCTTTATACAACTACACCATCTCTCAGACAGGGTTGCCAACCCTCCTGAGTCAGCAGGACTCTCCCGAATTTTGACACCATCTCCTGCGGTGCATCTGAATTGTCATTTCTCCTGAATTTCTCCTGAATTTGGAATCAAACTCCCCAAATTCACCAGAAAACAGGAAATTATATCTACTATGTCATGATGCGAAGATACAGAAGATACCTGTTCGCGCCATTCGCGCTGCACCCAGATGCATGTGAGTGTGTGTGTGTGTGTGTGTGTGTGTGTGTGTGTGTGTGTGTGTGTGTGTGTGTGTGTGTGTGTGTGTGTGTGTGTGTGTGCGCAAAATCCCACAAAAAGTGAGTTCCACAATCAAGGCGAAACACCCGGAGAAAAGTGAGTCCCATCAAGGCGAAACACCCGGAGAAAAGTGAGTCCCATCAAGGCGAAACACCTGGAAAAAAGCAAGTCCCATCAAGGCGAAACACCCGTAGAAAAGTAAGTCCCAAAATCCCCCAAAAAGTGAGTCCCAAAATCAAGGCGAAACACCTGGAAAATGGTGAGCCCCCATCAAGATGAAACACCCAGAGAAAAGTGAGTCCCATCAAGGCAAAAAAAAGTGAGTCCCAAAATACCAAAAATCGCCAAAAAAGTGAGTCCCAAAATCAAGGCGAAACACCTGGATAAAAGTGAGTCCCATCAAGACGAAACACCCAGAGAAAAGTGAGTCCCAAAATCCCCAAAAATCCCCCAAAAAGTGAGTCCCAAAATCAAGGCGAAACACCTGGAAAAAAGTGAGTCCCATCAAGGCGAAACACCCGGAGAAAAGTGAGTCCCATCAAGGCGAAACACCAAGAGAAAAGTGAGTCCCATCAAGGCGAAACACCCAGAGAAAAGTGAGTCCCAAAATCCCCAAAAAAGTGAGTCCCAAAATCAAGGCGAAACACCTGAAAAAAAGTGAGTCCCATCAAGGCGAAACACCCGGAGGAAAAAAAACTCATGCAAATGAGGTCCATAGTCTGCACATCACAAAGCTGCTAGGAGCATCACAGTAGAAGAAACCACAAGCCAGTAGGCTATGTTTAAATACCGGTATGTATTAGTTGTCCCAGACAACAGCCCAACTCTAATGTTATGCCCTGACACCACTGATTTGCAACATCATGCAACCATTATGGCAGTTGCAAAGAGTTGCTTTGGTGCGGTTGACCTTAGAATAGTTTTGTTGCAAGGAGTTGCGTGGCGAATCATTAGTGTAAAATTCAATTCAATTCAATAAAACACAGGAAAATATATATATATATCAAGATTAAGTTCTTGGGGGAGGACCCTCAGACCCCGTTTAGGGAATCCCCCCCCCACCCCACCCCACCCCACCCCCTTAAAAAAATAGAAATAGAAATCTTATTGGTTCTGACATTCCAATGTTGCCAACCCTGCATATGGTCTAGTGGACTGATAATTGGTCTCTCAGTTCAAAGTAGCCATGTTCAATTCCCAGTTCTCCTAATAGGTCACTGCTCTTTTACTTGGACCTTTTCAAGGTTCAAATACAAAAGAATAACTCAAGAGCCCTCAAAAGTTAGTGAGAGATGGAGTAGTGGTCTAAAGATCAGACTCTCATTGCTGATGTTCCATGTACAAATCTCAATCCTCCTACATTGCTGTTTTACTTTGACATTTTCATGGGTAAAGTACAAAATAATTTCTCAAAAGCACCTGATATTTTTTAGGTTGGAGATGGTGTAGTGGTCTGAAGATCAGACTTAAGGTGCAGAGGTTCTGAGTTCAAAACCCAGTCACCCTACTAACTGCTGCTCTATTACTTGGATCTTTTCAAGGTTAAAATACAAGATAACTACTCAAAAACCAGAACACATATACAGTGAGACATGGCCTAGTGGTCTAACACTCAAGTCTCAGTTAAGAGGGTCCATGTTCAAATCCCACTCAACCTACAGTCCATCCCTGGATTAAATTGACCTTTTTAAGGCTAAAATTGTCTAAATCTTCTCAACGTCTTCCAGTGGTCTCAATGCATGTTAATGGGAATTTATTCCTGTAAAATGTTTGTTGGACAGAGTTCTTTCAGATATAACCCCCCACCTTTAGCCCTCAGGAAACAGGGGGAGGGACACCCCTCCACGATGGTCCTCCGTGTACCTTGGGCATGGGACTTGAACCTGTCTGAAACCTGCCTGAAGCAGGGACAACCGATCAAGCGACCATACCATTGAGCCAAGGCACCTTTGGGCCCTCAACAGGTATCTACTGGTGCTTTTGAGTTGTTTCTTCTATTTTAGCCTTGAAAAGGTCAAAGCACTACAGGAATGGATTTGAACATGTAGCCTCTGCATTTGGAGTCTGATGTTTTAACCACTACACCACCTCCCACAGCAGACTTTGTCTGGTGCTTTTGAATACTTCTTTTGTATTTTAACCTTGAAAAGTAACAACAATGATCGGTACGAGAACTCAGATTTGAAAATGAGGGTTGATCTTTAGACCACTAGACACATTTTCCAGTGCTTTTGACTAACTCTTTTACATTTTAACCTTGAAAGAAATGTTAAAGTAAAACAGCAACATAGGAGGAGTGAGTTTTGAACACAGAAGCTCTGAACTGAGAGTTTAATCTTTAGACCACTAGACCATCTCTCAACATAGATAACCCCTGGTGCTTTTGAGTATTTTCTTTTGTATTTTAGCCTTGAAAAAGGTCCAAGTAATACAGCAACGCAGGAGGACTGAGATTTGAACATGGGACCTCTGCACTGAGAGTCAGCTCTTTATACAACTACACCATCTCTCAGACAGGGTTGCCAACCCTCCTGAGTCAGCAGGACTCTCCCGAATTTTGACACCATCTCCTGCGGTGCATCTGAATTGTCATTTCTCCTGAATTTCTCCTGAATTTGGAATCAAACTCCCCAAATTCACCAGAAAACAGGAAATTATATCTACTATGTCATGATGCGAAGATACAGAAGATACCTGTTCGCGCCATTCGCGCTGCACCCAGATGCATGTGAGTGTGTGTGTGTGTGTGTGTGTGTGTGTGTGTGTGTGTGTGTGTGTGTGTGTGTGTGTGTGTGTGTGTGTGTGTGCGCAAAATCCCACAAAAAGTGAGTTCCACAATCAAGGCGAAACACCCGGAGAAAAGTGAGTCCCATCAAGGCGAAACACCCGGAGAAAAGTGAGTCCCATCAAGGCGAAACACCTGGAAAAAAGCAAGTCCCATCAAGGCGAAACACCCGTAGAAAAGTAAGTCCCAAAATCCCCCAAAAAGTGAGTCCCAAAATCAAGGCGAAACACCTGGAAAATGGTGAGCCCCCATCAAGATGAAACACCCAGAGAAAAGTGAGTCCCATCAAGGCAAAAAAAAGTGAGTCCCAAAATACCAAAAATCGCCAAAAAAGTGAGTCCCAAAATCAAGGCGAAACACCTGGATAAAAGTGAGTCCCATCAAGACGAAACACCCAGAGAAAAGTGAGTCCCAAAATCCCCAAAAATCCCCCAAAAAGTGAGTCCCAAAATCAAGGCGAAACACCTGGAAAAAAGTGAGTCCCATCAAGGCGAAACACCCGGAGAAAAGTGAGTCCCATCAAGGCGAAACACCAAGAGAAAAGTGAGTCCCATCAAGGCGAAACACCCAGAGAAAAGTGAGTCCCAAAATCCCCAAAAAAGTGAGTCCCAAAATCAAGGCGAAACACCTGAAAAAAAGTGAGTCCCATCAAGGCGAAACACCCGGAGGAAAAAAAACTCATGCAAATGAGGTCCATAGTCTGCACATCACAAAGCTGCTAGGAGCATCACAGTAGAAGAAACCACAAGCCAGTAGGCTATGTTTAAATACCGGTATGTATTAGTTGTCCCAGACAACAGCCCAACTCTAATGTTATGCCCTGACACCACTGATTTGCAACATCATGCAACCATTATGGCAGTTGCAAAGAGTTGCTTTGGTGCGGTTGACCTTAGAATAGTTTTGTTGCAAGGAGTTGCGTGGCGAATCATTAGTGTAAAATTCAATTCAATTCAATAAAACACAGGAAAATATATATATATATCAAGATTAAGTTCTTGGGGGAGGACCCTCAGACCCCGTTTAGGGAATCCCCCCCCCACCCCACCCCACCCCACCCCCTTAAAAAAATAGAAATAGAAATCTTATTGGTTCTGACATTCCAATGTTGCCAACCCTGCATATGGTCTAGTGGACTGATAATTGGTCTCTCAGTTCAAAGTAGCCATGTTCAATTCCCAGTTCTCCTAATAGGTCACTGCTCTTTTACTTGGACCTTTTCAAGGTTCAAATACAAAAGAATAACTCAAGAGCCCTCAAAAGTTAGTGAGAGATGGAGTAGTGGTCTAAAGATCAGACTCTCATTGCTGATGTTCCATGTACAAATCTCAATCCTCCTACATTGCTGTTTTACTTTGACATTTTCATGGGTAAAGTACAAAATAATTTCTCAAAAGCACCTGATATTTTTTAGGTTGGAGATGGTGTAGTGGTCTGAAGATCAGACTTAAGGTGCAGAGGTTCTGAGTTCAAAACCCAGTCACCCTACTAACTGCTGCTCTATTACTTGGATCTTTTCAAGGTTAAAATACAAGATAACTACTCAAAAACCAGAACACATATACAGTGAGACATGGCCTAGTGGTCTAACACTCAAGTCTCAGTTAAGAGGGTCCATGTTCAAATCCCACTCAACCTACAGTCCATCCCTGGATTAAATTGACCTTTTTAAGGCTAAAATTGTCTAAATCTTCTCAACGTCTTCCAGTGGTCTCAATGCATGTTAATGGGAATTTATTCCTGTAAAATGTTTGTTGGACAGAGTTCTTTCAGATATAACCCCCCACCTTTAGCCCTCAGGAAACAGGGGGAGGGACACCCCTCCACGATGGTCCTCCGTGTACCTTGGGCATGGGACTTGAACCTGTCTGAAACCTGCCTGAAGCAGGGACAACCGATCAAGCGACCATACCATTGAGCCAAGGCACCTTTGGGCCCTCAACAGGTATCTACTGGTGCTTTTGAGTTGTTTCTTCTATTTTAGCCTTGAAAAGGTCAAAGCACTACAGGAATGGATTTGAACATGTAGCCTCTGCATTTGGAGTCTGATGTTTTAACCACTACACCACCTCCCACAGCAGACTTTGTCTGGTGCTTTTGAATACTTCTTTTGTATTTTAACCTTGAAAAGTAACAACAATGATCGGTACGAGAACTCAGATTTGAAAATGAGGGTTGATCTTTAGACCACTAGACACATTTTCCAGTGCTTTTGACTAACTCTTTTACATTTTAACCTTGAAAGAAATGTTAAAGTAAAACAGCAACATAGGAGGAGTGAGTTTTGAACACAGAAGCTCTGAACTGAGAGTTTAATCTTTAGACCACTAGACCATCTCTCAACATAGATAACCCCTGGTGCTTTTGAGTATTTTCTTTTGTATTTTAGCCTTGAAAAAGGTCCAAGTAATACAGCAACGCAGGAGGACTGAGATTTGAACATGGGACCTCTGCACTGAGAGTCAGCTCTTTATACAACTACACCATCTCTCAGACAGGGTTGCCAACCCTCCTGAGTCAGCAGGACTCTCCCGAATTTTGACACCATCTCCTGCGGTGCATCTGAATTGTCATTTCTCCTGAATTTCTCCTGAATTTGGAATCAAACTCCCCAAATTCACCAGAAAACAGGAAATTATATCTACTATGTCATGATGCGAAGATACAGAAGATACCTGTTCGCGCCATTCGCGCTGCACCCAGATGCATGTGAGTGTGTGTGTGTGTGTGTGTGTGTGTGTGTGTGTGTGTGTGTGTGTGTGTGTGTGTGTGTGTGTGTGTGTGTGTGCGCAAAATCCCACAAAAAGTGAGTTCCACAATCAAGGCGAAACACCCGGAGAAAAGTGAGTCCCATCAAGGCGAAACACCCGGAGAAAAGTGAGTCCCATCAAGGCGAAACACCTGGAAAAAAGCAAGTCCCATCAAGGCGAAACACCCGTAGAAAAGTAAGTCCCAAAATCCCCCAAAAAGTGAGTCCCAAAATCAAGGCGAAACACCTGGAAAATGGTGAGCCCCCATCAAGATGAAACACCCAGAGAAAAGTGAGTCCCATCAAGGCAAAAAAAAGTGAGTCCCAAAATACCAAAAATCGCCAAAAAAGTGAGTCCCAAAATCAAGGCGAAACACCTGGATAAAAGTGAGTCCCATCAAGACGAAACACCCAGAGAAAAGTGAGTCCCAAAATCCCCAAAAATCCCCCAAAAAGTGAGTCCCAAAATCAAGGCGAAACACCTGGAAAAAAGTGAGTCCCATCAAGGCGAAACACCCGGAGAAAAGTGAGTCCCATCAAGGCGAAACACCAAGAGAAAAGTGAGTCCCATCAAGGCGAAACACCCAGAGAAAAGTGAGTCCCAAAATCCCCAAAAAAGTGAGTCCCAAAATCAAGGCGAAACACCTGAAAAAAAGTGAGTCCCATCAAGGCGAAACACCCGGAGGAAAAAAAACTCATGCAAATGAGGTCCATAGTCTGCACATCACAAAGCTGCTAGGAGCATCACAGTAGAAGAAACCACAAGCCAGTAGGCTATGTTTAAATACCGGTATGTATTAGTTGTCCCAGACAACAGCCCAACTCTAATGTTATGCCCTGACACCACTGATTTGCAACATCATGCAACCATTATGGCAGTTGCAAAGAGTTGCTTTGGTGCGGTTGACCTTAGAATAGTTTTGTTGCAAGGAGTTGCGTGGCGAATCATTAGTGTAAAATTCAATTCAATTCAATAAAACACAGGAAAATATATATATATATCAAGATTAAGTTCTTGGGGGAGGACCCTCAGACCCCGTTTAGGGAATCCCCCCCCCACCCCACCCCACCCCACCCCCTTAAAAAAATAGAAATAGAAATCTTATTGGTTCTGACATTCCAATGTTGCCAACCCTGCATATGGTCTAGTGGACTGATAATTGGTCTCTCAGTTCAAAGTAGCCATGTTCAATTCCCAGTTCTCCTAATAGGTCACTGCTCTTTTACTTGGACCTTTTCAAGGTTCAAATACAAAAGAATAACTCAAGAGCCCTCAAAAGTTAGTGAGAGATGGAGTAGTGGTCTAAAGATCAGACTCTCATTGCTGATGTTCCATGTACAAATCTCAATCCTCCTACATTGCTGTTTTACTTTGACATTTTCATGGGTAAAGTACAAAATAATTTCTCAAAAGCACCTGATATTTTTTAGGTTGGAGATGGTGTAGTGGTCTGAAGATCAGACTTAAGGTGCAGAGGTTCTGAGTTCAAAACCCAGTCACCCTACTAACTGCTGCTCTATTACTTGGATCTTTTCAAGGTTAAAATACAAGATAACTACTCAAAAACCAGAACACATATACAGTGAGACATGGCCTAGTGGTCTAACACTCAAGTCTCAGTTAAGAGGGTCCATGTTCAAATCCCACTCAACCTACAGTCCATCCCTGGATTAAATTGACCTTTTTAAGGCTAAAATTGTCTAAATCTTCTCAACGTCTTCCAGTGGTCTCAATGCATGTTAATGGGAATTTATTCCTGTAAAATGTTTGTTGGACAGAGTTCTTTCAGATATAACCCCCCACCTTTAGCCCTCAGGAAACAGGGGGAGGGACACCCCTCCACGATGGTCCTCCGTGTACCTTGGGCATGGGACTTGAACCTGTCTGAAACCTGCCTGAAGCAGGGACAACCGATCAAGCGACCATACCATTGAGCCAAGGCACCTTTGGGCCCTCAACAGGTATCTACTGGTGCTTTTGAGTTGTTTCTTCTATTTTAGCCTTGAAAAGGTCAAAGCACTACAGGAATGGATTTGAACATGTAGCCTCTGCATTTGGAGTCTGATGTTTTAACCACTACACCACCTCCCACAGCAGACTTTGTCTGGTGCTTTTGAATACTTCTTTTGTATTTTAACCTTGAAAAGTAACAACAATGATCGGTACGAGAACTCAGATTTGAAAATGAGGGTTGATCTTTAGACCACTAGACACATTTTCCAGTGCTTTTGACTAACTCTTTTACATTTTAACCTTGAAAGAAATGTTAAAGTAAAACAGCAACATAGGAGGAGTGAGTTTTGAACACAGAAGCTCTGAACTGAGAGTTTAATCTTTAGACCACTAGACCATCTCTCAACATAGATAACCCCTGGTGCTTTTGAGTATTTTCTTTTGTATTTTAGCCTTGAAAAAGGTCCAAGTAATACAGCAACGCAGGAGGACTGAGATTTGAACATGGGACCTCTGCACTGAGAGTCAGCTCTTTATACAACTACACCATCTCTCAGACAGGGTTGCCAACCCTCCTGAGTCAGCAGGACTCTCCCGAATTTTGACACCATCTCCTGCGGTGCATCTGAATTGTCATTTCTCCTGAATTTCTCCTGAATTTGGAATCAAACTCCCCAAATTCACCAGAAAACAGGAAATTATATCTACTATGTCATGATGCGAAGATACAGAAGATACCTGTTCGCGCCATTCGCGCTGCACCCAGATGCATGTGAGTGTGTGTGTGTGTGTGTGTGTGTGTGTGTGTGTGTGTGTGTGTGTGTGTGTGTGTGTGTGTGTGTGTGTGTGTGTGCGCAAAATCCCACAAAAAGTGAGTTCCACAATCAAGGCGAAACACCCGGAGAAAAGTGAGTCCCATCAAGGCGAAACACCCGGAGAAAAGTGAGTCCCATCAAGGCGAAACACCTGGAAAAAAGCAAGTCCCATCAAGGCGAAACACCCGTAGAAAAGTAAGTCCCAAAATCCCCCAAAAAGTGAGTCCCAAAATCAAGGCGAAACACCTGGAAAATGGTGAGCCCCCATCAAGATGAAACACCCAGAGAAAAGTGAGTCCCATCAAGGCAAAAAAAAGTGAGTCCCAAAATACCAAAAATCGCCAAAAAAGTGAGTCCCAAAATCAAGGCGAAACACCTGGATAAAAGTGAGTCCCATCAAGACGAAACACCCAGAGAAAAGTGAGTCCCAAAATCCCCAAAAATCCCCCAAAAAGTGAGTCCCAAAATCAAGGCGAAACACCTGGAAAAAAGTGAGTCCCATCAAGGCGAAACACCCGGAGAAAAGTGAGTCCCATCAAGGCGAAACACCAAGAGAAAAGTGAGTCCCATCAAGGCGAAACACCCAGAGAAAAGTGAGTCCCAAAATCCCCAAAAAAGTGAGTCCCAAAATCAAGGCGAAACACCTGAAAAAAAGTGAGTCCCATCAAGGCGAAACACCCGGAGGAAAAAAAACTCATGCAAATGAGGTCCATAGTCTGCACATCACAAAGCTGCTAGGAGCATCACAGTAGAAGAAACCACAAGCCAGTAGGCTATGTTTAAATACCGGTATGTATTAGTTGTCCCAGACAACAGCCCAACTCTAATGTTATGCCCTGACACCACTGATTTGCAACATCATGCAACCATTATGGCAGTTGCAAAGAGTTGCTTTGGTGCGGTTGACCTTAGAATAGTTTTGTTGCAAGGAGTTGCGTGGCGAATCATTAGTGTAAAATTCAATTCAATTCAATAAAACACAGGAAAATATATATATATATCAAGATTAAGTTCTTGGGGGAGGACCCTCAGACCCCGTTTAGGGAATCCCCCCCCCCACCCCACCCCACCCCACCCCCTTAAAAAAATAGAAATAGAAATCTTATTGGTTCTGACATTCCAATGTTGCCAACCCTGCATATGGTCTAGTGGACTGATAATTGGTCTCTCAGTTCAAAGTAGCCATGTTCAATTCCCAGTTCTCCTAATAGGTCACTGCTCTTTTACTTGGACCTTTTCAAGGTTCAAATACAAAAGAATAACTCAAGAGCCCTCAAAAGTTAGTGAGAGATGGAGTAGTGGTCTAAAGATCAGACTCTCATTGCTGATGTTCCATGTACAAATCTCAATCCTCCTACATTGCTGTTTTACTTTGACATTTTCATGGGTAAAGTACAAAATAATTTCTCAAAAGCACCTGATATTTTTTAGGTTGGAGATGGTGTAGTGGTCTGAAGATCAGACTTAAGGTGCAGAGGTTCTGAGTTCAAAACCCAGTCACCCTACTAACTGCTGCTCTATTACTTGGATCTTTTCAAGGTTAAAATACAAGATAACTACTCAAAAACCAGAACACATATACAGTGAGACATGGCCTAGTGGTCTAACACTCAAAGTCTCAGTTAAGAGGGTCCATGTTCAAATCCCACTCAACCTACAGTCCATCCCTGGATTAAATTGACCTTTTTAAGGCTAAAATTGTCTAAATCTTCTCAACGTCTTCCAGTGGTCTCAATGCATGTTGATGGGAATTTATTCCTGTAAAATGTTTGTTGGACAGAGTTCTTTCAGATATAACCCCCCACCTTTAGCCCTCAGGAAACAGGGGGAGGGACACCCCTCCACGATGGTCCTCCGTGTACCTTGGGCATGGGACTTGAACCTGTCTGAAACCTGCCTGAAGCAGGGACAACCGATCAAGCGACCATACCATTGAGCCAAGGCACCTTTGGGCCCTCAACAGGTATCTACTGGTGCTTTTGAGTTGTTTCTTCTATTTTAGCCTTGAAAAGGTCAAAGCACTACAGGAATGGATTTGAACATGTAGCCTCTGCATTTGGAGTCTGATGTTTTAACCACTACACCACCTCCCACAGCAGACTTTGTCTGGTGCTTTTGAATACTTCTTTTGTATTTTAACCTTGAAAAGTAACAACAATGATCGGTACGAGAACTCAGATTTGAAAATGAGGGTTGATCTTTAGACCACTAGACACATTTTCCAGTGCTTTTGACTAACTCTTTTACATTTTAACCTTGAAAGAAATGTTAAAGTAAAACAGCAACATAGGAGGAGTGAGTTTTGAACACAGAAGCTCTGAACTGAGAGTTTAATCTTTAGACCACTAGACCATCTCTCAACATAGATAACCCCTGGTGCTTTTGAGTATTTTCTTTTGTATTTTAGCCTTGAAAAAGGTCCAAGTAATACAGCAACGCAGGAGGACTGAGATTTGAACATGGGACCTCTGCACTGAGAGTCAGCTCTTTATACAACTACACCATCTCTCAGACAGGGTTGCCAACCCTCCTGAGTCAGCAGGACTCTCCCGAATTTTGACACCATCTCCTGCGGTGCATCTGAATTGTCATTTCTCCTGAATTTCTCCTGAATTTGGAATCAAACTCCCCAAATTCACCAGAAAACAGGAAATTATATCTACTATGTCATGATGCGAAGATACAGAAGATACCTGTTCGCGCCATTCGCGCTGCACCCAGATGCATGTGAGTGTGTGTGTGTGTGTGTGTGTGTGTGTGTGTGTGTGTGTGTGTGTGTGTGTGTGTGTGTGTGTGTGTGTGTGTGTGTGTGTGTGTGTGTGTGTGTGCGCAAAATCCCACAAAAAGTGAGTTCCACAATCAAGGCGAAACACCCGGAGAAAAGTGAGTCCCATCAAGGCGAAACACCCGGAGAAAAGTGAGTCCCATCAAGGCGAAACACCTGGAAAAAAGCAAGTCCCATCAAGGCGAAACACCCGTAGAAAAGTAAGTCCCAAAATCCCCCAAAAAGTGAGTCCCAAAATCAAGGCGAAACACCTGGAAAATGGTGAGCCCCCATCAAGATGAAACACCCAGAGAAAAGTGAGTCCCATCAAGGCAAAAAAAAGTGAGTCCCAAAATACCAAAAATCGCCAAAAAAGTGAGTCCCAAAATCAAGGCGAAACACCTGAAAAAAAGTGAGTCCCATCAAGGCGAAACACCCGGAGGAAAAAAAACTCATGCAAATGAGGTCCATAGTCTGCACATCACAAAGCTGCTAGGAGCATCACAGTAGAAGAAACCACAAGCCAGTAGGCTATGTTTAAATACCGGTATGTATTAGTTGTCCCAGACAACAGCCCAACTCTAATGTTATGCCCTGACACCACTGATTTGCAACATCATGCAACCATTATGGCAGTTGCAAAGAGTTGCTTTGGTGCGGTTGACCTTAGAATAGTTTTGTTGCAAGGAGTTGCGTGGCGAATCATTAGTGTAAAATTCAATTCAATTCAATAAAACACAGGAAAATATATATATATATCAAGATTAAGTTCTTGGGGGAGGACCCTCAGACCCCGTTTAGGGAATCCCCCCCCCCATCCCACCCCACCCCACCCCCTTAAAAAAATAGAAATAGAAATCTTATTGGTTCTGACATTCCAATGTTGCCAACCCTGCATATGGTCTAGTGGACTGATAATTGGTCTCTCAGTTCAAAGTAGCCATGTTCAATTCCCAGTTCTCCTAATAGGTCACTGCTCTTTTACTTGGACCTTTTCAAGGTTCAAATACAAAAGAATAACTCAAGAGCCCTCAAAAGTTAGTGAGAGATGGAGTAGTGGTCTAAAGATCAGACTCTCATTGCTGATGTTCCATGTACAAATCTCAATCCTCCTACATTGCTGTTTTACTTTGACATTTTCATGGGTAAAGTGATGTTTTTGCCAGACCCATGAAATGGGTAGGCCTACATAAGCAAATGTCGGTCTGTCCGGTTTTTCTCCATAGATGGTCATGATGATGACATGATGATGACATGAGGGAGGGATAGACCGACAGACAAAGCCTTCATGTCATCACAATGACATGAGGGAGGGACAGACCGACAGACAAAGCCTTTTGCTTTGTCTGTCGGTCTGTCCCTCTTTTCTCCATATTTGGTCACAATGATGTCACAAATGATGATGACATGAGGGAGGGACAGACAGCCTATAAAGGGACAGACAGCCTATAAATGTACCATTAAATTTATAGGCCCAGAGGGTTGGCAGAACCGGGGTCTGGCACAACCAGGTTGACCTGGTCTAGTTTAGGTTGGAGATGGTGTAGCGGTCTAAAGATTAGACTCAAGATGCAGAGGTTCTGTGTTCAAAACCCAGTCACCCTACAAACTGCTGCTCTATTACTTGGAGTTTTTCATGGTTAAAATACAAAAGAAGTACTCAAAAAACAGAAGACTTTTACAGTGAGAGATGGCCTAATGGTCTAACACTCAGAGTCTCAGTTAAGAGGTTCCATGTTCAAATCCCTGTCGACCTGGAGTACATTGGCCTTTTTAAGGCTAAAATTGTCTAAATTTTCTCAACTTCTTCCAGTGCTCTCAAGGAAGGCATGTTTATAAGATTTTTCTTCTGTAAAATGTTTGTTGGACAGAGTTCTTTCAGATATAACCCCCCACCTTTAGCTCTCAGGAAACAGGGGGAGGGACACCCCTCCACGATGGTCCTCCGTGTACCTTGGGCATGGGACTTGAACCTGTCTGAAACCTGCCTGAAGCAGGGACAACCGATCATACCATTGAGCCAAGGCACCTTTGGGCCCTCAACAGGTATCTCCTGGTGCGGTATCTCCTGGTGCTTTTGAATTGTTCTCTTCTATTTTAGCCTTGAAAAGGTCAAAGCACTACAGGAATGGATTTGAACATGTGACCTCTGCATTTGGAGTCTGATGTTTTCACCACTACACCATCTGCCACAGCAGACTTTATCTGGTGATTTTGAATACTTCTTTTGTATTTTAGCCTTGAAAAGTAACAACAATGATCGGTACGAGAACTCGGATTTGAAAATGAGGGTTGATCTTTAGACCACTAGACGCATTTTCCAGTGCTTTTGACTAACTCTTTTACATTTTAACTTTGAAAGAAATGTTAAAGTAAAACAGCAACATAGGAGGAGTGAGTTTTGAACACGGAAGCTCTGCACTGAGAGCCTAATCTTTAGACCACTACACCATCTCTCAATATAGGTAGCTCCTGGTTCTTTTGAGTAATTCTTTTGTATTTTAGTCTTGAAAAAGGTCCAAGTAATACAGCAACGCAGGAGGACTGAGATTTGAACCTGGAACCTCAGCACTGAGAGGCTGATCTTTATTATTCAAATAGGCCAATTGGAATAAGATTGGTTTCAGTGATATTTGGACTAACCCTCTACATCTTTGCCAAATGTCATGAACATGTGACTTTGCATATATGATTTAGAGGCAGAAGAATAATTTGCATAAAACCGCAATATTCATTGAATTATTATGCTTTCAGCGAGCCCACAATAATGAGGATAACATACGTGTGCTCGCTTTTAGCGAGCCCACAATTAGGGGAGCACCAATATTACTTTTTCATGGCGAACGAATACTCTACTTCTGCTGGTGACAAATGGTGACATATGGTACTGACATGATACTTACCATGACACACTAGCGCGCGCGGACGGACGAGCCAGTAAAAATACCTTAGTTTTAAGACCATACCAATTTAGCAAGATGTCACCCACTGGCATGTTGAAACGGCATTTTCTATGTGTTTGTCTGCATGTAAGTACAGTATATCTCACTGTCTGTGAATGTGTCAATCAGAGACTGTGACTTAACTATGCACACCTTGGACTGGAACTCGTCCTATCTTGTCCTCCTAATGTGTTACAGTGTATATATATATATATATATATATATTAGGGGTGCAACGATACACACAATTCACGGTTCGGTTCGGTTCGATATTTTGGTGTCGCGGTTCGATACTTTGTCGATACAAAAAATACACAGAAATGTCCTTGATTTATAAATGTATTTTTATAACTATGTATTTTTTTGTTTTAACTTTGAACAATACGGTACCCAACCTATAGGGTAGTGGTTCTCTAAGTGGGCTCTGGGGACCCCTAGGGGTCCTTGAGGGGGTTCCAGGGGAATGTGGATGTGGAGTGGTATTGTATTGTATTGTATTGTTCGGTACAGGGTCATTCGGTTCGATATTTCTCGGTTCGATTCGATTTTCGATATTCGGTTCGATATGTTGCACCCCTAATATATATATATATGTTTTTTACTGTAGCAGTCACAGTCCCAATAAGTTAAGCACATGAACCCTAAGCTGCCCTTACGTGTCATTCCCACCTGGCACGATAAAGATAAAGATATCGTTTTAAAAATCGTTCTCAACTGAAGTGGATGGTTGCGTCCACAACACAACGATAACTACAACGATAGCCATAAACGATATTGTTTGCATTGCATTTTTACAAAAATATAAACACTGACAATCAAAATCCATCAGGATTGACATGGCTAGCGCGCGCGCGCACACACACACACACACACACACACACACACACACACACACACACACACACACACTTCTGTTGAACGATAAACTTTCATCAATGTGAAAGCCAATATAATTATCGTTAACGATATTTATCGTTATAGTTATCTGTATCGTGCCCGGTGTGAATGACGCTTTATTCTGGAGGGACCATCATGTGAAAATAGCCAATATACAAGCTCAGAACACGTCACAACGCGGCACATTTTCAGCTTCTAGATCGACTATTTCGGTCAACTGGCCACAATTATTGTATAAGAGACAAGATGAAAACACTCCAATAGACTCAAGCAATTTCTATAGAGATTGTATTATATTTCCAAAAATATATGTACAGTCTATTACAAAGGTTACAAAGCAAAAAGAATTGTCTATGTAACAAGAACCTGTCTAATTAAATGATTTTACAGTTCTGCTGTTGGGGAAAATACTTCTGACCAGTGAATATTTTCAGTACTCTCATCACAGAAAAATAAATAATAAATTGACATTTTGCATTACTGTACAATAAACTGGAAATGAAAAATAAAAAATAGTCATTAGATGGAAAATCCTATCAGCTGTCTTTGGTCCTAAATGAAAAAGAAAAGAATTATGTACAACTGAAATCTGGTGAGTGACAATAATTCATCTGCAAGTGAGATAGAAAAATATAGTGCATTTTCAATGTATTTCAGAGCTCACTACCGAGTAATGTGTAAAAAACAATATAAATAAAATGTACAAGTTTTACAGTTCGAACATATACAAAGTTTTTTTTTTTTTTCGGTTCTTTTCCCTCGAGTCTCAGAATTCTCTCTGACACAATCAACAGTACTGAACTCTTTGGAATCATCCACCACCCTTCTATGTGAAGCATTGTCCACCATCACCGACTATTGAAACCACCGACATTTTGGAAAAATAACTCTATTTTCTAAAAATGTTTCTCTTAGTTCCTGAATCCAGCCAAACCTCATCAACCCAGCAGGAATGCTTCCCGTTTTGTTTATCCATTTAACTATCCATTTTTTTTTGCTTCGACAGAGCCACGCCAAAATCCCTACTATAGGCCTACTGTATATATATATAAATATCGTCACTGTCGGGCAGAAACCTCGTATCTCCATGTTTCAAATTTGTACTTTTTTTTTCTTCGTAAAGCAAAGCCCTGCTTCATCATACAAGGCCGTCGCACAAAAGGTAGTGAAAACAGCAGATCTACAAGCACACAATGCCTCGCGGTGCGAGGCGTTGTGTGCTTGTAGATCAGCTGTTTTCACTAGTTTGAATCATTTTTAAAATGATAAACGCAAAACGAACGGTTTTGGACATATAAGGTTTTCACCCGACAACGGCGATATGTTTTTAATTCCAGAGTTAAGCAACCTGAATTCCAAAAACAGGTGTGAAACAAAGAAAACATTGTGAGTAATAAGGTGACTTTGTCGGCTGAAGGTTACAAGTGATTTATATGCCGAATCGATTGTATTCCGGCCTTATAATCTCAATTTGGCTATAACATTTGTTGGGGGGGCCCATCACAGGTCCAGGGGGACGGATAGGTATTCAGCCGCAGGGCGTCAGGGAGGGTCTTCAGGGGCCCACGATTTAAGATCAGAGCAGGGCTGGGATTCGCTGTAGGGGCGGGCTGGGGGGTACTGACTGCTGCCTGTGTGAGTTTTGTGCTGACTGAATGACTTTATGCTGGTATTCAATTCAAAGCGTTGGCCCGGGCCCAATTGCTGAGCTTTGCTCAATGGGGCAAAGAGAAAAGTGTGTGTGTGTGTGTGTGTGTGTGTGTGTGTGTGTGTGTGTGTGTGTGTGTGTGTGTGTGTGTGTCTGCAATGTGACAAGGGGACCCAGAGTGGTCTGAGCCAACACTGGGTATCTCTCTCACAGGAGAGAAAATGAGTCCCTTTTGGACTGACCACAACTGGAATTGGATCTGGTAGAGAACAGAGAAAGTCACACAAATGGTTGTATGAATGCTACTCATCCATAAGATCGAGGTTGGTTTTCCGATGACTGCTCTGTTTCTATGAATGGGATTTTGATATGGAAGATAGCAGAGTGAAAATAACTTTGCTGTAACCACACAAACCCTCGCGTCTCTATAGACTGGGGTGAAAATAGCTGATCTACAAATTCACATGTCGTGACACATTGTGAACTTGTTGCCCATTTTCAGTGAAGAAATTTGTAGTGGAGGTAAAAAGAGAAAAAAAGGAAGGGGCCTAGTATAGAGGGGGGGCTCCGGTCAACCAAGTATATAGGGTTTAAGTGGTTAAAGAATGATCATCAGGTCACAACAGCAGGCAATTCAGTATACTGCAAGAAACTATTATGGTTTACTTTGCGAATAACCCCCCCGATTTTACACTACCGTTTGAATAATCGCATTTGCTCTAGTCTTGATGGAGAAGTAATGAGAGAACCATTTATCAGAGGAGGCCGTGTTGAAAAACATGTTCAAGGCGATAACATTCACATTCCTTTTTACATTAGGGGTGGAGACAGATGGCACAAAACAGATTGATTGGCTTTTAGCACGTTTTGCAGAGCCCGCTCACTCTCGCCTCTTCTCCTGTGTGTGTCCCACACAAAGCGGGATCGGAAGAAAGAGGAGGAAACCTTAAGAGACACTTTAATGCGTGTTCCATCACCGCTGCGCCAATGGCGGATGTGCGGAGACACATGAACAAACAAGGGAGTCGAGATGAGACTAGAGACTAAGTTGATGAGGGTAACAGAAGTGTCAGTCTCCTCTCCAGCACCAAATCGTTTGGCTCCTGCAACTTCACGCAGAGAAGACATTTGCTTGAGAGATCATACTCTGTGACCTCCGGCATTGGTGCACTTGTGGCTCTTTTCAACTACGAAGGGGAACCCAGAACGGTCCATAACCTAAAACCCTTCCAGAACCAGAACCCATAAAGTTCTGTGATTGTTATTTTTTTTTTTTTGCCAGAACAACACGTGAGGGAAGTACAGTATGTAATAAAAAAAATAAAAAAAATTACAACAATTGCTGATGAAGAAACAAAATATGTGTTCCAGAACTCAGGGTTAGTACTACCTCCTGGACAGGGTCCAAATTAGGTCCCGAGAACCTTATCTGAATCTGAGTCGTCGCCACGTGTGTGGAAACAAATCCAGAACTTGTGAAACACATTTAACGGCATGGCACGGTCCGCTTAGTTCTTGTATAGTGGAAAAGAGCCACTGGAGAGGATGACATCAGCGTGGCTAATCGTCACGCGCTCCTCCACTGTATCAGATAATGACTCGCTCGTCTCTGCCAGCCACATATACGCAGAATTCTGCTTTTCCGTGTGCCTCGTCGCGTCTGCTTCAAGTGTTTAGCATATCACAGTACGCCTTTGTAGCAAAACGCAACCTGATTAGTTCATCGTTTCGTGACATTACAGCGTGCCAGTTTATCAAACACTTTCCATCCACATTTCAGGTCAAAGCGTGTCCTGTTTCTGCCTCAGTAGTGACTGAATCTTTCCAACGTGTTTCCCCCAGCACAACAGACACATGCGTTCATTCCTAGCACCTTATAAATCTCAGGCGAGGGACAGTTCTACCTGGTAATTATTGCTCTGTTTGGTCAGTCTCACCTAAACATGTCTGTCGTGGCATTCAAAGCGTGTTCATGCACTTTTTTTAAGGGCGGAGCCCGCCCAGTCACTCTTTTAAATAAGTCCACTGTCGAATTGAACCCCATCAAACATTGTCACTGAAGTGCTTAAAATAGTGGCAATACATTAACACATTTTAAGGCAGTATTACTTCTAGAGCTCGCACTTTTTCAGAGATTCCCCCATAACAACTGTATTTGCTGCAGCCCAACACAATTGCGCAAATACTGTGTGCAACATAGTTATTCCAGGCAATGTGATGTCAAAACAACATGCAGTGATTGAGGTTTCAGTACAATGTGTCTACAGGTCAGAATAGAGCCCGAGCCGACGTTTTTCGGTCCTAAGCCGATCCCGATTTTGGACCGTCCTAAATTAGTGGTCTAGGACCAATGATTTAAATTTAATATTTTTAAAGAAAAATAATATATATTTATTTAACCATTTAATTAAAAACATTTTGGGAAATTTCAACCTACCGGTATAATGATACCAGGTTGAAAATATATCGGCCAAACGGATATATCGGTCGGGCTCTAGTTCTGAAACATTCTTTCAAAATAACTGTTCAAACAGTCCTGTTGTGAAGACAAAGAAAATTACAAAAATCTTGTAAAAAAAAGAACTCATTAGGTGTCTGTCCACTCCCATAGTGTCATACTGTTAAAAGAAAAAAAAAAAGGAGAAAAAAAGATACAGCAAACAAACAAACAAACACACTCCGGTAAGCCTAAAAAATAAGCAAGTGAAACCAAGCTGAAGAACAATGTCACGTGGAGGAGAACACAACGCACTGCACACTGTTGAAACAGCCCAGCGTCTTTTAGCAACAAGCTGCTTTAAATAAGTTCCTTTTGAGCTCCAGCCGATCAGACGCTGTTTTAGCACGCTGTCGCACTCTCCCCCTGAAGAGAGTTTACCCTGTTGTCAAAGTCCAAACCTAAGAAGAGGAAAGAAATAAAAAAGCCAAGGAAAAAAATAAAATAAACGTCTATCATATGCACCACAACATATCTCTGCGGTCGATACGAACAAAAGTAACAATGTAGAAAAGAAGAGAGGTACAGAAAACCACCGCAAAGGGGATATTTAGTTTTTCTTTTTTTTTTTTACTGCTTTTTTTTTTCTTTCTTTTTTTAAAGAAATCTATATGCATGGTGTGCATTTAAACCATTCATTAAGTTAAAGGAACAAAGTGACAAGCATCAAACCCCATTCCAATGCTCCATTTGATATGTGGTTGAGTTCCGAAGAGCTTCCAGAAAAAAGAAGACGAAGAACGAACGAAAAAAAGTGTTTCAAAATTCATTTTCCTCTCCTTAGTTCCCAGTTGTAGCGGGGGGTGGGACACATAAACACACGTTCGCACGCATACGCGTACACACACGCGCACATACACACACACACACACACACACACACACACACACCGTTATCCTTCATCGAGGAACCAAAGGAATGATTTCGCTCCAGACGCGGCCGGAAGAGTCCGGCGATTGTCCCGGGTTTTGCGGCCGAAGCACTGCTTCAGTTAGCTCTTTTTTTTGCCCCTGGCCTGTGCTGTCCTGTCCTGTCCTGTGCTGTCCTGTCCTGTCCTGTGGTGTCCTTTCCCCACGGCACCGCCGGCTATAGTCCCAGTCACACCTGAACCCCGGTGCCGTGTAGGTGCAGCATCTGGGCTCTCATAGTCTGTATGCTGCTCATGATCTTCTTCTGATGGCCCACTAGCGTAATCCCCAAGCTCATCACGTCACTGCAACACACAGGGGGGGAAGGGCTGTCACCATGATGACATTTTACATGACGATTCACTGTCACTCAAATAATTGCGATTAACGATTTAACCCATTTAGTCCTAGAATTAGAAGGATTCAAAAGACACTTATAGAATCGGGTCAGAATTCTAATGTTCACGACTTTTCAAAAATAGCAGATCTACGAGCTCGCAGCGCGGCACTCGGTGCCGCGCTGTGAGCTTGTATATCTGCTATTTTTCAATAGTTAAAGCATAAAATAATGATACACAAAATGTGTACCCGTTCTAAATGGGTTAATTGTGTTTTTGTCGTTGACAATTACGTTTCCATTTGGCTTTTAGGCTTTGAAGTTGCACATGGCAGATATGACGCATTACCTAATTATGCAAAGAAATGACTGACATACAGTATTTGACAACTTTATACTTAAAAAAAAGAACAGTGGAAATAGCCAATCTAAAAGCTCACAACGCGTCGCATCACGATGCGTTGTGAGCTTGTAGATCTGCTATAATATATATATGAAAAGTTTTCAACATGGAAACGATTATGACAAAAAAATCACTATTATGTCAAATAATTGCGATTAGATGATTATGTAATAATTGTGACAGGCCTACACGGGGGAAGGACATTGCCATGCACTTAAATCAGTGCACTGGCCCATAGAGCAGTGTTTCTCGAACTTTCACATTTCAAGGTCTCCCCTTAACTCTGACAGTGTACAAATGGAACCAAATGAACCTGTCAGGGTTCATTTGGTTTCATTTGTACACTGCCAGAGTTACAGACTTGTACGGGTCAATTTAGACCACCCTAAAGGAACCCACAGAGTCCCTGGAATCCACTTTGAGAACCACTGCCATAGTGAATTATTTCAGTGGTTCTAAAACTTTTTAATTTCAAGGACCCTCCACAATTCAGTCATGTCAGTCAGTAAAGGGTCCATTTGGAGCTCTGAGGGTGCCTGGACCCCACTTTGAGAACCACTGATTTATAGCATACTGTAGCATAACAATATTATTGTTATGTTTTGTTTTTTTTGTTTTTTTGTTACCTGTCTAGGGAGTACGGATGTAAATTCTTGCCGTACGGCATGTTTACATCACACATTATTTGATGTGGACGTTCATAAATGTCCCTATGAAATAAATATGAATTAAATTAAATAGCCCTTAGGCATTTTAATAATGAGAAAATGGAAAGGGACTAGAACATGGCAGATATGGTTTGTTCATGGAACAAAATTATGATAATTCAAATGTCTTCTTCCACTGAATAGTATGGCAAAAGAATGAAATAATAATAATCATTTATTTGTATTCTAATGTGTGTTTGAACTTTTGTCGAACTGTACCGTGATTAACTCCTTACAAATGACTATGTGTAGGTAGTGCACTGACATCATGGCTACAGTCATAACAATGTGGATAAAAAAGCTTTACGGGAAGTACAGAGGTAAACTTCCCGCTCTCTTTTGGTGAAGCCATTTCCTTACGTTAAAAGTATTGGAAACGTGTTTATTTTCATTTTTTTCCTAATGGTTTTCAGGCATTTAACTCACTGTAACGATAACATCTGACATCCTGGCAACTGACAAAATAACATCGCCCTGACAGAGAATAAAGCTTATAAACCAGGGTTCTTCAACGGGGGGTCCGTTTGGTGTAGAGGAGAAAAAGAACAGACTAAGTAGAGAATGGAAGGTCAAGTGTATTAAGTATTGACGGTTCAAGTGGTTAAATATCTGAAAATCCAAAATACACTGACGACTGTCAAACACTGAAACTATGGAATCTATGAACAGGTTGTGGGGGTCCCTGCTTCATCTCTCTCTCAACTAAGGGGTCCTTGGCCTGAAAACGTTGAAGAACCCTGGTATAAACAGTATATATATATATATATGCTGTACTTAATATGCAAGGCGAGGGCTGTGTACTATACGGGGCAATACGTACTCGATTGACATCCTGGCCACCGACTCCAGGGAGCTGTAACCGGCTGCTGTGAAGTTGTCTCGGTACCTCTCCATCTTGATGGCTTCTAGCCACTCCCCCACGGAGCAGAACGCCGTGAAGTCTGGTGTGCTCTGATCTAACAGCGGACTAATTGGCCTGCGTGACGAGAGAGGGGGATGACGGTTATGGCGTTGCGTGACAAAAAGGAAAACACTTTCACAAAAAGAGGGGGAGAAAAACACCTACTGTAACGACAACAACAACACACACAATGGAGCCCGGGATGACAGGACAACCGGGCGAGGGATGGCGAGCCAGCGCCTCCGGTGATGCGGCAAATTGCGAGGGAGGAACAAACTGAGGCTGATTTGAGCTTTCAATCAATATCGGAATTCACAAGCAGATGCTGATGTCATCTTTCTTTGTGAAAGCAAAATATATATATATATTTTTTGCCAGTGTCTGTTGAATCACAATCCTTTCTTATCTGCTTACTAAAAACCCTAGCCCAGAAAATAATCTGCTTTAGGATTTCCCCCCCTTATTTTCCCCCACCCCCTTCCTTCTTCATCTAACCCCAGGAAAGTATGCACCCTGACTGCAAATAGAATTCATTTGACAAATGTCAGCGAGGGGTCGTCAGTTCCCACACTACTTTAAAGTCCCGGGAACTCATTATAGGGATTGATTTAAAAGCCCTCCTATTGACCATGAAGCCATATAAGCTGTTTTGTGATATTGATTGTCCAGGAGTTATCTTTCATCAGCGGACTACTGTGGGTAAATGGACGCGTTGGATCATCTGCTAATGTGGGGAAAGTAAAACTTCAAAAGTTCTGCATGCACAAAATATTTTCTTTTTTTGGGGGGGTTTGTAACTCATTCTCATTCCCTGGGAGGTTGTTCATGTTTTTGGTGAACAGAAGCTCGTGTTCCAGTCTTAATCGGCCCCAATTAGAAATCTGGCATGCAGGACGCAGCATGAAAAACACAATACAAGCTGCAGCTACACAATGAACAACACAGAATAATGTGTCAGCGGCAATACGGGCGAGCAAAACATGAATTGAACGACGAGAAGCGTTTCTTACCTCGTACACGTTCCCACTGGGGTTTTCAGCGTATTTGGATTGCGGATCATCTTATCGAGGATGCCGACTATTTGATCAAATTTGGGCCGTTCAGCCCTGTCTTTCTGCCAGCAGTCCAGCATTAGCTGATGCAGCCCTGGGGGGCAGTCCATGGGGGCCGGGAGGCGGTAGCCCTCCTCGATGGCCTTTATGACCTGGACGAGGCAGACAGAATCGGCGTCAGGTTATTCGCCAAGCAAAAGGAAACGGTACACACGTTGCTACTGAGTAACATAGGGACGGACCTATGCTGAGAACAGTTGGACAGCAAAGACAATAAAGTAGCCAGAATACAATAGATCTCCATATTGACTAAATAATTCAGAACAAGTCTTTATTCTCCCCTGCTACCATGTTAGCAAAAAAATAATAATCAGTTTAACCGCCCCTCATGTGCAATTCATTCTTTTCACTGAAACGTTTGTGAATGTCAATGCGGGCATACAACAATTTCCATCATTACCAACTGGGGACCAAAGTGGATTGAGGAATCCAACAGACTAACTGGATTGTACGTTTCTGTGGCAGGTTTGTTACAGTGATTGGGAGCAGTGCTGCACAATGGGGACATTTTGTGCGGATGATGTTGAGCGCGCACCTGTCTCTATGGCAATGGGCGGAGGAGGTATCAGTGGGCCAACTTGCTCACGTCTATCATTGTACCGGCGGATGCAAATACAATTAATTAAAGCAAACAGAGGGGACCGTTTTCCCGCGACCTGCATTTCCAATATTGTTTGTCTCTTGACAATAGGCTGGATTTACACAGCCCCAATGAATAATACGGAAAAAAAAAGATCTATCTGCATGTCCTTTTACACCTAATCCATTCTCTGTCGCGTGTACCCTTTAGTGTAGAGTTCATTAAAAGTCAATACCGTGAGACCGGGGCAGTGAGCACCTTTGATTTCAGGCTCCGTGCTGCTTCTCCTTCTCCTTTAATTCCATGCAAGTGGAGCTGTATATTTCCCCGCATAGTACTTAAATTTGTTATTCCTGTCAGGGGCTATTCAAACAAGAAAGAACCACGTAGACTCACACACCCATCATATTGCGACTATTCGATCTTGCCGGCTGTGTGTAGCCATATTTACAAAAGAAACCTTAGTTGGCCTTTCTCTGTGGGGGGGCGGGGGGGATCCCAGAGGTACCCACTGTGACTAAAGGTATATACTTGACATTACAGCTGAGCTGACCGATATTTCCGAATCATTCTGTGCTGTGGTTTGTTTGATTTTCAAGGAGGCCATGGGATTCCGTTCATTTCAGTACGGTAGGGAAATCAACTTGCAGAGTCTGCTTGAGGTACAGTGGGTAATCCAACACAGTCAGCTGGGGGCTCAAAGTTAGAACTTTATTGTAGTGTTGTATTGCTTTGTAACAACATGAACCCTATAGTGTCCCTATTTTGGCGTGAACACTCTCGAAGCATGGCGGATCTATAAGCTCACAACGCATCACAACATATCGCAACACACCGTGAGCTTGTACATCAGCTATTTTCAGTATCGAGTGCAGCGAGTATATCCCTAGGGGACTCCGGTCTCTGGTCAACTAAGTACCGGTATATGAGGGTTAAGTTGTTTTAAAGCATGAACTGTCTTGAAGAACCTTGCTCAAAGTAGCTGAAAGTGAAATAAAAGCCATTAAAGGGAAAATAGTCTTATGTTTATGTATGTATGTCCGGAGTCCTATGTGAATAGACAATGGAGGCGGTGTGGTCCTTAAAAGTTTTGGTCAAAATACCTGAGTGTACTTTTCACAAACACACACACACATACACACACACACACGTACACACACACACACACGCTCGCACAGTCGCACACACACACACACACACACTCACAGAAGTTTTTGTTATGCATTGCTGGGTTGACGTGTAGCCCCAGAGGAGGACAGCAGACTAGGACACAGCGTGACTAATTTGCTGTTTTGCAGTCGCTGCATACTTCTGGGCCTTTTGCCTTTTCAACCTGATAATCATAGTGGATCTATTTCTTTACATTTGTGACTGCTTAATCAGGTTCATTTAGTGGAAATTCTCACAGCTGCAAAGCCAGGCTGCATGTGCATGACTCAGTGGAACTGGGTCCACCCTGCTATTCACCATGGCCCCCATTACCATAACTCATTAGAAAGGTTAAAGGCCAGTTGAATTAAAAGCATTTTTCATTATTTTTTTATTATAACACTTCTTTTGTGAGTCCCTCATAAGACAGCGTTTATGCATGCCTTGCACTTAAGACTCCCATCTGAAGCCAAACTGAGATTGCAGTTCCTACGGGGTGGATGCAAACGGCATGATTTCATCAAGATTTTCTTGAACTAATTAAGCCCTGGACAGTCATACAGGCCACATTTTCCTCGCCAGGGGTCCCACGATAATGCCTTTGAGAATGTTGTGTTTTTTAACTGTAATATTATTTTTCTTTAATTTTCTTTTATGGAACGACTATCGCTATCATTATCTCGCCAACATCTTGAAATTCCTTTAGGTTATTGGTTCTCAAATGGTTTCACATGGGGACTTGGATTTTGAGTTAATGAAGTCAATTCATTAAACACAAAATGTATTATCTGTATAAAAGTTGCTCAACCCCATTAGAAGACGTCATGACCCACTTTTGGAGAGCTTCCCACTGGCTCAGAAACTCTGCTTTAGATGGTAATTCTAAAATGGTTTTAGAATTGTTTTTTTTAACAAAGATGAGCACAAGTTCATGTATTAATTCCAATAATAACATCCAATAAGTTAAAAAACGAAGAATTCTTCACTCTCTCTCTCTCTATGAAACTAACAAATTCATTTTGTTAAAACAAACAACAACTGGAATTGAATTCATAATAGATGGATTTGGAGGAGAACAAGTAAAGGAATGCGAACGGTTGTCAAATGTCGTGTTTAACTCGGTTCCCCCCAGGCCAGCATAGCGTCGCTGTCGGGTGGAAACCTCGTATCTCCAAGTTTCACATTTGTACGTTCTTTCGTAAAGTAAAGCCCTGCTTCATCGTACAAGGCTGTCGCACAAAAGTAGTGAAAACAGCCGATCTACAAGCACACAACGCCTCGCGGTGCGAGGCGTTGTGTGCTTGTAGATCGGCTGTTTTCACTAGTTTAAATCATTTTTAAAATGATAAATGCAAAATAAACGGTTTTGGACATACAGGGTTTCCACCCGACAACGACGATAGGGATGCTGGTGGTTCAAGTGGTTAATGTTACAGGCCGTGTGATTCCTCCTTAGCACACGCTAGTAAAATGAGTGTGAAACCTGTGTGCTGTGCTGTAAAGGAATGACTCCCATAACTCACATCTTGATTGGACATGTCCCAGTAAGGCCGTTCCCCATAGGACATGACCTCCCACATGACAATGCCGTAACTCCACACGTCACTGGCGGAGGTGAATTTACGGTACTGGATGGCTTCCGTCGCGGTCCATCGGACGGGTATTTTGCCGCCCTGTGCAGTAAAACGCAGGTCAGTGGCGGGAGTAAAGATCACATTCATTACATCCTGCAGCTTCCCCTAAAACATCAGAGAAGAGGTTCCAACGTTATACACAGGGTAAAACATCAGAGAAGAGGGTCCAACATTATACACAGGGTAAGCCAAAGAAAGATAGAAAGAAAAGACATTTGAACTTTTGGCAATCTTTAGAAAGGAAAAAAATAAACGGCTTATAAGCCATAAATTAGCCACTCAACAATCGAGTACCTGAGACGAATAACAGTCTAAGTCCATATTTTAAAATTTTGATTTTTTTGATTTACCAGATTGTAAACCACAAACTAGAAGTTTTTAATCTGTTAAATTTTTAATGCACTCCCCCCTCATTTTGTTGAACTAGATTGTTTTACTTAACTCATATATATTAGGAATTATAAGACATAATACTTATGGAAAGTGGAAAAACAGTATATCTCCAACAGTTTGTGGAACAACAGTATAAGTCCGTACAAGCAATATTCAGCAGACAAAGGGAGCAGATAACATTAAAACAGACAATTAAACAAAATGAGGGGGGAGTGCATTAACAATTTAACAGATTAAAAATGACTAGTTTGTGGTTTACAGTCTGGTAAATAAAAAAATATATATATTAAAAAAAAGATTAATATGGACTTTGACTGTTATTCGTCTCAGGTACTCAATTATCTGAGGCTAGAATGCATGTAGAGCTGCCAATTTTCTATTGGCAGATTGTGAACAAACTGCATTGAAATATTTTATTGTATTTTATTTTAGTGTTATTATTATGTTCTCCTATAACGATAATAATTTATGGTGGCTGTGGGTTCCAGCAAATTCTCTGCTCCATTTTCATGCACTGCACTGTGGGTAATAATAATGATAACGTGTGTGTTCCAAAAGGTGTGTGGGTAGCAGGGATGGGACGATATGAAAATGTCATATCACGATTATTGTGACAAAAGAAATCGCGATTTACAATATTATCGCGATAATCAAAATCCCAAATCCAAAAGAACATTTGCCAAAAAATTGCAGATCTACAAGCTTACAACACGTCGCGACGCGTTGTGAGCTTGTAGATCGGCTATTTTTTGGCAAAGACATTTGCAGCTCGACAAATAAAAGGTGAATTGATCCCAGACTAGTGCATGATGGAGGACAATATCACGATAAATAAAATCTCCACGATACGATTATCGTGAGTGTTTTTTTAATCACGATAAATGATAAAATCACATATCGTCCCATCCCTAGTGGGTAGCAGGAGAAAAAAAAAAAACAACAACACCGGGATGGAAGAGATGCCGGCGTATAGTAAATTGACTCACAGTGGTTGTGTAGACAGCCTCGGGGTCGTCGTCTATCACTCTCGACAGGCCGAAGTCCGACACTTTGCATACGAGATTGCTGTTGACGAGGATGTTGCGCGCGGCCAGGTCTCTGTGGACGTATCCCATGTCGGACAGATACCTCATCCCGGCCGCGATGCCTCGCAGCATCCCGACCAGCTGGATGACTGTGAACTGACCGTCGTGCTTCTGCACGCAAAGAAGACACGGACGAGAGGAGAGGTTGTTTGTGAGGCAATGGTGGAAAAAAGTACACAGATGTTTTACTTAAAGGCCTGCTGACACGCCCCGAAATTATAATAGTATGATACAGTAGGTCACGTGGTCTCTCTGTAAACGCCCCCCAACAACAGCTGACCAGTACAGTAAGTAGTCTAAGTACAGTCAATTAATTTGATTGGCTTATAATTGTGCCTTCCCACAATGACATCATAAAAATATTAACTCATATTTTAAGGTGACAGTACCCCTTTAAGTAAAAAGTATCAATACTGCAATGTAGAAATGCTCTGTTACAAATAGAAGTCTGGAATTTAAAATGTACTTGCGCTACGAGTACAAACGTATTAGTATCAAATGTACTTTAAGTACTAAAAGTAAAAGTCCTCATTGTGCGGAATGACCCATTTCAAGCTTTCAAATGTATACAAATCTTTTGAAAATAGCCGCAATGTACCGGTATGTAGGGCTGAAGTGGTTAATGTATGTTTTGTGATAATAATCTAAATCTACAAAGTAACCAGTAACTAAAGTTTTCAACAACAAAAATGCAGAGTTAAAGTACAATATTTGGATCCGAGATGTAGTGTAAAATTGTACTTGTACTTGTACTTTGTACATTGTACATTGTAAATGTTCTTTACACATCACTGTTTGTGAGGCAATGGAAATACGTCCTGGACTTTATTTTAGTTTTTATCCTTGAGTGTCTTTTAGCTACTTGAACCCTAAGCATCCCTATGTTCTGGCAGGAACATTCACAGGAAAACAGCTAATTAGATTAGCGTAGATTTTGGTGCAGAGGGAAACAAAACAAGGGGACCAAGTACAGAGCCGATGTCAGTCAACTAAGTATTAGGTTACTGACTTACTAAGTATAGAGGGTTTAAGTGGTTTTAACCAACATGTAATTTGTAATTCAAATACAGTGAGGAGAGGAGAGGAGAGGAGAGGAGAGGAGAGGAGAGGAAGGTCAGCCATTTCCACTGACCAAGAGGGAGATATTTAGGTCACACAGCACTGCAGCATTGCTGGCACTGGATTAATAATAATATCCACAAGATAAGTTGCGAGTCCAAACTTCCAGCAGTCTTAAAAAGACTTTCAAGATTCTTTTACGTTGGTCTTCGTTCCACAGGCCATAAAATATAAAACGGGTTCTTTCATACAGCTTTCACATTCTTGTAAAACCATGGTTTGACCACGTAAGCCCTATTTTATAATTCCTCATAATGTCAGTGACCCGTGAAAATAGCAGATCTGCAAGCTCACAAAGCTTCCCAAAGCCAAGTATTGTGAGCTTGTAGATCTGCTATTTTTGTTTTTGAACGCTTTTGAAAATCTTGAAAAATGCTGAATGTTTCGATATTTATACGTTTTGCATGATTAATTATTGCTCATACTCACCCTAAGGAAGGCATCTAGTGAACCGTTCTCCATGTATTCAATCACAATCATAACTGGCTTCCCTGAAGAGAGAAAGAAAAACAATTAAGCGTCTGATAATTGACACGTACTGTACTGTAAATGCTGTTTACTTGTGGAGTTGCGGGCAAACCGAAAACGACTCTAGCAAAGCTGCTGCCATCTAGTTATTTTTAGCTGTACGTTTCTCTGGCTTATAATTAAAAATTACCATCTGTTCCTTTTATTATAGTGTCGAAATGTGAAAGTGCAGAACATGGGGCTGTTACTAATTCTATCTGATACAATGTCACTCTTCTAACTGTGGTGTTATGACCTCGAAACATCAGAAAATTACAAATTAACTGTATTGCAGTGTACAAGCCACGAATAAAAAATATATAATTGCATTTATATGTGATGGGAATTAACTGGATTTAATGTAGTTACAATTTGCCAGAAGGAACAGCACGTATTGTTCTCTTTTTTAATTAGGAACTAAAAGTACATTTGTTCTGACATGTTTTGTTGTATTTGGTTATGAAGTTATTAAATGTGTAATACTGCCATAAGGCCAAAACCCTATCATTTCATGTATATGGATGCTTTAAGTTTAGATCTTTTTAACCCATCAAGACATGCATGGAAGCACTTTAACCATTGTCTTATGCTTTAACTCTAAAAAAGCAGATATACAAGCTCACAGTGTGGCACCGAGTGCCGCACTGCGAGCTTGTAGATCTGCTATTTTAGAAAAATCGTGATTTATTTGCAAATCTTTGAATATATCTTTTTTAAAGCGGACATTTGAACTCAAATATTTGCTTCTGGGGGGGGGGGGGGGGGGGTCCCTGATACACAATACTTTGAGATTGGGATCGGTGGCCAAATACATATAATTCTAGGGGTCCTTGACATGAAAATGTCAAGGACCCCACTGATGATAGAAACATGAGTTTTTTAAAAACTTTAGAAGGATTTAGAAGATATTTATAGAATCGTGTCAAAATATTGAAAGACTTACACACATTTTCAAGATTTTTCAAAAATAGCAGATCTACAAGCTCGCAGCGCGGCACTCGGTGCCGAGCTGTGAGCTTGTATATCTGCTGTTTTTCAATAGTTAAAGCATAAAATAATTCTAGGCCTAAAAAGTGTTTAGTATCCTTACCTCTGGTCACCACTCCTTCCAGGTGCACCACGTTGGGATGGTCAAACTGACCCATGATGCTGGCCTCACAGAGGAAGTCCCTCCTCTGCTTCTCCGTGTAGCCCACCTTCAGGGTCTTGATGGCCACCGACACGTCTCGCTTCCCTGGGAGCTTTAGCCGCCCACTGCACACCTCCCCGAACTCTCCTGTGTGAGGAAGGAACAGTGGTGTAAATAAGTACTGTACTTACAGTAAGTACAATTTTGAGGTATTTGTAGTTTACTTGAGTATTTCCAATTTCATTTTACTTCTACCCGACTACATCTCGATATCTGAAAACTTTAGTTACTAGTTATGATAATATGATTTTATACCTCGGCTATTGGAAAATAGCCGATCTACAAGCTCACAACGTGTCGCATCATCTGCTATTTTCAAACATTTGAGTACTATTTTTTTTTTTGTGCATTTTTGCAGTTTTTTTTTTGCTTTTATGCCTTTATTGATAGGACAGTAGACTGACAGGAAATCGGGAGAGATGGGGAGCTACACGCGGTAAAGGTCATCTGGATCGGGAATCAAACCGACGACGCCGCCAGGCATCCATGCCAATGTGGCAATGCCTAAGTGGTATGCGCCCGGACCAGTAGCCCAACGAGCACCCCAACATTTTAGTACTCTAAGTGCATTTTGATGCCAATAATGTCTTACTTTTACTCAGGTGCATTTTGAATTCCCGGCTTTCATTTGTAACAGAGTATTTTGACGTTGCAGTATTGATTCTTTTACTTGAGTAAATACTGTATTGAAGTACTTTTTCCACCTCTGGGAAGGAAAGGAGGGATGAAACCATGTCACGACTGAGAGTGCAGAGAGCTGAGAGTATACGTACAGGGAAGAGGAGGGGGGAGGGGGATCAAGCACTTCACAATGACAAATGTATTGGTGTACGTGCGTACGTTGAGACGAAAGCAGCTGTGCTGCGCGCGGGGATACAAATTGGAGTACATCTTGTTATACTCTGGGGCCTATAAGACCTATAATAAGACGTGCTGGAGATGCATATACTGTCATTGACCACTTCAACAAAAACCCATGTGGCAGCAATTTCTCAGCGGCCGGGGGGGTGTCTCTTTGCAGCTGCCTGTGAGAGACACAGACCCCGAACCCAGCGTACCCAATGCGTCACCTCCCCCCATACACACACATATGCACGGTAATTGCAATGAACCGTGTTACCGCCTCTTGCTGATCGCGCTATTAACCACTTTCCACCTGGTGTCCATATTTTGGGACTAGACAATTTATAAAGAAAATGTAAAAAAAACTCACTGTCGGGCAGAAACCTTGTATCTCAAAGTTTCAAACTTTTTTTTCGTAAAGCAAAGCCCTGCTTCATCACACAAGACTGTCGCACAAAACTAGTGAAAATAGCCGATCTACAAGAACACAACGCCTTGCGTCGTAGATCGCCTATTTTCACAACTTTAAATCGTTTTTTAGAATAACGAAAAAGGGAAGGTTTTGGACATACAAGGTTTCCACCCGACAACGACGATATACTAGCTCACGAGTAGATTGTGTGTTTAGCAAAGAGCTGGGGAGACAGGGAGAGATCCCTGTTAGGGCCCGTTCACATTGAGCCGATCCCGGGGCCGAGGATCCCCGACCAGATTTCGGGAGGACCCCCCGGGAAAATCGTTTGGTCGGCCCCGGAATCGGTCTTGGGCTTGAACAGTACCCCGACACGATCGGATTATGTTAATTAGCTTTTTTATGACCTCGGGACTCGTCGGGAGCACTCACGATAATATCAAAAAAGCTTGATATTTTCGGGTCATCGGGTAGGAATCCTTTACAATTATTGTCGTCTGAATGAGCTCACGGGATTGCATCAGATTATATGAAGCCAGCTCCTCCTTTTTTTAGGCTGCGCAGAGTGTAGGCTATTCTGTCACAGCCTACACTTTTATTATTATTATTAGCCTACTTACTTTTTACTTTAGCCTACTCTCTCCCTTGTTGTAATCACTTGTTCAAAAACGTTATAGCCTATAGCGTTCTTTCTTCTTTTTTCTTCTTCTGCGCAGTCATTTGGCAACAAGGCAGTGTCTTTTTTTTTGCTGCGCAGATTTGGCTAGGGCAGTGCTGTTCTATCCGTGTATTATAAGGGCTCTAAATTGACCTTGTGCAACTTGACAGACAGACACCCTATATATAATATCCTATTCATATAATGTAATACTCAAAGTCAGAGACATTCCATTGCATTCCTTTTTTTTTTTACTTTTACGCGCGGGCTGCAGGCACATCATTGCGCCTCTCGTTCTGTCAGTTTGTTCATTGGTCCTCAAAGAGGACCGCCAGTCCTTGGGGAGTTCCAGGGGGTCCCCAGCTAAATGATATTGAGGAACCTAGGCCTGTCCCTATTCTATATGCTTGGATGTTGGTGGGACAGTAAAAAAAAAAAAAAAGCGAGAGGTTAAACTTTTTTTTTCCCTGCGACTGCACGCCCACAACGGCGAGGTTTGGACATTCATAATTGCTATTAGCTGATTAAGCTCATGTCTGTTTAATGTCTGGCTGGTTGCCGTTAAAATGCTGGTTGATGCTTTTTAGGAGTGGACACTGGTCAATCAATGATATTGGAGATGCGACACTCTCAGCCGTGTCTTGCTGGATGCGCATCACATCTCGCGTCTCGCTTGCCAAAAACATAACTGAATATATAATTATAATATCTATAAAGTGAGCAGCGGCCAGTGTGCGCACAGTAGCCTACCTAGAAGACTACCAACCTACCTTTGTTTTTATAATGTTTTGTCATGATGGCGCAGTTATCACTTGTGTGCAAAGGACGATGATACACGAAAGAAGAATGTAACACCAACTTCTACCAATTAATCCATTGCTGTGACAGACAGACAGGGTGAGACAGCCAACGTGCTTCCTTGTAGACTACATAATCCACTGGGTCCAGCTTGGTTCAGATCAATCATATCAACATAACAGTAATAACACCAACCAAAGTCAGAATAAAAAGAGTCCACGAATAGGCCTGCACACTCGCTCATAATGTCCTCCTCCTCCGGCTGCCAGCAGCGTCAGTTCTGCAAATGCTAAGGTATGGTAACATGGCTGTTGTCTGTTGTCTTGGCTGTTGTGTGAAGGCATGCATGCAATACACTAGTCATGTTGCCAATACCTACTTTTTAGCAACAAGCACAAGCATGATGAATTCATTTTAAGAAGTACATTTTATTATTTTCTCCTGTAATCAAGGTACATTATACCATACCCATGTGCGCCTCTGTAGTCTAATTTGCGCAGTGATGGAAAAAGTATACTCCCATTCTTTACTTAAGTAAAAGTATCAATACTGCATTATTAGCTACAAATATGGCACAGACAGAGAGAGAGAGAGAGAGAGAGAGACTCTTTGTTATAGACTATAGCGAATATATTTGTTTAATTTCGCTGTTTTAATATTTAATTAGGTAATAAAATGGATTTTGGAGCATAGCGAGTCAGAACACCGCAGCTGCAGGACTTCTGCACTAATTGGGTCGTTGGCTCGTTGACTTTGCTGGCATGCGGTAGGCCTAATTGATTATTTTGGAGAAAGATTCCCTTTAGTATAAATAATAGTCCTTTTGGTTACCATTTGGTCTCCATCATTAAGCTGGGGATCACCTGGAACACCCTCATTGTCAAAACATTAAACAAATGGCAATTAAACTGACGTGAAGAGAGAGAGAGAAAAACACTCTTGATTTTATCCCTCTTGAGGGGGCGGAATCTTCATCTAGTCACGTCTCTCATGGCACCACCCCCCCCGAGATCGTGGGTGGCTAGAATCGCGAGACGTCGGTCTCATTTGTAATGGTCTGAGATATTTCACTTGGCACAGCGGGATATACCGGGCCCGGTCGCAAGACAGAGGATCGCTGTCGTTTGAAATGAACACCGATAAACCCCGGGCACGAGATCTGATCTGACCCAACATCGGCCTCTCATCTGTGAGGCCCTTTACTGAACAAACACTATAGAGTGTATAGCAATCGACCTAGAGCTATTTAACACTTATTGCAACACAAGAAAATCACTTACAGTATACTGCACCTTAAGTGGTTATAATATCCCATATGTAACGTCATACCCTCTCCTCCCAGAGGTGTAAATATTGTGTCTGTCAGTGTGATGTATGAGGGGAGAGAGTTCTTCCAGTCTGAGTGTATCAAAAAAGCAACTGCGTTAAGCACCGTTGGTCCGACCAGTTTAACATTCACCAGGTAGTACACTTTTGAGTTATTTGTACTTTACTTGAGTATTTCCAATTCCAATACTTTTACTTCTACTCCACTACATCTCGGATCCAAATATTGTACTTTTACTCCACTACATTTATTTGAAAATGTTAGTTACTAGTTACTTTGCAGATATAAATTATAATATTGTAAAACATACACTAACCACTTACTTAAACACCTACTTTAAGTACATTTTGATGCCAACGCTTCCACACTTTTACTAAAGTACATTTTGAATTCTGGACATTTACTTGAAACAGAGTATGTCTATATTGCAGTATTGATACTTTTTCCACCACTGTACTGAGGTTACGGTTAGGGTTAAGGTTTAGGTTTAGGTGTATCTCCGTTCCCCCGTCTTTCGTCACCTCCACGCAGCCAATCACAAGCTTCCGCTGCCTTAACCCAGTTGCCTTTTTGCTACACTCCGACTAAAAGACCTGCAAAAAACACTCTCCCGATGTATGAGAGTGTGCGGTGCAGCTACAAAAAAAAACACTGAAAGAGAGAAGCGGCGGCGGTCGGGGCGGAGTCCTCACCTGCGCCAATCACCCGCTCGATCTTAATGCAGGAGGCGTCCAGCTCCTTGGCGAACTGGTGGACGGCCCTGTTGGGATCCTCGTAGGTCTCCGGGTCGATGTACGTTTTGGTGCCTGGAAATTTGACTGTAGAAAGGTAAGAGGATTACTGTTACGACTAAGTCGTTTCGACCGGGGGCGCATTATTATTACGGCGCCGTTACGTTAACCGTTGTTTTGTGCTTTAACTGTTGAAAAACTGCAGATATACAAGCTCACAGCGCGGCACCGAGTGCCGCGCTGCGAGCTTGTATATCTGCTATTTTTGAAAAAATCTTGGAAATTCTTTGCAAATCTTTGAATATATATATTTATAAAGCGAAAATGTGTCATCTTTCTTTCTCAGGGTCCCTGGAACAAAATATCTTCAGATGGGGGTCTGTGGTCAAATACGTATCATTCTAGGGGGTCCTTGACATGAAAAGGTTGAGCATCACTGATATAGAAACATAGGTTTTTCAGAAAACCATTAGGGTTTAGAAGACATTTGTAGGTATTTTTCTGGCCTAAATAGGTTAAATATGCATAATACGCCGCCGCTGCCGCTGACACCGTACTTTGACAGGCAAACGATTACCCGAGACCCTGTGATTCGTGAAGGGGGGGGAGGTGGGGGGCGGGGGGGTTTGAATCGACAAACAGGCGGGCGTGATGGAAGAGAGGCCGTGTGCCCGCGTCGAAGGGTCTCGCAACAAAGGGAGGAATTCATCACTAAAAGAGACGCAGAGATTTTAGTGCTGCGGCGCCGTGGCATTTCCTCTGAGTTCGTCAAAGCAGAGCACAGAGCGCACGGAGCCCATGTAGCTCCCCGCTGGCTCCGCCGGATGTCAATCAAGACGGCGTTCCGTCAACTCGGAAAGTTCAACGGGAGGTCTAGCATGCCAGTCAGGTTGAGTTGGGTGTTGTTTTTCATTCACTTCAGATTTGAACCACTTTAACCATTATTTTATGCTTTAACTATTGAAAAATAGCAGATATACAAGCTCACAGCGCGGCACAGAGTGCCGCGCTGCGAGCTCGTAGATCTGCTATTTTAAAAAAAATAACATTTGTGAACGTCTTTTTTACCCAAAATGTTTTCTAAATTCTTCTTCTAAAACAGTGGTTCTCAAACTTTTTCATGTCAAGGACCCCCAAGATGCCATGTGTCTGGAGATCCCCCAGAAGCAAATATTTGAGTTACAAATGTTCACTGTTAAAAATATATATTGAAAGACTTGCAAAAGAAAGAAATAATTTTCAAAAATAACAGATCTACAAGCTTGCAGCGCGGCACCCTTGTACAGTATATCTGCTTGTATATCTGCTATTCAATAGTTGAAGTATAAAATAACGTACATTCAAAGTTTTATCGTGTTGTATCATTACGAGACAAATAATAAATAATAAAATGGAGAGGTTGCGGCCGCCCGAGACGAATCGTAATTTCATGGTATAAAAATACCATCCAGGACAACTAGATAAAGGGATGTCTCATGAATATGCATGTTTGCGTATAAAGATATAATCATATGTGCAAATGTACCTGAAGACACAATTATGATTCTGATTCTGATGCATGACAATAGAAGACAATGGGTGGGGGGGGGGGGGGGATACTCAGGGAGGTTACAGGAAGGCCAGATGATGATGCGGTCCTGGCAGTACGTTCAACAATACATAAAAGGAACAGTAAATCAGGGTTTTATGCACTAGTACATTAACATTAACAGAGCACCCTTCAAAGGCCTCCAACGCTGGTTATACAACAACCTCTCAACTTTAAAACGTGTAATGAGATGTCCGCGCCATCCATAATCAGGGTTCGATTTGTAAAAAACGAAACAAATCATAACCGATTTCGACCGAGTGGCACCTATGTGTGCGTGCAGCCGTGCGCCGACACCGCAGCTATGCGGCAGCGTTCTGGAAAAGGGTCTATACTTAAAATTGGTGATCTACAAGCTCACAATGCATGGTTAACATGCATATTTAATACATTGTTAAATTGTGATATTAGCTAACAATAGTAAGACGCCCTAAGGGCGAGAAGCGACCTCGCCCAACAGAGCTTCTTAATATGGCACAGTTAAGAAGCAGGAGTTAAACTAGTAATCTGGCAACGTATGCAAACAGAGACACAAAAACCCATGTGGCAGCAATATGGCAACAGATACTTGCACAATATGGCAACAGACACAGACAGAGAGAGATGTCAGACTTCATAGACCACATGAGACATATATGGGCATTCCCAGACGTGGGCTTAATATGGATGACATCAGGGATCTCCAAATTTGGGCATGAAAGGGACAGCATTCATTTTCAAGTGTGACTCGCGTCGTGGCAACCACATGGGGGGGAATATCAAAAGCAGAGGCATGTGGATGCCTCCATGACAGGAATACGGACGATAGAACCAGGAATGGGGGGCGCACAGCCGCACACACTGAAACAACAACGACGGAATCACTCTACTCTAACAGTACTGTTTCAGACGAGGCAACTATACTGTATGCCCGCCGGGCCGATCTGCAAACCGCGCAGGAAAACAACAAGCGCATTGTTCCCCGCCAGGGAGGGAGGTGCCACCAATCCCCTCCCACTCTCCCAGCGCCATGTAATTGCTTCGTCCATCCAAGATGTCAGCAGATCTGATAGGGAGATGCCTTATCTTCCTCAGCTCCCCTCGCCTCGGCAGACAAATTGGGCCTACGCGACGCGGCGCTCTTCGCATCACTATCTAGCTTCTGTCGCCCTGGCAGCCTCCCGTCATTTGATACCGCGCCGAGCGAGCGGTCCCCTCCATTAAGTACCGACAACACAGCACCCTTGTTTGTGTTTGCCCCCCTCCTCCCCGCCACCATTTATTTGTCTTTTTCCGCAGGTACAACGCAGCGCCGCGGAGCCCCGTGTATCTGTCAGATACTTAGCAAACGGCAGGCGGATCGGGGCAGCGCTCGCCCCGTGCGCTGCCTCAGCGTTAGCGGCACGCTTTCGTGACACCCCTCCTGACCCTCTGTTTCCAAATCAGCAGTTTGCCTACAGCACAGATCATTACGGGCTGCACTCGGGAAGCTGTCTGCGGCTCCATCTCCAGGGGCATCATTAAGGCTTGGTGTATATTGGTGCGACGTGGAGGAGAAGAAAAAAAATTGAGGGGGGAAAAAAAGAAAGAAAAAACATTCCACCCTCTCCTTATATGTACGGAGCTCAGAAGGAGGGAGAAGCTTGCAGAGCGAACCTCACGCGCCGCACCGTGACGCACGCACACACGCGTGCGCGCACACAGGGGTGTCACACCAAATTCTGGGCCCTGGGTATACAAGGATTCACTCACATTTTGTGCTTAAAACTATTTTTGAAAAATCGTGAAAATGTGTGCCAAATCTTTGAATATTTCAAATCCTTCCTACGGTTTTTTGAAAAACCTATGTTTCTATGTCAGTGGTGCTCAAACTTTTTCGTGTGAAGGACCCCCAAAATGATATGTATTTGGCCACGGACCCCCATCTCAAAATATTTAGTTCCAGGGACCCCCCCAGAAGCAAAATTTTAGTTACAAATGTTTGCTTAAAAAAATACATATTTTAAAAAAAGAAATACATAGATTTGCTATTTTTCTCAATAGCTAAATAATGAAGGCCCCTCCACCTTGGGCCCTAGTAACTCAGTCCCACTTTCCCCCCCAGTGTGACGCCCCTGCGTGCACACACACATACAGTACACACACACACACACAGGGTCCTGGGGCCAACAACACCGAGGGGGCCCCGGCCGTGTGGTATCTGCTCAAGTGGGGCAGGTGTCAGGGCGACTTTTTCTTCTGTTCTACATGCTTAACAAGCAACGACTCCTCGCGGCGGCTCTCTTTTCCTGCTGGCAGATGTCACGTTCGTTCGTTTGTAGTTTAGTGGAAAATGTGTACATTCTCAGCTCAGCAGATTTGTTCTATCCAATCACCAGCAGATGTTTCGGGCTGATTGCTCCCAGCTTTTGACTCGAATCAACGCCATCACACCGAATTGGGATGAAACGGCAACGCCAGTTGGAGGGGATTTATTTTGGGGGCATTTGAGACGTTTCAGTTGTGCATGAGTTTGCAAGTACTGTATGCACGTTTGTGTGTGTGTGTGTGTGTGTGTGTGTGTGTGTGTGGATACCGTATCTCGTTTGACAGTGAATGCGTGTGAGTGTGTGTGTGTGCACACGTGCGTGCGAGCGATATAATTTATGTGCACACTTGCGTGTGCATGCACGTACAGAAACTGTGCTTGTCTTGGGTTTGGAAATGCGCATAGATACAGTATCATCACTGTCGGGCAGAAACCTCGTATCTCCAAGATTCGAATTTGTATGTTTTTTTTTGGTAAAGTAAAGCCCTGCTTCATCACACAAGATTGTCGCACAAGACTAGTGAAAATAGCCGATCTACAAGCACACAACGCCTCGCTGCGCGAGGCGTTGTGTGCTTGTAGATCGGCTATTTTCACTAGTTTAAATCCTTTTTAAAATGATAAGACTGGACATACAAGGTTTCCACCCGACCGCGGCGATATACAATATGCATGGTGCAAAGCAACTACGGTACTCACATTGAAAGTAGAGCTCCTCATCTCCCTCCTGATCTGCCTTGCTGTACCCACAGTGCCTGGACGAGAGACAGAGAGATAGGACAGAGAGAGAGAGAGAGGGAGAGAGAGAGGGAGAGAGAGAGCGATAGAGAGAGAGGGAGAGAGAGAGATAGAGAGGGAAAGAGAGAGAGATGGAGAGAAAGAGTCGTAGAATCAACTGATTGTTGTCGAAGGAAATAAACTGTTTTACAAGAATCTTAATGCTGGCATCTTAATCACTTAAGCCCTATTTTGTACTTCATCGTACAACAATGCTGAATTACAAGCTCACAGCGCGTCACGTGGCGACGCATTGTGAGCTTGTAGATCTTAGTAGAAATGTTTGAGACGTTTGCCAGTAAAAAGGGATGCCAGGTTGAAAGTAGTTAAGTGTCTTAAGACGATGGCTCTCGACCTTTTCAGGCCGCGACCCCCAAAAATAATCATATATTAGCTGGGGACTCCCCCACCCTGACGAGCACTAAGAGTTGAGACATTACATTTTGTATAATACGGTGCTATTGTGAAAATAGAAGATTTAGATGCTCACAACACCTTGCGTTGTGATGCGTTGTGAGCATGTAGATCGGCTATTTTCACAATTTCAGCCTCTAATATTTGACAATTTGACCAGTGTTTCATTTGTCATTTTAGAGGTATTAAAAAGTCCTCAAATGTTCACGTTTAGAAACGTTTACTGTTGAGTGAGAAAACTATTGTTTCACATTAAGTTAATCATCTGGGGACCCTCCCCAAAATAATTTGGCCACCCCCCCTGGGGGTCCCGACCCACAGGTTGAGAACCACTGTTTTAAGATGACCAGCGGGCAAGTGCTAACGGCCCCACCACCACCACCTCCACCTCCGCCTCATTTCCTCCAACAGCCAGCGAACGGAGGAAAAGGAGGAGTAAAGGAGGAAAAAAAAGGCTTGGCTCCTCTCCCCCCGCTGCAACGGTACCTCGGTGGAATCGCAGAGCCGCTCGCTCTCCTCGGGAGAGATGCAGTCTCACACGCCGAATAAAACATGCACTCTAAAGGGCTGTTCAACACGTCTTGTAATATTAATTGGTAATATTAGCGCGTTGAAGGCTCCCTCAAGCAAAGGCAAAAAAAATCGAGCGCACCAGGCCGGTCTTTGAGCGCTAAACCGAGGAGAGGGGGCTGCATTAAGCTGCGAGTGACGAGAGCGAGCGGAGTTATAGACGGATGTGCTGGACACGGAATTACATGTGTGCGGTGCGTGTGTGTGTGTGTGTGTGTGTGTGTGTGTGTGCACGCGCGCGCGTGCTGTATATGTTTTGTAATGGTCTCGTGGGAGCCATGCTGCGGGAGCCCGGTGGAAACTGTGTTCTGATGGAGTGATCTCATGCTCCCACAGTCTGTGGGGATGAAAACACCTGTGAGCTGCGCCATAATATGAGAGATGTAAGGGCTGTAATGACTAGTGAGAGACACCGCGGGACGGATGCTCTGGGACAGACGCACACCGGGCCGTGTTTCACGCTGCCTAACTACAGCCTGAGGAGTTTACACGGAGGTTAAGGGCCTTGTTGTACCTAGTTGTGCGCCAGTGTTGCGCACCGAAGAAAAATAGACGCTCTAAACCAGTGGCTCTCAACCTTTTCAGGCCGTGACCCCCCAAAAGAATCATGAGGACCCCCTCACCCTACGAGCACCAAGAGTTGAGGCATTGAATGTTTCTATTTTGCACGGTTCTATTGTGAAAATAGCAGATCTACATGCTCAAACGCCTCACGTTGTGAGCATGCAGATTGGCTATTTTCACAGTTTTTGCCTCTCATATTTGACAATTTGGCCAATGTTTAATTTGTCATTTTAGAGGTATTAAAAAGTACTTAAATTGTCACTTTAGAAATGTGCAGATACCCTCTATACACTTAAACTTTATGTTGGTTTGTTTACTGTTTGAGTGCGAAAACAATGTTGCGCATGAAGTTAATCATCTGGGGACCCTCCCAAAATAATTTGGGGACCCCCCTGTGGCTCCCAACCGACAGGTTGAGAACCACTGCTCTAAACTGACACACAAACACACAGTTCACAGCACGTCGCAGTGAGCTTGTAGATCGTCTATTTCTGTGCTAAACTTTACTTTTTTCTCTACCACTCTCACAAACACATGGATGCGTGTGTGCAGTACACAGTGAGTGTGTGCTGCACACACGTGCATGCAAAAACAGTACTCCCTTCACACACATGCATAGACTTTATGCATGCACACAGGTGTAAAAACGCACATGCTCAGATGTACACACATACCCATGCACACATATAATATTGTACAGTATAGAGATGTTCCCAGCGATTAATTGCACTGACGTGTACGACATTTATGGAAACGTTTCTTTGAATTGTAATAATAGAAAATTAATTTGCATATTTATTTATTAAAACGAACACCCATGAAACAGCCAAAACCTTAACACAATTCAATCGATAATGCCAAACCTCATTTGAAAAAATATTTATATAATAATTTACCCAGTGGTGTATTCTAGACTTTTTTTGAGGGCATACTATAATTATGATCCGCGGCTATTCGTGTGGCCAGGGCATACGCCAGTGCATAATGCCTATCAAATATGCTACTTTGAAAGGTTCACAAGGGCAGACGCTATTCATATTTTTATTTCCAACAGCAGACGCTGTATACGTGCGTTAAAGGTAGAACACAGCACTGAATTTACCCATTGATATAAGAAATGAGAAATGCGAATCATTTTGAAGGTCAACTGACACACGCACATGCGCACACACGCGCACACACGCGCACACACACACACACACACACACACACACACACACACACACACACACACACACACACACACACACACACACACACACACACACACACACACACACACAGACAGATATAAACACTGAAAATAATACAATAATTTACGAGAATCATAGCATAGCCATAATTATTCTCTTCACAAGCATGGCATGTAATGAGGACTATGAAACACGACATCACAGAAGCTTCAGACCACGCCATGGGCTGCACACATGGCGTGGTGATGGTGGAGGTGGCACGTGGAGTGGCATGCCACACATGCAGGACGATGGGCGCACGGGCACGCATGGCACACACACGGTGGGTGAAGGGGGTGTGTATCAGCGGGCACCTCCGTGCCTGACTGAGTGACAGGGGGGAGAAAAGGGTCTTAATTGACAGGCTAAGAGACTCACAGTAGCGGAGAGTCAATGGGGCCCGCGAGAGCGTACCTTCTCCCAATGATGAAGCCAAAGACCATGAAGACCAGGATGATGGTCCCCGCCACGGCCACCACCGCGATGATGATCACCGGGTTCTGCTCGCTGGACACGATGGCGGCTGTGTAACGAGGAGAAAGACACGCACGCAGGCACGCACACACACACACACACACAGGCACACACACACGCACACGCACAGCATGACGTCATTGTCGGCTGGAAACCTTGTACGTCCAAAACCGTTTGTTTTGTATTTCATGTATCATTTTTAAAAGTATTTAAGCCAGTGAAAACAGCCGATCTACAAGCACACAACGCCTCGCGCCGCGAGGCGTTGTGTGCTTGTAGATCGGCTGTTTTCACTACTTTTGTGCGACGGCCTTGTACGACGAAGCAGGGCTTTGCTTTGCGAAAGAACGGACAAATTTGAAACTTGGGAGTTGCGAGGTTTCCGCCCGACAGCGACGACGATGAGCATCAGTACATCAAAGCCCCTGCAATCTGCAGGAAATAATCGAGCTCAATGAGGGGTGTTGAGACCGATAACCTCCTTCCCCCTTATTCCTTTGCTAGCCTCCGATAGACCGACATAGAGTGGAAGAGGGAGAGAGAGAGAGAGTGGGGGGAGGGTGGAGGCAGGGGCGGGGGATGGAGGGTGGGTGGAGAAGGGGCCATGGTTTCTATTTTTGAGCCGTCCTCGTACACATGGCTCTACTGTTTCAGAAAGTGGGCTTAATAGTCCCAGACGGAGCAACGGCAGTGCCCTTCATCTCAAACAAAGACACATTCAGGTTGGACCGTTTCCCATCCACAGGGCCTCTCACGGCGGCGGTGGTGCTGGTGGTGGTGGTGGTGGTGGTGTGAGAGACCGTTTGCAGTTGACAAACTGCCGATGGCGCCGGGAGTGTGGGCTGCTGCAGTTTGGGTGGGGGTGGGGGGCTAGGGTCGTGCATTTCAACCACTTAAGCCCTGTGATATGCGCCGGCGTACTTTGAATGGCGAAAACAGACCCGACGCTCTGTGAGCTATTTCTGCTGTTGTTTACGACAATCTACGACAGATTTTGAGCATCGCTAACGGCTCCAATACATAACTTTGTGAGTACTGTATGTTCATGTGTTTTTCTGATATTTGACCCCCTATCCTTTGACGTCATGTTGGTCTACCACCATCATCATCATCATCATCATCATCAGCACTGCTCACTTCACATTGGGTGTGATTTTTTATGAGCATGTAGATCAGCTATTTTCACTATTCATCGTACCAGTAAGTACTGTATGTAGTGCCTCCAATAGTATATATTAGTATAGTGTTTCCTTTTCCAGTGCCATGTGATGGCTGAATATCCACCCAATAGGCCTCCTTAGAAAAGTGGAGGAGTAAATATGGACGTGTTTCTTTACACCCTGGTAGTCACCTGGGAATAAATTCCTTACCAAACAATGTCTTCACCATGTGTTCGTAAAGGTATCTAATAACATAATCTAACAAAGTTTGAAATTCAAAATCCCTAGGAGAATCTTTGACAGCTAGGGTAGTCCCAAACGTAACTAGCTAGGGTAGTCCCAAACTTAACTAGCTGTCAAAGATTCTCCTAGGGATTTTGAATCTCAAACTTTGTTACATATGTTACTAGATACCTTTACAAACACATTGGTGAAGAAATCATTTTGGTAAGGAATTTATTCCCAGATTTGACAGGTATTCTGATAATATTCCCTGACTATCATTGGGGGTACAGTGTGTGTCCTATACCTTTACCTGTGGCCTCCTCCTTGGTCATGATCTCCAGCCTGGGGCCGTACGTGCCGTAGCCGGCTGCCGTGAAAGCCCGGATCTGGAACACGTATGCCGTGCTGGGCTTCAGGTTGTTGACGGTGGCCGACGTGGACCTGGACTTCACCGTGGAATAGATGCGGTCCTTCTGGTCCTGCACGGGAGGAGGAGGGGGGGGGGGGGGGGCAGATAATGAGTTTCACTGCAATATTTTATACTACACACAGGGTTACTGCACTGGCACGGCGCCACTTCACGCTCAGCATGTTCGGGTTTCGGTAGCCAACGTTGGCCAGGTTATTGTGTGGGGGAAGTAGGCACCCTCCCCTATTTTAAATGAACACTAACATTTTTCCGTGCTGGAGACTGATACCCAGGTGCAGGAGAGAGCTGTGCACCACAGCACAGGCATCAGGGTAGAACCCATCTATTTAATTTCCGGAGTTCAAATGGCCTCATTAAGCCTTGTGGTATTTCTTTCCATATTATATTTTTCTATCCATATTTGCCTCTAATTGTGTGTATTTCATCCTAGCATTCACACCAAATGATTCTCCACGGGGGGAGAAGTCCTCACCACAGAATGCAGTTCATTACTGTATATACCTGCTTATCGTCACTGTCGGGCAGAAACCTCGTATCTCCAAGTTTCAAATTTGTATGTTTTTTCGCAAAGTAAAGCCCTGCTTCATCATACAAGGCCATCGCACAAAGGTAGTGAAAACAGCAGATCTACAAGCACACAACTTGCTTATAGATCGGCTGTTTTCACTAGTTTAAATCATTTTTAAAATAGTAAATGCAAAGCGAATGGTTTTGGACATACAAGGTTTCCACCCGACAACGACGTTATAATGCTGTGGTTTTCAGTTGAATCCCTTATTTAAAAAAAAATAAAAATAAAGTCTACAGTATGTTTATAGCTTCCCTTGGTGAAGCTATAAGCCAAGCCTTTTTTTTTTTTTCCAAAATCATGATTTCACATTCACAGAGCTCTTTCTAAAGCTGGGCAAACGTGGAATAAATATCTTCCTGGTGACATCACTGAGAACTGTTAACTCGCACCGAATGCCATGACTGACAAATGAGTTAGTGAAAGACGGTTCCTAACTTATACTGTAGAGTATATGCGAGGGATACTGTATATGCGAGCGTGTTGACAGAATAAAGCTACAGAGTTTCCTTTGTGGGGGAAATGAATAATACTAATACATTATATTTATAACACGCTTTACATTCTTGAGAATCTCAAAGTGCTACAAGGCAAAAAAAAACTGTAAAACAAGGCAAGAAAAACAGCAACAAAAAAGATGCAGCGTATAGGCTCCTTTAACCACATGAACCACACAGAGTCCCTATTCTGGGCATAATCATAACAGGCGAACATTTAGCGAAAACAAGTGAACATTCTGCAAAAATAGACAATGTACACAAGCTCACGGCGTGTGCTTTGAGCAACGTGCTTTTTGAGCTTGTGGACTGGCTATTATCGCCCCAAAGAGATTTCTTGTAGAGGGGAAGAAGAAGTTCAGGTATTTGGGGTTTAAGGGGTAAACCTTTCTATTCCTGTTAGACAAGCAGGGATGAAAAGCTAGGACGGTGTTGCTGTTTTCAGGCAGCACAACTGTCATTGTGTGCGTGTGCATATAATATGAATGTGACTGTTTACGTGCGTGCGGGCGTCAGTGGTGGAAAATGTACACAAAGGTTTTACTTGAGTAAAAGTATCAATACTGCAATGTAGATATACTCTGTTACAAGTAAAAGTACCAAAAGTAAAAGTACGAAACGTTTGATAGCAGATCTAAAAAATAGCAGATCTATAAGCTCACAACACGTCGCATTGTAGATCGGCTATTTTCAAATAGCCTAGGTATAAAATATGGCTAAAGTGGATAATGTTTGTTTTATAATATTATAATTTATACCTGAAAAGTAACTAGTAACTAGAGTTTTCAAATAAATGTGGTTGAGTAAAAGTACAATATTTGGATCCGAGATGTAGTGGAGTAGAAGTAAAAGTACTGGAAATTGGAAATACTAAAGTAAAGTACAAATACCTCAATATCGTACTTAAATACAGAACTTAAGTAAATCTACTTAGTTGCGCGTGCACGTGTGGCAGCGGCCATGAAGGACTACACAGGCCGATTAAAATCTTATGAGGATCTCATTCATTATTGCAATTATGAGACAAAGACGGCACTCGCAGTGAATCTGTGGGTTCAGCTCACAGCTGCGTGCGGAGATAGACTCTGTGAGTTCCACACACACACACATTCTATCTGCATGCACACAGAATGCAAAGCGGACAGCGGGACAAACATGCAACGCTAAAGCCTGATTTATGCCAAGTTGCGTGCCTGTGTCGCGCACCCAAAATAGCCGATCTTCGAGCTTGGCTAATTTTGGTGCTCGACGCGATGCGCAGCCAAGTATAAATCACGCACAGGCCAAAGCACCAAGCCACGCGTACATAATCATGCGGTCATACGGGTTCAGTCATATAACTCACAAATAGATTGAAAAACATTTTCTTTGTCAAATGTGTACAAAGAAAGAAATGTGAAATGTGAATATTCTATCTGATGTTGACATTCAGCCTCTGCTTTATATTACTCCCTGCTTGCACATTACATTAAAGACAAAAAAAAAGTGCAATACTGTTCTGTTGGTATTCACCTTTGTTGCTTGGTGCATTGCACTCTCCCACAAAAGAAAGAAAGATCAACACTTATTTAAACTTTGTTCATTTTAAACTCGGTGAATGCCAGCAGAACAGTATTGCAGGCCATTTTGGCAAATATACAAATTTGAAACTTGGAGATACAAGGTTTCTGCCCGACAGTGATGACACTGTAACTGTTGCTCCACCCTCACATGCACATAATCCCAACATAGAGGTAGGTACGAGTGCATGTAAACCTCTCGCCAACCCATATATGCATCAGTATACAAACACACATATAAACACATTCACGCGTGCGCACACACACACACACACACACACACACACACACAGACACGGACACGGACACGGACGCACGCACACACACACAGTCAAACAAACTCTTCTTGTTAACAGGTATGTGTCTCACCTTTTCGTAGTACTTGATCTCGTACTCTGTGATGACTCCGTTGGGCTGCTGGGGCTCCTGCCAGGAGAGCTGGATGCTCCTCTGCTGGACGCGCTCCTTGATCACCTCACTGACCTGCGACGGAGCTGCAACACAAAGACATACGTCCATTAGAACCCAGGCGGGAGAGGGGTAGAGCTGTAAGGCAGGGTCCGGGGTCCTCATCACTTAAAGTTGTATTATAGTTTACACATCACATACAAACACCATAAGACATACAGTGAAAAAATAAACAAGACAAAACATAGCATACAAAACACAAAAATAAAAACACAATAAAACCAAAGTTGACAACCACTCACATGTCAACTCCAGATTCACATACATTCCATGGCATTCGACCCAGGCCCTTCCCCTGTTTCATGTTGTTCATGTTTCCTTATAAAAAAAAATCAATCCTAGACTGGATTTGGTGTGCCACTGAATCTATCTAACTATCTATCTATCCATGGAATCGATGACAATCTGCAACACAATTTTATACAGTATGTAGAGGGGGTCCCTGCTTTATCTCTCTCTCGGCTAAGGGGTCCTTGGCCTGAAAACGTTGAAGACCCCTGCTGTAAAGCCAATGAAGCAACGGTTTGTTACAGTCTGTCTGTAAATGGGTCTGGATGATCAGCAAAAACGGGAACACAAATGCGCAATCTTCCTTCAAAAGGGAGTAATTTAGTTTTATTCATACGTGAGTGTTTTGCATCTGCTAGCCTGGGATGGGGTACACTTATGATGTTTGACTGCTGAGCACGCTGGGTAACATCATGCCAAACGGCTCATTATTTGCTATTGTTGATATCAATGGAGAGATTCACCCTCTGCTTTCATTGGAGAGACCTTTATTCAAGACCCCACGCTACAGGAAATCAAAGCTGTGCTCGCGACGACAAGTGGTTCACACGTGGTAAATGAAACACTCGGCGCAGCTGCCAGACAGCCTAATTAAAATATTGAAGTATTCTGAGTGCAAGGATGACTAATTAAAACATCGCAGCATGTTTACATAGTACTTGGGGCTGTTTAGAGCACAAAATATACCGTATAGTAAGCAACATTTTTTAGTAGGCATCATCTCCCTGGAGTGTATCATAGTTAAATGGTTTATCAGAAAGTTTACTAGAAAAAAAAAAACTAAAAAGAAAGTAATTCCACTTCATGGGGCTGTTAAGAAAATATGCAAAAGATAAAGAACTTGTTGTGATGAGATGGAGGATAAAAAATAACGATGACGACAGTGATGATGATGGTGAAAGTTTAATTATAATCGTTACTGCCAGCAATATTAATAATAGCAGCAGTTGCAGTAAAAGCTGCGGCAGTGGCAGAGGTGGCAGGACATGTAAAATCACAGGCTGGTCTATGCTTGGTCGTGCATGGTCCCTCGCGCCGGAAGTAGACGATCAGCAAACTCAAAATGCGTGAGAGACACTAGCGTGCAATCCAGCAGAGCGATAGTTCAGGTAGGCACGGAACACTGTTAGCTCACTCTCCCCCAGACCCCCCATTCATTCGCTAAAGCGTTAATTCATACATACACCCACAAGTCAGTCTGTCTCTCCACATTCAACCTCACTTCATTCTCATTCACTATCAGCTAACTCACACGAACCCTCATTTCTCCCAGTGCAACTCAGGTGGTGTTTTTAAGCAGACCAACATCTCTGTTCATCCGACCTACACGCTCAACATTAGTCAGCTACGTTCTGCAGCTGTCAGCGTTCAAACACCCTCCACCTCCCCGGCCTCCTCCCTGTGGCATTTAGTTTCCATATTAATGGATGACTCTGTGGATTGTACTCTGCTAACGGTATCTTAACTATGCATCGAAAGGTTCAATGTTATGTTCATGTAGCCTAATGACTGTATTTTAAGCTCTGCTTTGGGGGTTTGTGATCTCAGACTCTGTGTCATGCTTGCACATGTAATCCGTCACACCGCCAATGTGAATGCAATAACATTGCAATAAATGGAAAATAGAAATGATGATGATAGTGACAACTATTATTATTAGCTGCATAGGGGGCGTCCGCTGGCCTATCGGTCCAGGCGCATACCACTTAGGCTCTGTTGCCTGGCAGCGCATTGCGGGTTCGAGTCCCGTACCCGACGGCCTTTTCTGCATGTCACTCCTTGTCTCTCTCTCCCTGTTTCCTGTGTACCTACTGTACTATCAATAAAGGCAAAAAGCCCAACAAATTGAGATCATTAGCGGCCACAGCATGTTGTAGCAATAGCAGCAAAGAAGTAGCATTGGTAGAGGCTGTACTAGTAGTTTTCACACTAGCAGTAGTGGGGGTGGTAGTGGCAAACACGGTAATAGCACTATAAACCGTAAATCTGGCATCTGACAATTACAATTCAACAAGTCAATAATAATAATAATAATAATGATATGGGTAATAATAATAGTGGATGGCAGCGCAGCCTGAGGCTTGCACTGTGAACAGGTTCCTTCAAATGTCGTGCGAAATCACATAAACACACAAATGCCACAAAGTTGCCTCCGGCAATGATATTTCCAAACAATAATAAGGCACTGTGTACACTGTTAACAAACTCACACGTGGCTTCGTTCACTTGAAACAGGCAAGAAAACCTAGCGAAATGAACTGCAGAGCACAACGGATAATTACCGCGCATATGAAGCACCGTGCCACACCGTTACAGGTACATTTCTCTCCCTGCTAAACAGCCTTTCAGGATGCCTGTGTCACCGGGGAAGGAGTTAAAGTGGCTGCTTGTTAATTAAACCCAATTGTCATTTATAATCTACGCCTCACGTTTTTTTGTTGTTGCACTGACGGGGGTAGCAGCACACACCATCTTCCACTGTTTGCGCTGTAATTGAAATTTTGATCAGGAGGTGTAAATATTTAAGGAGCGGCCGTGTGAATATTCAGTAGCAAGCAGAGAGGGAGAGAGAGAGAGAGAGAGAGAGAGAGAGAGAGAGAGAGAGAGAGAGAGAGAGAGAGAGAGAGGGGGAGAGAGAGAGATGCGCTGGCGTAGCCTGCTTGAGTGTTGTCTTCGAGTACAAGTAGTCCAAGAGTACAGCACTCGTTCAGAACATAGATAGATAGATAGATACCTTTTCATCCCAAGGGGGAAAATCAGTTGCCCAGAGGCAGCACAGCAGTATAAGGTTATTTACAAAGTTAAAGAGAAGTAAGAAAAAAGATAAAGAAAATAAAAAAACAAGAACAGAGTACAGTAAGAGCAAGTTACGTCAAGAAAGGGAACAAATACTATATATAAATTATATATATATACAGTATTTTCTGGACTATAAGGCGCACCGGACTATAAGGCGCACTGTCAATGAATGGTCAATTTTCGAACTGTTTTCATATATAAGGCGCACTGGACTATAAGGCGCACATAATAGACGCTACCGTTGCGTTATGCATCCAACAGATGGCGCTGTGCTAAAGGGAATGTCAATGTCAATGAATGATCCATATATAAGGCGCACTGGACTATAAGGCGCACTGTAGTTTTTTGAGAAAATTAAAGGCTTTTAAGTGCGCCTTATAGTCCGGAAAATACGGTACATAAAGTGTCCTTAGGCAAAACTATCAATATAGTACAGTGCCCACAAATCAAAGTGACCATAACAGTCAATGCTAGTTAGTGCAACAAGTATCTCACCACAAGCAAAAATGCGGCATGCACACAGAGAGAGAGAGTAGCTGCCGAAGTGCTGACGTGTCATGTGGCATGTTTAGTGACCCATGGGAATGGACCTGGGTAGCCCCCCTAACACGGCCTGACCCCAGATTGTCTTAGAATGACCCGCCGCTAATGACTCCTGCTGGATTAAACCCCTCATTAGGCCTCGTCGGCATTCCCTGACAGTAATGCCCATGACAGCGGACAGCCAGGGGTGTCGCAAACCAAATTCTGGGGCCCTGGGTACAAGGATTTGTACCCATTTAGACTGGGGACGCATTAGTACCCGTTATTTTGTGCTTTAACTATTGAAAAATAGCAGATATACAAGCTCACAGCGCTGCACCGAGTGCCGCGCTGCGAGCTTGTAGATCTGCTATTTTTTTTTTAATCGTGATTTTCTTTGTCAGTGGTACTCAAACTTTTTCATGTGAAGGACCCCCAAATGATATGTATTTGGCTACAGACCCCAATCTCAAAATATTTAGTTCCAGGGACCCCTCCCAGAAGCAAAATTGGATTTACAAATGTTCGCTTAAAAAAAGACATGTATTCAAAGATTTGCACACATTTTCACGACTTTTAAAAAATAGCAGATCTACAAGCTCACAGCGCGGCACTCAGTGCCGCGCTGTGAGCTTGTAGATCTGCTATTTTTCAATAGCTAAAGTATACAAAATAATTAAGGCCCCTCCACCTTGGGCCCTGGTAACTCAGTTCCACTTCACCCCCCCCTTTTTGTGACGCCCCTGACGGACACTGCCGAGGGCCTTGTCAAAGAGAGAGAGTGAGAGAGAGAGAGAGAGAGAGAGTGAGAGAGAGAGATAACGACAACACTGTTATGACACGTCCTATATAATCCACCCAAAACACACCAACAATGTATCCTTTTCACGAGGCAGTCATAGGGACGATTAAGTTCTCATTCCCCGCGTCACAACAAACGTTTAGAGCAGCTTAGACTCCGACCGAAAGCGCGGCCGCAAAACTCTAGGCCTCATATCAGTGAAAAGCCTTGTTGAGAACTTGGGTCATTCCATTTTCCATGGTCTTTATACTGTGGTTGGGTGTTTAATGAGTGAGCCGTGCCTTTACTTGTAGTTTTGTTGGGTATGTCGTACGGCTGAAAAGTTGTCCAGGTCAATACAAGTGCAACACATATATAACGCAGCTTCTTGCTTTAGAGTTAATGAAAGTTAAATTAAATTAAATGAATGAAGTCGTTTCCAAACACTGGGTTGGGACGCATTTGTGGGGCGCGGACACATTTCTATGGGTCGCCATGCAAAGGGAAAATAAGCAACTTTTCAGGCCGAAAATTGACCATTTTTCTAAAGAAATTGATGTAGTGCTTGTGTGCTTGTAGATCAGCTATTTTCACTAGTTTTGTGCAATAGTCTTGTGAGATGAAGCGGGGCTTTACTTTACGGAAAAACATACAAATTTGAAACTTGGGAGATACGAGGTTTCTGCCCGACAGTGACGATATCCAATTGTCTTTTTCTTCCAAAGACTACATGTGTAAGTGTAAGCTGTATTTCTGTAGACACAAACATCCAACAGCGATGTCAAGAGAAATCGTGTATCCTCAAGTATTTCTCTCCCTGTCTTCCTCTGACCACAGCGTTTGTTGCCCGACGATGAGCTACTTTAAAAGCACCTTTCCAGGCCTCCGTCTACAATGACACACATAGGGGTTCAGTCATAACACCTGCCCCATTTACCTCCCTTTGGCTTAGGGGTTCAGGTGGCGGTGACTCAGCCAATAACCCCCCCCCCTCCTCCACCGTGCACACACACACACACAGGCACACACACGCACAGACACATGTACACCCTCCATGAGACATGTCCCTCTTCCATCACCCTCTCCTCTCACTCCGCCACGGGTGACAGGGAAGCTCGGAGCCCCCCGTGTTTCCACAGAGACCATTAGACAGCATTAGCCGACACGACGTTTCTGCCAGGATAAAAAGGTGATCATTCTAGGCTGGCTAAAAAGATGAATTTGTAAGGAAGTGAGAAGAAGGAGCCGTGCCAAGCCTTAAAGCAAGTCATCCGTATTGTATATTTCCGGTGGGCTGTGAATAAGGACCCAGGGTTGAGTTAATTCGACAGAAACCTCCGGTTCTCTCTCCCCCCCTCTCTCTCTCTCTCTCTCTCTCTCTCTTTCTCCCTCTCTCTCTCTCTCTCTCTCTCTCTCTCTCTCTCTCTCTCTCTCTCCTTGTCCCCTGTGGAGTGCTCCGCCAGTACTCTGTGACAGCCAATAATGACATACTTAATATCATGGAGACCAGAGACCAGTCAGCCAGTCATACACTTGCTGACTTATTTTTTTTTCTTCTTCTTTAACCATTTTAGGCCCAGAATTATTGAATGCTTTAACTATTGAAAAATAGCAGATATGCAAGCTCACAGCTGCGAGCTTGTAGATCTGCTATTTTTGAAAAGTCGTGAAAAGTTGAACAAATCTTTGAATATATGTATTTTTAAAGCGAACATTTGTGACTCAAATCTTTGCTTCTGGGGGGGTCCCTGATACAAAATATTTGGTGATGGGGGTCGGCGGCCAAATACATATAATTCTAGGGGTCCTTGACATGAAAGAGTTTGAGAACCACTGATGTAGAAACGTGTTTTTGAAAAATCCTTATAGATGGGTTTAGAAGACACAGTATAGAATCGGGTCAAAATCCAGTCAAAATTCAACATTTCAATTTTTTTCAAAAATAGCAGATCTACAAGCTCGCAGCGCGGCACTCGGTGCCGCGCTGTGAGCTTGTATATCTGCTATTTTTCAATAGTTAAAGCATAAAATTATAATACACAATAACGTGTACCCGTTCTGAATAGGTTAAAACATACCTGTGGGGGGCTTAGTGTGGCAGAAAATTGTTGTAATTGTTATGGCCGGTAAGGAGGCTGTTTGGGAAAGGCATTTTGTGCACTCGCTCACTGTGATATTAGAAAACGTATTAGTGACCCCCCGAAACACCTCCTCCCGTGAAGCTAACTGATCCGGAAGCCGGTCGGTCTCGCTCGTCGTCGCCGCCGTGCTCCGCATTTGAATATCTTATGAATACATTACCGTCAGACGGGTTTTTTAATATCCTCCTCTTTCAGTCGGTCGGCTCGTTTGGATTCCGGTGGCGACCGGCGGTGAAGGAGGATGCAAAGACGAGGTCGTTTGTTACGAAAGTGTCGTGCTCTGCGTCTGCGCTCGCCTCATAGACCAGGGTTTCTAAAAAGTGGGTGCCGTGGAACAAGTCTAGGGGTGACTCCGAATACTTTGATCATTATTATTTGGAATTGATCAATATCACTTCAGTTTAACCAGTTTAGATCAGCTGTACACTATACCTAAGATGCATTTTATCTTTACCGCATCTTTACTCGATACACACCAAAAAATAGCCGATCTACAAACTCATAACGCATTGCAACGCAATGCGTTTGTGAGGGCGTTGGAAAGATGTACATATTTACATACCAGATGCCATAAATATAAGGTACTGTAAAGTAACAATATAAGTCAGGGGTGCCGTGGATGAAAATGTTATTTACAGGGGTGACCTGAGACAAAAATGTGTGCCAGGGTCCCCTATACAAGATTTGTGTTGTTAAAATGTTACAAAGATATTCAAAAATGTTTCGCCTCACATGGCAACACATTGTGAGCTTGTAGATCGGCTATTTTCAAATAGCCTTTACATTTCTGGTTGAACTGATTTTGATGCTACAGTATGTTAAGTAACTTTGCTGGGGCCACCCCTGGAACCCATTCAAGGACCCCTGGGGGTCCCGGACCCCACTTTGAGAACCACTGTCATTTAGACTATTTGCGGGTTAAAACCTCTTGTATAACTTGCTCAAGTATGGGATACCTATGGCACACTACTTACTTACTACTGTGCTCAAAGTTAGCTTTTAACCTTTGTGACTAATTTGACCTGTGTGTCACGGAATACTGATAGTTAACGGAATCATTTAAGATTATATGTTAGGATACAACGCATATCTCTGAATTTTCCGACATCAACTTTCCGCATTGGAAATATATGGTCCATTTTGCAGGCCGGGCGTCTCTTGGTTTTAATGGACTTTTTTTTATTTTTTCAGACATCTTTTCCAGAAGGCTATGAAAACATCAAGATTGGCGACAGAGCGGTTCCAAGCAGGCCTGACACTAACGAGCTATGACATAATCAAGATTACTTCCACTTGACACCGTGACTCTCATAAGAGAGAAAAAGAAGGGCCCTGGTATTAAGTGTTGGCAGCTGAGAGAGAACGGACATTTTTTAAACAATGGACAAAAGAGCGAGGTCAAGCACTGTGTGTGTGAGTGTGTGTCTTTGTGTTTGTAAGTGGTATTTATGTATGTGTGCTGTGCAGGGCTCGATTTCCAAATTAGTGAAAATAGTACAAGTTCACAACATGTCACGATCTGAGCTATTTGTTGATATTTGTTGTAAGAAGAAGTAGGTGTGTGTGTGTGTGTGTGTGTGTGTGTGTGTGTGTGTGTGTGTGTGTGTGTGTGTGTGTGTGTGTGTGTGTGTGTGTGTGTGTGTCTGTGTGTGTGTCTGTGTGTGTGTGTGTGTTATTCCCTCTCTCTCTGCCTCCACTCAGAGGATGAGAGTGTGTTTGTCTGGATCTGCTATATTCAAAATATATCTTTTTACATGTTGAAACAGGACATTCTGCATAATGAGTACTTTTACTTTTGTATATTTTGATAGGCCTATCACCACTTTATACATTTTTTAATTGAACGAGTATCTCTACATTGCAGTATTTGATACTTTTACTTAAGTGAAATACATCGAGTACGTTTTCTACCACTGGTACTTGCTGCCCCCGGATGCTGACACGACCCGCATGGCTGACACCCAGGTAGCCAGACTAAATAGCCCGGGGCAGAAGCCTGCTACAGTGGCATTAGAGGCTATATCCCTTCACGCTGTGTACCTTAAGCAGGCTACTGTAGAATAAAGCAAAGGGAGTCGAGAATTCACTCGAGTGCCTAGTGAGGAGACATGAGTCAGGAGGAGTGAGTCAGATAATAAAAAAAATGGAGGACAATAACAAGCCCACGGCTTTGATGAATGTGAGGAGGACCGGAGAAATTGGTATGACAAGGTCCTAGCTCTTAGGAGAGTTTTTTTCTTTCAGCTCCCGTATCTCTTTTGCTGGTGGCCAGGGGCGTCACAAGGGGTAGGAAAGTGGGACTGAGTTACTAGGGCCCAAGGTGGTGGAGAGGCCTTCATTATTTTATACTTTAGCTATTGAAAAATAGAAGATATACAAGCTCACAGCGCGGCACCGAGTGCCGCGCTGCGAGCTTGTAGATCTGCTATTTTTGAAAAGTCGTGAAAATGTGTGCAAATCTTTGAATATTATGTATTTTTTAAGCGAACATTTGTAACTCAAATTTTGCTTCTGGGGGGTCCCTGGAACTCAATAGTTTGAGATGGGGTTCCGTGGCCAAATACATACCATTTTGGGGGTCCTTCACAGGAAAAGGTTTGAGCTCCACTGACACAGAAACATAGGTTTTTCAAAAAACCTGAAATATTCAAAGAATTTCATGATTTTTGAAAAATAGCAGATATACAAGCTCGCAGCGCGGTGAGCTTGTGTATCTGCTATTTTTCAATAGTTAAAGCACAGGGGCCCCGCAGTGGATCCTTGTACCCAGGGCCCAGAATTTGGTGCGACACCCCTGCTGGTGGCGATGGGTCTCCAGGCAGCCATGGATCTCTACTCCGTCAGTGCTACAACCTCCAGCCGCTTACGGCTTTTGTAACCATCTCCTGAACCAATTCAGTAAGATAATGGAGATGGGGGAACAGTGTGGATATAAATTGTTCGATCATTCTAGATTTTTTTCTTTACAAGAGATCAAGTCCGCACCGTTTTCATGTGAACGACGGCCCGTGATGAAATGTTCTCGCAACACACGAGGTTCCCGAGCCCGTCTCCGCCCCAGCCGTTATAGGCCACATTAACGGCAACTCTGCCCGGTCTGATCGCTCGGCAAATCTAATTCCCCGTCAAGGCATTCATTAGGAAGATCATGTGGGGTTTTTTAGCTGGTACGTCCTGGGCTAAAGCTAAAGCCGCGACGTCTTATCCATCAAAGTGTAGCGGTATAATGTCTTGGAACAGTTCTATAGCTCGCTGAGTCTAATGCAATGTGAAAGCCTCAAATCAAGGTGTATAGAATACCCTTGAACTAGAGGGTGTTTGAAAATCGAGCTTTAAAGAGGCTGGTGTAGCGAGGGGCAGCTTTCTGCATGATAATGCCAGCCCGGTCAGGAACACATAAACAGTGGAAAAAAATCCTCGGTATTCATTTATCTCCGAAGGGTATATAATTGGTTCAATTAACACTGAGGTTTTTTCCACTGTGTACGTTTTTTTAATGGCCAGGCGGGGAGGGCAAAAGGGGACTCCATTTGAAAGCAATTAGCCGGACGTTGGTGGAACTTTTCATGTTATTTAGGGTTGACAGCTCCACAGCTGATAAGACGATTATTAATACATAGCTGATAACTCTACTTCACCACCACGGACACGCACACGGACACGCACCCGCGTGCACACACAGAGCTCTACCTGGGCAGTCAAATGACAATCTCAACCTCATTATTTTGTCCAAGTTCAAGGACCTTTAAAAAAAGACACCCAACTCTACATTCATTGGTATTCAACAGAGATAACAGGCTGAAATAAAATGTTCCTCACTGAATAACGTTCCTAATGTGAGCAGAGCAGGGTACAGTGCATTTTGGCATTAATGTGATTTGTGTGTGCGTGCATGCATAATTTCTGTGTATGAAGTACATACATTAAATGGACTGTCAATGTGAATCTCTTCTTTGGTGAATTGCATGTTTAAAACATTGATCTAGCCGCCCAGAACAGCCCACATACGTACATACATACTTCCACTGTCAAGTCAGTCAGGCCAATAACTTAAGTGTCTTGCTCAAGGGCGCATTCCTAGCCAGAGCAATTTTCTGGTCACAAGCCCATGCACTCCTTTAACCTCTGGACTTCCACCTCCCAACATCCCCAACACCCCCACCCCCTTTAATCTTTCCTGGATTCGCGAGAGGAAGATGGCCTCCTTTTTTCTGCCTGAGGTAACGTGTTCATTGCCCACACCTAACGACATAAGTATAGCCTTGTGCGCAACTGTGAAGCCAGGAGTCCCAAGTTTCAGCGCAAGGTCACAGGGAGGGAAATTGCATTCAAGCTACACCGACACACACACGCACACACACACACGCACACACACACACACACACGCGCACACACACACACACACCACATGTCACAGTCCCTCCCCCTGCCCCCGCCCCATCATCATAATTGTACAAGACCTTTGGGCTGTGTAAGAGATATACAAATCTGTGGTCAGCTTGGTTACATAATTGTCTAGCCAGCGGGGGACCATCACTTATACTGGAAGGAACCCATTCAACTTCTCGGTGTCACACTGTCCAATTCGAGGAGCACTAGGGGTCGAAAGGACAGGCTGTAACATCGGGGGGTCCCGGAGGCTTTGTTGGGTCTGCACGCACACACTCGCGGTTTCCGTTTTCTCAAATCTGAATCTCAGGACTGTGTTCACATTGTTATTTGCAAAGTGATCGGATTGGGTTTGTGTATTCCGACATTGTTGACCTATCTGCGGTAATGATTGATTGATTGAATACTTTATAATAAAAAATGCACACGTATGGCACAGATTTATACAAACGTATGCTGAAAAGATAACCCAATAAGCCCACAGGGCTTGTTTCCGTTGAGGTCCTGTGTATTCAATTCATCGAGACATTTAAAGACTAACAATGATATAATATGCAAAACATCATGAGCAGTAATCCAAAAGAAAGATATGTACAGTACGCTACAGTAAATATACTAACACAGTAAAGGGGGGGGGGGGGGGGATCAGGGGGAGGGGGGGTGCCATTTCCGGTCATAAGCTTAGACTTTTTACAGGGGGAGTCAGTTACAAATTGCAGCCACCTGTAGGTGCTCTGCGGTTTTGAAGGAGTCACACTTTTTTTTACGACTGTCGGCAGGGCATTCCATACTCTGGCGGCATAGCAGTAGAAAATGTTGACCCCAAGGACAATAGGACGTTAGGTAATCCACTGGTTCTTAATCACAGGGTCCATTTGGTTCAGACTTAAATGTACAGTGTAGATGGTGTCGTAATCTCGGGGGTCTCCCAGAGCTTAAATAAACATGGGACTGTGGCTTAAATCTATCTGGGGGGTCCTCTGAAACAAGGGTCTTCAACAGGTGGTCCGTGACCCCTAGGGGGTCCTCAGAGTTACTACAGTGGGTCTTCCAAATCTTTTAGTGATACAAAAATGTGTCTTCTTTTTTATATTGACCACTTGAACCATAGTGTCCATATTCTGAGAACATTAGCCAAAAATAGCCGATCTACAAGCTTGTAGATCGGCTATTTTCGGCAACAAGGTTTGGTGTAGTGGGTAAAAAGAAGACTAAGTACAGAGTGAAAGGTCAAGTTTATTAAGTATTGACGGTTCAAGTAGTTAAATATCTGAAAACACAAATTGACCTGTCAAAAGATGAAAATATGGAATCTCCGAAAAGGTTGTGGGGGTCCCTGCTTCATCTCTCTCTCAACTAAGGGGTCCTTGGCCTGAAAACGTTAAAGACCCCTGCTCTAAAATTTAGTCTCACATTGCCAGATGACCTCCGCCTACAGACACTTCCTGTGACATTAAATCCAAGGTACAGTAGTTACAAGAACAGCTGCTAACAAGCCTACGCCCACGGCTTTGGAAACCAATCATATTATCACTGCCCAACTATGGAACACTTACTGTATTGGTTCTGCAAAGCTGTTTGTTGTCTAGTTGTTTCCACTCACAAAAGCTTAGAGACTAGACATGTGAGTCTAATGCAGAGTGCAGACAGTAGCAATAAATCCTGCAATACTGTAACTTTTGTCAGAGTGTACTAAAAAGGTAGAAAGGGTCTGAGAAAAAAGTATCACAGGGGACTTCTACAATCGATGTGTAATACTGTTTGTCCTGTTCCAGCAAAAACTATGCTGTGTTTATAAAAAGCTTGTAAAAGTTATTTTTTGAAAAGGCCAAAAAGTTTTATTTCAACATTTTAGCTGGAAATGGAAAAGTGACTGCAGTTACAATTGAACATAAAAACTAACCATAAAAATACACGGTGATACAGTATGTGGACAACGGAAGGTACAACTACACTGTGCCACTGAATCAACATGAGCATTTGACCCTTTGATATAGCCAACAATCACCAGAATTCATCAGTTCAGTCTCCCATCGACCATTCACACAGCTGACATTTTGTTCTTACCTGTACTTAAAACTTAGTTAGAACCTAAACTGAGTATCAAGTAAGAGCATGTGTGTGTGAGCATGTGGGTCGGTGGGGCTGTAAAACGTAATATATACATAGCGCGCTGTGAATAGTTGTGAGCTTTTGTACTGTAGATCTGCTATTTTCGGTGTGCGTCACCAAGGCACAACTAGGTATAAAACAGGCATGAATGTTTCAAGATGCAGCCTTGTTACAGGGACGTCGTTGGGAAATGAAAGTCAAGGTCAAAAACGGAGGGAAAAGCCTTGATGTGTTGGCAAATAAATCTCAAGGCTTTTTCTGTTTTGTTTGCTTGTTTGTTTGGAGGCCGTTTTCCATCTGAACCCACTCAATCACAATAAATCCCAGAGAGCCGGCCCCGGCTTTGGAAGATGTACAGGCCTGATATTCTCAGCGCTTAATTTCCTGAGATCTGCATAATTCGGTGCTGCCACGGCCCGGGCCTGGATGATGAAGCCATAAAAACAAGCCACTTTCTTCCCAAAAGCCCCTTTGTTGGCGAGCCTTGGCTCAATGATTGCTATCAGGCTGCAGCTCGGCACTGCAGGCCGGCGACGTCACCGGGAATACACACTACGAGACCAACATATCGTCACTGTCGGGGCAGACACCTCGTATCTCCAAGTTTCAAATTTGAACGTTTTTTTCGTAAAGTAAAGCCCTGATTCATCACACAAGGCTGTCACACAGGACTAGTGAAAATAGCAGATCTACAAGCACACAACGCCTCGCGGTGCGAGGCGTTGTGTGCTTGTAGATCGGCTATTTTCACTAGTTTAGATCATTTTTTAACTGATAAATACAAAACGAACGGTCTTGGACATACGAAGTTTTCACCCGACAACGACGATATGAGAAATGAAGGGAACCGGGGGGAACTGGGCCTGTAATGTAAACCGCTTTGCTTTACTTATCCGCCGCCTTCGCTGACCTTTTCTGCTTACAAGCAGCTGCGAGGCACGTCTCTCCAAATACATGACTACGGGCTAAGCAGAGATACGCGTCTGCATACACAGTGGCTTTATCGTTTATCTTAATAAAACAAAGGCTCAAGAGTGAAAAAAGGCGCAGGGCCGATTACGGCGAAAAGCCTAGGCGTGGATATTTACAGCAGGCGCTGCTAAGCAGCCAGCCAAATCCACTCCCCCTCCACCACCACCGCCACACACCCAAACTCTCTGCTTCCATTAAATGTCAAAGCACAGCCTGCGGCCCCCCCTCCACACTCGCATCTAAAGCCTTGATTGGACATCTGAGCCGCACAAGGATTGGAAAGTGAGATTATTCACAACACGCAGGACTGAAGGAGCAGTGGGCCTGCAGTTCCAGTGGAAGGAGTAATCAGTTGTTGTTTTACTTAAGCAAAAGTATAGTGATATCGCAATGTAGACCTACTCTGTTACAAGTAAAAGTCCCATTCGCTTGAGTAAAAGTGCAAGATTATTGGCATTAAATATATGCTTAAAGCCCCACAAGTAAAAGTGCTCATTATTGTGCAGAATGTCCCATTTCACAAGTTTTGGTTTCTTTTGATCTTGTGTCAATAGCCAACTTAGCCTGTACATTCAATGAAAACAGCCGATCTACAAGCACACAACGCCTCGCGGTGCGAGGCGTTGTGTGCTTGTAGATCTGCTGTTTTCACTACTTTTGTGCGACGGCCTTGTCTGATGAAGCAGGGCTTTACTTTGCAAAAGAACATACAAATTTGAAACTTGGAGATACGAGGTTTCCACCCGACAACGACGATATATTCGATATGTTATCGAATATTACACACTCACTCCCTCAAATACCTCAAAATGTGTACTCAAGTCCAGTACTTGAGTAAATGTACTTGGTTCCAGTCCACAACACACACACAGTGTGCTGTGGACAGCCAGAGCAGCAGGGCCAGGTCAGAATCTGGGAGGCAGTGCTATTATTCTTGCAATTTGGGGGCCTCACGGTCGCATTCATCTGCGGCTTCCCACAGAGGCAGCTTCTCTCCCTGGCTGCACTCTGTCTCATTCCCCCTTATCATCACCGAATAAATCTCGCCATTTGACAACATTTTTTAAATTAAAAAAAAAAAAAAAACGTCACTGCCGCACAGTATGCAGTAGGCGGGTGAGCAGGGGGCGGGGCAGATTGTTGAGGTCTGGATGAGGAATCGTCGGAACATTAATTTAATATCGGGACACCTCTGTGATCAGGAAGATGATCGTATTAATCAGAGCTCATATGCTCTTTAATCACGGTCTTGGAGAGAGTCCCATCCCGGGGAAATAACATGCAGCCCCCCCACACACACACACACACACACACACTCACACTCTGTAATTTTGGCATAGAGCAGTTTGGTCGGACGCACCCCGCAGATTGTGAGCAGATCTAGGCCAAGCCAGCAGTGCCCCTGTAGGAAGGGCCATAAAGTGCCCTCTATACCAGTGGTCCTCAACCTTTTCAGGCCGCAACCCCCAAAATAGTAATATTTTAACTGGGGACCCCCCACCCTGACAACGCGAGGCGCTGTGAGCATGTAGATCGGCTATTTTCACAATTTCTGCATCTAACATTTGACAATTTGGCCTAAAAGGTCCCTAAATTGTCACTTTATAAATGTGCAGATACCCTCTCTATACAGTACACTTAAACTTTATATTGGTGTGTTTACTGTTGAGAGAGAAAACAATGTTGCACATAATGCAAATCATCTGGGTACCCTCAAAAATAATTGGGGGTCCCGACCCACAGGTTGAGAACCACTGCTCTATACCTGCAGTTCAGTGCTTCTCAAACTTCTTTATTTTTGGAGCTGTGTGGAACACAAGCTCCCTATACGTGGCCGTGTGTGTGGGTCTGTCTGTCTGTCTCTGTGTCTCCGTGTCTGTCTGTAGCCTGCAGTAACCTTTTCTGACCACACATGTTAAGGGAGGGGCGCTGTTGCACACACACACACACACACACACACACACACACACACACACACACACACACACACAGCTCCACTTCGAACAGAGGTTCGATTTTTATTTCAAGGCCCCCCATTAGGGCTGGGGTGGTATGGCTTATTAGTTATTGTGGTAATATATCACTGTTTAATGGCGGTATGGCGGTATTTATCTCCCAAAAAAGGTTGTTTTGATTGAAATATATAGTATTATAATAATCGCTGTATGGCGTTATTGCAGTTATTGCACCTACTGTAGCTCTACCCCCCATAACTGTGAGAGTGTACAGAAGATTGAACCTAAGCTTCCCTGGACCCAACTTTGAGAACCATGCTGTAGTCAGATCAGTGGTGTTCAACCCTTTTCAAATCAAGGTCCATTATTTATTGGGCATTGGAGCCACAGACCACCATTTGATGAGATTCAGCCTCTCAGACCCCAAACTTTGGTCGACAATTTTAAGCCACATTGATGTTGGTACCATAGGAGAGATGACAGGCAAACTCAAGGACAACTGGTGGTCCCTGGACCACTGGTTGAAAACCACTGCTGTACATAAATCCAAAACGCAGACCAGCAGAGAAAAAGACCCGGCAGCAGGCCTACTCCTCTGATAAACTACTGTATATTATCACGTAGACCTACACGGTAGGCGTTTTCAAGCTGACAATAACAACAGAGACCTACCCTAACCATATGAACTTCCATTTGAATTTCCGAGTTATCTGTTACTGTTGGCTCAGTCCAAGCTCATGTCCAGTAGTTACCATGGTGAGAAATAAACAGACATTATCTTGTGTGATTCACTGTCCAAAACGACTTCCATTGTTGGCTAACGTTGTGCTTACTTGAGCCCTATTTTATCATCTGTCGGACAACGGTGTCGGATGCGAAAATAGCTGAACTAAACAAGCTCACAAAGTGTTATGTTGAAAGTATTCACCTGAATCTGTCTTCCCCTTATAAGGGATCTTAATTTGTTTGAGTAGAAGCAAAACATACTCAAGACGTCTAAATTTAGAAAATGCACTTTAAGTTTAACCAAAAACAGTTTAAGGCACACCTGCCCCAGAAGCACCCACAACAGAAAAACCCACCCAGTACAGCGATAATGTAGACCAAAAGAAGAAATGCGTTGAAAGCAAATGGCTAAGCAGTCATTTGATAGATGAGATAAAGAAAGGCTCTCCCACAGAGCCTCAAAAAACAACATGTCACATCAAAACAAACAAGGGAAAAAATGTGTGTAATTCCGTGGTTAGGGAGGTAAGCGGTGCATACTGTAGGCCTCTGATAAAACACTTTGGTCACACTGGTAAGCTGCACTGCAACATGCTGAAATGTTAATGTAACCCTGGGAGTGACTTCACAGTGTGGGAGGTATGCTGCAACCTGCCTTTTTTCCCTCGGTCTGCCCATAAATCCCACGCTGATCCAATAAGTAGCTGCTCCAAAGCTCCACCCAGTGACACTTAATTCTGTCTTGCACTCCACTGGCACACACAGGGGTGATAATGACCTTAAATGGGAAGTTGCACAAGTGGGCGTTGGGAGGTTGACCATAAATGATTCAGTCGGTGAGAAGGCCTAGCGTGCTTTTTTTTGCTATGGAAAAATAAAAAAATAAACTCACAGTAGCAGCAGCTGCACAGTAAAAATTCTCAGTGTTTTGGCTGATTTATCATTTTTTTTAGTCGGATAATCAGAAGAATCAAAATCAACGTTATTGCCACATCACACACTTAGGCCTACAGGTGTAAAAAGAGTGGGTGATTAAAAAAACAAAAGGTACATACGTATATATATATATTTACGGTATATTTAGAGTTAGAATAGGGAAAGTGACAATATAGAGAACAAACGAACAGAGAGAGCACAGAACAAAGCGATAGGAAGGTACTGACAAATCACAAATTCAAGTACATAAAGGTACTATGGAAGGCAGAAATGCCTATTGTGCGGGTGGAAAACACACTGTGCAGGCTGGCTGGCTGTTTCCCGTTCAGGAGAGACACAGAGACATGGCAGCAGCAGCACATTACCACCAGGGTAAGAGAGAGAGAGAGAGGCAGCAGCAGCACATTACCACCAGGGTAAGAGAGAGAGAGAGAGAGAGAGAGAGAGAGAGAGAGAGAATGAGGCAGCAGCAGCACATTACCACCAGGGTAAGAGAGAGAGAGAGAGAGAGAGGCAGCAGCAGCACATTACCACCAGGGTAAGGGAGAGAGAGAGAGAGGCAGCAGCACATTACCACCAGGGTAAGGGAGAGAGTAACCTCGCCTACCAGGCTTTCTGGGGGAAAGCATGGTGTTCGTTCACTACAGGCCGCTTGGTTTCCGCCTAAAGCGCGGAAACCACTAGAAGAAGTGACGTCGCTTTGATTTGGTTCCCCCGTTTGTTTCCCCAATCCCCAATTAAAATGCTCGAGTAGCCTAGTCTTGCCAGTTGCTACGAGTTGTACTAAAAGATGCATATACCAAACACATTTTTCAAAAGCAAAACTACTCCGCATCAAGGGGTTTATTAGGTAGGCACTAAAAGTAGACTAGGGAGAGAGAGAGGTAGCAGCACATTACCACCAGGGTAAGAGAGAGAGAGAGGTAGCAGCACATTACCACCAGGGTAAGGGAGAGAGAGAGAGGCACAGCACATTACCACCAGGGTAAGAGAGAGAGAGAGAGAGAGAGAGAGAGAGGTAGCAGCACATTACCACCAGGGTAAGAGAGAGAGAGAGAGCTAGCAGCACAATACCACCAGGGTAAGAGAGAGAGAGAGGTAGCAGCACATTACCACCATGGTAAGTGCCACCCTGGTGGATGAGGGACAGGGCTCGCACGCCCACATGAGCTCCCAGAACCCAGACCCCTAATCACGGGGAGGGCCGTCCTGACGCTGCGTGCATGCTCGGCCTGGCAGCGGCAGCAGCAGCCATGATGAGTAACCCTGGCCTCAGACAATCCAGAGTCCCAGTTCTCCTTACACTCACACACAAACACACACTCCTCCAGACAGCTTGTGCCACAGTGAGATTGCACAAAAGCTCCCGTGCTTAGTCAACTTGGCTGTGCTGTGTACTTTATCTGAGAGGTCGGGGTTTGCGTGTCAGTCATCGGCGGTGAGTTCTCTCCCCTCGCTCATCTGACGTCTGACTGTGAGCTCACACTTCTTTTATGTTGGGTTGTTTGTGACTGGGCCTTGAGGGAAACCAGACGGCGGCAACGCAACGCGTGCTCACGGCTGGGTGTGGCTCTTTTTAGTCCAGACTCGCTTTACATGCTACACAAACATTCGCTCCTTCCGAGCGTGTTTGTCTTCTTTGTGAGCACCCTGCGGTATGTTGGCGTGTCAGGGCCCTAGCTGAACTATGTGCGATTTAGGACTTGTTCTGATTTACGTGATACTGATTTGAACTATTTTCAAGGCTTTTTTGGTGCTTTTGTGTTTTCCCTTCCTTAATTATTTTTATTATTATCCTGCATAACGTTGTTGTCGGGTGAAAACCTTGTATGTCCAAAACCGTTCGTTTTGCATTATCATTTTAAAAATGGTTTTCAGTACTTTTGTGCGACGGCCTTGTATGATGACGCAGGGCTTTGCTTTGCGAAAGAACGGACACATTTGAAACTTGGAGATACAAGGTTTCCAACAACGATAAATACGTTTCACCTCACTTTTACCATGCATCAATTGTGTTGTGACAATAGAGTTGACTGATTGATCACGCAGCAGCAAATGAGTTAATAGAAACTATTATGTTATTTAACACACTGCGACTACCCCTAATGTGAAGCCAGTTAAGAGCACATTCTAAAAACTAATGCTCAAGTAGTGATCCCACTGTAGAATTGGTTCAAACTGAAAACGCCCAGCGTCCTACAGTACACCTCCCGGGTGTTGTGCACGACTTGAAGAAGGAGCTTAAGAAATTATAATTGCGCGGAGTAGAGAGTTTCTATGGGGCACGTCTGATATCTGATTAAACAGAACTATCTTGTGCTTCCAAAGCTATTTCCGAGCGTGGTTTGGCTACGTCTCACTGCTTGTTACACTCCACAATCAAAATTGATATCCATGATTTATCACCGAGTGTCAGATACAGGCTGATCACAAAAAAAGCACACACACGCACGCGCGCGCGCGCGCGTGCACACACACACACACACACACACACACACACACACACACACACACACACACACACACACACACACACACACACACACACACACACACACACACACACACACACACACACACACACACACACACACACACACACACACACACACACACACACACACACACACACAAAGAGAGAAAAAAGAGAAAAAACATCAACTTCTTTCCAAGTCATAATTCTTATCCACCAGTGGCTTTGGAAATGAGACAAACAGCAGCAGAAAGATCTGATTATTCCCAGACTCATGACAACATGTCATCCCCCCACCCACAAACGCCCCCACCCCACACACACACACACACCCCACCTCCCATCCTCCGCCTGACTGTCCCCACTTGGAAACAACAGCTGATGTTCAACTGGCTGCAACTTAAACAAGCGCAAGCTGCCGCTACTGTACGTACCTGTAGAACAGTGTTGTTTTTGACAGCAAATTTTGATTTAGTCACCTGAAAAGTTTTAGTTTTAGTCTAATTTTAGTCGACTAAATATCATAAGATTTTATGGCGACTAAATCTACAGTTGATTTAGTCGACTAAAATGTATTTTGGCAGGCCTTGATGGCATCGTAATGACTGATTTTACACTTGATTGTGTGCTGAAAATAGCCGATCTACAATTTTCAGCACGCAACACTGAGAGCAACCAAACATAAAATGACTCTCTTCAGCACTAGTCCCTCCCTAACGTTTTAGTCTAGACAAAATTGTCAATATATTTAGTCTTAGTTGTAGTCATCACAGCTTAGTTTTTATTTCTTTTTATTTAGTTTTCGTCAGTGAAAAAAACGCAGTTCGTCATAGTTTTAGTCGACGAAATCAACACTGCTGCAGAAACAAGGCGGGCTCCACATCAGCCCTACAAAGACACATCTATTACAGTGTCCTTTAGCACACAATTGCTCGCACACTCTTGCGCGCGCACACACACACACACACACACACACACACACACACACACACACACACACACACACACACACACACACACACACACACACACACACACACACACACACACACACACACACACACACACACACACACACACACACACACACACAGTCCACCGTGTAAACACTCAAATACATTTGTGTTTGTTTTTTACAGGATCCCATCACGAGCATAGCTGTTGCCATGTGAGGCAGCTATTGGCTTCAGAATGGGCAATAAACAATAAATACTCCACCAGTGCCAGACAGTCCCCTCAGCCTCGGACAGGCACACACACACTCACACACAACTGCCCGTATAATCACACACATCAGCTCTGCCGCGTGGACGGACTGATGGAGGGAGGCCTTGGCCGCGCTGTAACACAACTAGTTGCAGATAAACGGGTCCACTCCGTTCCCCTTGGAAATCAGGGTCACTAATCCCTCTCATCATTGTTGTTTTTGTTGGGGAAGAGCACACACGCCACCGGCCAATTGGGTGGAGGGATTGGCATCGCAGAGCTGTTCTGAAAACTGGCCATATGGGTTGCATTGTTGAAAACCTAGAATGAACTTTGTCCAAGGCAAGAGGAACAGCGGTTGGTGTCCTGTGCTGGGGTATAGGAGGAGGTGCTGTAGGTTTTTTTTGCCAACAGTCCTTTGAAATAAGGAACCGTTCCTTGTTTGGAAATTAAAAGACCTGGCCCTTATTGAGCTGATCAGTTCCAACAGCTCATATACAGTACTTATCATCACCGTCGGGCAGAGACCTTGTATCTCCAAGTTTCAAATTTGTAAATGTTTTCGTAAGGTAAAGCCCTGCTTCATCACACAAGACTGTCGCCCAAAACTAGTGGAAATAGCAGATCTACAAGCACACAACGCCCTTGTAGATATTTTAAATCACTTTTAAAATGATGAATACAAAACCAACGGTTTTGGTCATACAAGGTTTCACTTTCCACCATACAACATGAGGTTGTTCTCCACTAAAACGCCTATAGACTTATTAAAGTCAACCTGAGCTGTCTCTGTACTGACCTGGGCCTGACTCTCTGTCTACAACAATCTCTTCGCCAAAAGATTGTGATGGGTTGTGACTCTTGTACATCTGCTATGTTTGGGGCAGGAGGTGGTAGGTGGAGCAGGAGGTGGGGGTGGGGTTTTCTGTTGTGGGTGCTTTGGGGGCAGGTGTGCCTTTAAACTGTTTGTGGTTAAACTTAAAGGCTCAGGAGTGCACTTTCTAAATTTAGACGTCTTGAAGGTGTTATTTACTGCCTTATAAATTAGTAATTGCCTGTGAAGAAGAAAAGACCCTAACTGAACTGCATACTTGCATAAAACTGTTACTGTTTGAACACGGCTGCATTTCTTTTTCTATTCACTATCGGGAATATTGCCGTCATTATTTTTGATATAATTACCCTCGGAAGATCTTCTAAATAATCCCTCTGGAAAACAGTTTAATCACATTCTATATTTCCTTTGAGCAAAGAATCTTGCTGCCAACAGTTCTAATGGACTTGATAAGAACAGTTTCTGTTTTTGCCTTGTTATTGAGAAAAACCTACTGCGAAAAACTTCACGCCGCTCCTTACTTGAACGCGTAAACACGACACTCTAATAAGACGTCAGGCGGCATCAGCGATATAAACAAAAGACCCCCGTCGTATAACAGCTCACCCGCACTGCCCACGATGCGACGCGAGCGACACAACGCGAGCGACACAACGCGAGCGATGAAATGTAATTAAAATACATTTGTTTCAATGAGGACGTCCAGACCTACCGCGAGTGACAACGAGTCGTGCCGCAACGTTGTCCACCCTTCCTGTTTTCGCTTGCGGAGCCTCTATTTGTGCGAGGTTTCGCGGCGACGTCCATATAGAGGTAAATACCATGTCCCGCCCCCAAAAAATGTTATATTTAATTATTTGATTGGTTCAGGGCTACGTCGCAACGTAATGGCCGACGCTCCATATGCGAACAGTATTTTGCGGGACATCGCGCTGCGCCGTTCGCTCGCGTGCAGTGTGGATGAGGTGTAAGTCAACCGATCTGATGCACGGCAGAGCTAAAAGTATCACCTTGTGGCTTTGAGCGGCTCAGAGAGGTAGTTTGGTGTAATGGCTCTATTAACTCCGTAATGCGTTTCTCATTTCAGATCAAAGTGGGATGTTTCATAGCTTTGCGGAGAGCTTATTGTGAGTCGCTTAAAATGAAGAGGGAACAGTGAAATAAAATATATCGTCACTGTCCGGCGGAAACCTTGTATCTCCAAGTTTCAAATTTGTTGTTTTTTTCACAAAGCAAGCCCTGCTTCATCATGCAAGGCTGTCGCACAAAGGTAGTGAAAACAGCCGATCTACAAGCACACAACGCCTCGCAGTGCGAGGCGTCGTGTGCTTGTAGATCGGCTGTTTTCACTAGTTTAGATCGTTTTTTAAATGATAAGAAACACTGTCTGTGGAAAGTATTGAAATGTGTGGTGGGGGTGCGGGGTGGGGCGGGGGGCTGTTGGATAGATGAGGGGCTGGCAAACCCTTTAAAGCCAGCAGCCTGATTAAAGTTTGGAGATTGGCCAGATGCGAAAACTCAATCTGTACACTTACTCCACCAAACCCCCCCTCCCCCCTGCCTTCTCAGAATTGTATTTTCATCCGAGGGGGGAGAAAGAGAAGAGATACTGCAGACTGAATCTTTCGTCGAGACTGTTCTTTAAAAGCAAATAAGGAGGAATGGAATGGAATGAAAAAGGTGTTTCTTAATCTGTTCCCTCTAAATACACAATAAACCCAGCGCGCGGCTCGATCAAATAAATTCCCCGGCCTCCACATGGAAGTAATCAGCAGTCAATGCCTCCAACGCGCTGTGTTGTCTCTTAAAACGCCCGAGCCCAGCGCAACTCCCATTAGTTACGCTGGATAAATTAACAAGCTTTGCCCCCACGCCTGCTCTTTGTACATGTGTGTGTGAATTGGCTTGTATAGTCCTTCACTGTTAAACTGAAGAATAGTTAGTCCAGGCCATTCATAAACATTATAAACCACACTGCCATCATGGCCTCGGTGTGGATTCAGACCTTGGGGGAAGAAGGAGCAGCTGCAAGAGAGGAAGGGTCGCGGGGTGGGGGTTGTGTGTGTGATGCAGAATAGATACCTACATGTTGCTTATAGAGGACCACCAGCAATGTACTCACACACACACACACACACACACACACACACACACACACGCACACACGCACACACGCACACACGCACGCACGCACGCACACACACACGCATACACTTAAACCCTATATGACCGGGGTCGCCCAGGGGTCTATAGCTACTTGGACACCTCCTTTTTAACTTCTACACCAGGGGACTTCAACAGGGGGTCCGGGACCCCTCGAGGGTCCTCAGAGTTACGACAGGGGGTCCTCCAAATCTTTGAGTGATATATATATATATTTTTTTATATTAACCACTTGAACCCTAGGCATCCATATTCTGAGAACTTTAGCCAAAAATAGCAGATCTACAAGCTCACAATGCCTCGCATTTGCGAGGCGTTGTGAGCTTGTAGATCTGCTATTTTTGGCAAAGAGGTGTGGTGTAGAGGGAGCAGACTAAGTACAGAGTGAAGTTTATTAAGTATTGACGGTTCAAGTGGTTAAATATCTGAAAACACAAGTTGACATGAATCCAAAATACACTGATGATTGTGCCGTCAAACAATGAAACCATATGGTATCTATGGATTGTGGAGGTCCCTGGCTCATCTCTCTCTCGACAAAGGGGTCCTTGGCCTGAAAACGTTGAAGACCCCTGTTCTACACCAAATCTCTTGGCCAAAGAGCAGATCTACCCAATGTGTTGCAACACGATGCGTTGTGGATTCCACATCTTTATCTAAATAAATAAATGCCTATTTTCTTCACAGACTCTGCATGTGTTCATGTGGTTAAACCCATACACAAGCATGTATCACACATACACAAAAACAACGGTGCATGTAATACACAAACTCGCTCGCAGGCTCCAACCAAGGACCAGATGTGGCACACACATCATACGTGCAGCTTCACGCCGGAAAGAAAATATCTCAACGGCTGAAGGGGATAACAACCCCCCATCTGGAATCGGGACTGGATCTGCTTAAGATCAGCCGTTGTACCAGAGGGCCTGCAAATTGAGAGATCAAGTGAGACATGTTGACGAAGACAGGCAAAGGTGCCACATCATCATTTGTTAGCCTTTGTGAGTTGGCCGCAGGGATTTGCCATTACAGTAATTGGTGATTTTTGCCTGATAGGCTGTCTGAGAGGGGAGGCTTAGGGCTTAGTGGGAGGGCACGACAAGTGCCTCGCTATTTCCAGGGGCGCGGTGGCTTCTCCCAAAACCCTTCCCAATTACCCCCGCAACAATGACAGACAGCGAGGCTTTTTGCGCGTCTTTGTGTCATACGGCATGTTTACTTAGCATATCCCCAAATCCACTTTGTCACCAAGTTAATTGGGAGAGCAACGGCATTATCATGCAAATGCCACCAGGCATGTTCGCACAATTTAAAGCCAGCTACTCTCAGTTTAGCTGAAGGTAACAAACTAACAGAAAAACCCCGGCTGGCAGCCTGGGAGATAAGTCTTCTACCGGTTCAAGCGAACGCTGCGCGCGGTACGGAGGGGTTGGCGGCGGGGGTTTCGTGAGAATCTTCTGTCACTACAATACAAACTCTACATCCGCCACAGTGGCGGCAGAATGCTGACGAGCTCACTCTTGGACGTCCCCAAAACGGAATTCCCATCCTCGAGTAACGCATTATGATCAAAAAGTGATTTAATTTCAGCCAGAGAGCTGGCAAAACGTTCTCCTCAATCTGCCATATTAACTAGCTGAACATCGCTGAAACACATCCAATCTGTGCATTAAAGTCGTCCAATCTTACAAGGTGGACGTAATTTAATTGTGGCACATATTGCACAAAATCACATAACCTCATAAACATTAATGATTGGTAAGAACCTCTTAACAGGCACTTGAGGAGGGCTCAAAGGGCTTCTATGAACCTTTACTGTACTGCCACTTTTCTGTGGGGGCCGATGGATGGGAGGTATTTAGGGATGGGACCATATGAAAATTTCACGATTATTGTGACAAAATAAATCGCGATTTACGATATTATGGTGATAAACAAAATCAATTATCCTGGGATCTACAAGCTCACAACGTTGTGAGCTTGTAGATCGTCTATTTTTTGGCAAAGACATTTGATAGAGTGAAAAAAAAGACTGTATCAAGTACGTATAATATTATAAGTGGTAACGGATATGCAGTTCGGAAAACAAACGGTGAATTGATCCCAGTGCATGACGGAGGACGATATCACGATAAATTCAATCTCCACGATAAGATTAATATCATTTATCGTCCCATCCCTAATGGTATTGCTATGGACACACCATGACACAAACTCATCACATGGGGAATGTGATGATCGAGTTCATATGGGGAAGAGTGAGACCACGTAAGGGAAAGATTTTAATTGGTATTTACTCTTTGTCCCTGACCGAGGGAAGAACAAACAGGCTAATGTCTGCAAACTCTGCATAGCACCAGCAGGGGCGTCACAAGGGGGGGGGGGGGGGGGGAGTGGGACTGAGTTACTAGGGCCCAAGGTGGAGGGGCCTTCATAATTTTATGCTTTAACTATTGAAAAATAGCAGATATACGAGCTCGCAGCGCGGCACTCGGTGCCGCGCTGTGAGCTTGTATATCTGCTATTTTTCAATAGTAAAAGGGATAAACCCCCTCCCCCTATGAAGAACATTCGTGGGGGGCCCACAGTGAATCCTTGTACCCAGGGCCCAGAATTTGGTGTGACACCCCTGAGCACCAGGCTTTATGATGCACTATGCTTTAATAAAGACACTCTAAACAGAGAGAGAGGGAGGGAATGGGTGTGGGGAGGTGTTAATGTTTGTTGACTCTCCTTGTTACCACATGTACCCCCCCTCTCCGGAGTGTCTCTGTCACCGAGTCCGCTGTCTCGCCCAGAGTACCCTTCACTTAAGCCATTCAGAACGGGTACACATTATTGCGTATTATTATTTTGTGCTTTAACTGTTGAAAAATAGCAGATATACAAGCTCACAGCGCGGCACCGAGTGCCGCGCTGCGAGCTTGTAGATCTGCTATTTTTGAAAAATCGTGAAAATGTGTGCACATTTTTTCAATATACATTTTTCAAAGCAGACTTTTGTAACTCAAATCTCTGCTTCTGCATGGGGGGTCCCCGGAACAACATATTTTGAGATGGGGGTCCGTGCCCAAATAAATGTCATTTTGGGGGTCCTTGACGTGAAAAAGTTGGAGAACCACTGATTTAGAGGAAGGATTTAGAAGTCGGGTCAAAGATCGTGTCAAAGATATTCAAAGACTTCTTGCACACATTTTCACGATTTTTCAAAAATAGCAGATCTACAAGCTTGCAGCGCGGCACTCGGTGCCGCGCTGTGAGCTTGTATATCTGCTATTTTTCACTAGTTAAAGCACAAAGTGGTTCAAATCTAACGCGACTCGGGCGCGTTCCCGGTATTTGAGCGTTAATGCCCAGTGTGTGACATACTTTCTTGGCAGCATTCATCAGCCGGTCACAAGTGAGCAAAAGGGAGATGATTTGGGTTGGATTGGCAAATTTAATTATCTCAGTCTCCAAGGATGCAAGCCCTTCCAAGATTCATTTAGATGTAATCTTTCTTCAGAGAATTCATTTTAGGTTTTTTTCTCTCCGCTCCGCACGCACACGCACTTTTGCACCGAACAATACGTCTTCCTTGTCAGTACACTACATGTGTCACCATTTCATTATGCGTTGGATGTTGTTGTGTGGGTGCTGGCAGAGTGACAGCCAATATATGCCAGAAAACCCCCGGAAAGAACAAAATCAAAGTCACCACAATGTGAAATGACGCATTAAAGTACAGGAAACAAACATTTTCAAGAAGACAGCCAGCGTGACTTTTACTAACAAAGTACAAGGACGAGAAATTGAGAGACAGGGTGCGACAGTTAATTTAACTAATTGATTTAATCAATTACAAGAAAAAAATTTGATTTGGGGGGGGAGGGGGGATAAACATACAAATGCAATAGTGAAAATAGTTTAAAAAGTTTAAAATATGTCTTAAAAAATAAGTAGTTCATTAGACTGATGTATAAAACAATTAAGAAAACTACCAAAAAACGTGCTTCTCAAGTACAGTAAATCTATTAAATAATCAGAAAAAGAAAATTGATAGTAAATGAAATTTGAGCATGGTCACCGCCAGCGAGAGGGCTGGCGTGTATATCATCACTGCTGCCGGACAGAAACCTCGTATCTCCAAATGTGTACGTTTTTTCCTAAAGCAAAGCCCTCATCATCCAAGACTGTCGCACAAAACCGATCTACGGTGCGAGGCGTTGTGTGCTTGTAGATCGGCTATTTTCACTATCTTAAATCATTTCTAAAATGATAAATACCAAACGAACGGCTTTGGACATACAAGGTTTCCACCCGACAACGACGATAATCCTCCCCTCCACCTCCACACCGATGCCAGAGGAACTCTGTGGACTTTTGGAGTCCCATGGCACTCTGTTAGCATGTCACAACATCCCCTCATGCCCTCGCTAAACTTCCTGCCCAGATGTGAAGTCCATCTGTTCCACCAGCCAACACCCACGCCGCGTCCAGCCTGGATCCCTGGCGGCCATAATCTTTTTATTGTTGTTTTATACCAAATCATTAAAAGGAGCCTACCAGATGGACATGACATATTTCCTCTGCAGCCATGAGAGGAAGGGACTGGTCCCACAGAGCCACGCCGAGCTGATATTCTTCGTGCTGCACCTTAATGTCTATATCATGTACGGTATATACCAGCTGCTACGCTCATGCATCGTATGTCTAACCTCGTGTGCCGGATGGATATGCTATGCGTAAATATGTAGATAGCTTTGTTTTTGTTTCTTTCATTTCCCTGTTCTTTTCCCCGTTTCTGGACAACATAAGTCTTAAGCTTGCACAACAACTAATTTCACCCACTGTTTTACGCCTGTAAATCCATGTGATATGATAATAGAGATGATTCTGATTCTGAGGAAACGACACGCACAAATTATTCAGTGGTGACACTTCTTTGGGGTGGTTGAGGTGTCGTACAAAGAACCTGTTTGGCTCCGCTATGGTTCTTTAGACTCTGCTGGTTCTTTGTTTTAGTTTAAGCATTACTAATGATTGGATTTATAGACTGTAGCACCATTTGACAAAAAGTGCTACAGTAAACGTCAACTTGTCGTCATCCTCCAGGTACGTTTTGGCCATAGCTGAGCAGGTAATCTGAAGGTCCATCTGAGCAGCTATCTGAAATTCCCCCACGAGATTATCAAAGGTCTCCCCCTTCTAACTTAAAGCCCTCTAAAAAGTGTTTTGCCTATAATGTCATGCTCAAAATATAGGGACTCCTGGGTTGATGTGGTTAAGAAATGTGCTCTACAGTGACCCATAAAATAGGTTCCCCTATGATTACGAGACACATTTTAGTGCTATTTAGCAACATGTGTGTTTATGTTATTATAGCAATTATAGCAGGGGTCTTCAACGTTTTCAGGCCAAGGACCCCTTAGTTGATAGAGAGATGAAGCAGGGACCCCCACAACCTTGAAAAAAACAGTTTCTATCACACAATGGTTTGGAGGACCCCCTGTAGTAACTCTGAGGACCCCCTAGGGGTCCCGGACCCCCTGTTGAAGACCCCTGGATTAACTGAGTCTCTATTGGTTTTGATTGGAGCGGCAGCAGCTCTGGAGGGGTCGAAAAGGTTGCCCATAATTATGGCCTTTTTTTCAGACGTGTCGCAGGCGAAGGGGACTTTTTCCTCAAGCTTTCTATAATTTTGTTCTTTTTCTTTTTTCTTTTTTGCAACCCCCACCCCCCGAAGCTGAAGTGGTTCTGCCACAAACTCATTATGATTTCCAAGTGTGATGATCTGAATAAAGAGGGTGGGGAGGTGGAGGGTTGTGGGGGGGGGGGGTTGAAGACATAATTAGTTTTGCTCACTGCAGGAGACAGTCTGCTGATGAGACAATGGAAGACTGAAAGAGCAGGCCTGTCAATCTGGCTCTCGCCATTCTTTACCTCGCCGCAAAACAGTAGCCGCCGCCCCCCTCTTGTGTGCATGCACGCACGCACGCACGCACACACACACACACACACACACACACACACACACGCACACACACACGCACACACACCCGCGCCCACACGCACACACAATCGCGTCATGCACACACAAATACCTTCATGCACTTTGTTCTAGTCAAGTGCCTACACTGTCCTCAGTCTTCATTTAAGTCTGACACTGAACAATGTATCCACAAACGGTCCATTTGGTTACATTTGTACCGTCTCAGACCGAAACTCTGCGAATGAACACGGAGCCTTTATTAACCTATTATGAAATATGTTGTATTGTTGTATAATATGTCAGTAGTGCCACCATTGTAGCAAATTACCTAATCCTAACCAAAACAACATGAGATCATTAGTGCAATAACATTGCACAATGCAGTGTGCACTTTTTGTCTTATTATTACAGCACACTGATAGTACACACAAAATCAAAAGGAAGCCGATTTTGTATTAAATGCTCCCCCCCCAGCAAACATATGTCAGCTTATGCCCCTGTAATACAGTAACACGTCTGGGTAGAAACACTCTTTGCTCTAAGAGCCAGGCCATATAAATGACAAGCTCAACTAGACTGGCTGCAAAATACATATCAAATACCTTTAACCCATTGAGACCTGAGGCTGATCTACAAGGCCAGATCTACAAGCTTGAAACACGTTGCTGCGCGCGCGCGCGTGCGTGCGTGCGTGCGTGCGTGCGTGTGTGCGTGTGTGTGTGTGTGTGTGACTCAACAGCGCCACTGTGGTCACCAGTGGTATTCATGCTACGGACAAAGCCACATAGCCACGGACAAAGCCACTCTGAGGAGCGGTTGACCACCGCTCAAAAACATTAGAAAAATAATGAAAGCAGACAATCTACAGTACAAGCTCTCAGCTCAGCTTGTTGATCGCCTATATTCACTACTTTTGTTTGACACTATCATATGATGATGTATGGCACTTACGAGAAAGAAAAACAGAGCTTTACTGTTCATTGGTGTCCTGTCCTTCCAACCACTGTCTGTCCAGTGACTGAGGGAGGCTATAGCTTTAGAATGTCAAATAATGCAGGCATTCTTTCTTTACTGCCCTTGAGTGAAAGCATTGCCCAAAGAAATGCCTTAGTAAACACCAAAATACTCCTCTACCTCCCCCTTTCGCACGCACGGACACATGCACACTCAGTTATTTTCTCCATAACTTCCCCACGCACGCTCACACGCACGGCGCGCGGTCAGCATGCACCTGTGACTCCAGCCTTTATAAGGAACACATGCTCGGGCATGTCACACACACACACAGCCCCCTCGGCCTGAAATGGCTGCGGCACGTCTGCAATAGAGCCATCGGAGTGTTTCATTTCCTGGCGGAGAAGTTAAAAGGACATTGAGGGCAATAATAATAAAAGTAAATACAAAAAAAAAGAACCCAAACATGTCATGGATGCCTGATAGTGGCAGAGAAATGCTCCCTCCCAACACACATATACACACGCACACACTCACAGCCTCTAAGCTGAGCTGTTCTCGGGGCCTTGCTTGGACCGCTGGTATTTTCTCAGCTCCTGCTACTGGTGCTGAGGCGCCGCGCTCCCCAAAACCAGGGAGTGTTAGCCGATGTTACAGGGTAAAGAAAATAAAAACAAAAACAAAATCCGTCACATCTGGAATGCTGCGGCATCAGCCCGATGTTACCTATTAACACTGGAATAGCATCTGTATCATTTTAGATTTGAGCCATATACAGTATATAATTTATATACGTATATCGTCACTGTCTCCAAGTTTCAAATTTGTACGTTTTTAAGTAAAACCCTGCTTCATCATACAAGACTGTCGCACAAAACTAGTGAAAATAGCAGATCTACAAGCACACAACGCCTCGCGGTATTCAATATATTAAATCATTTATAAATCATGATAAATACAAACGGTATGTCCAAAAGGGTTTTGGACATACAAGGTTTCCACCCGACAACAACGATATATACATAAAGCATCATACATTTTTCAGAAAACTGAAAACCTCTTATCTCCATAAATAATAATTTAATAAAAAGGATCAGTTTAGGATGTACAAGATGTCTGGTCACAGTGACCTTGATCTTTGATCTTTTGGCCACCTACTCTAGTTCATTCCTGACAAGAGCATGTTTATGCAAAATGTCATAAAAGTCCCTCAAGGTGTTATTGAGATAACAGTATATCACAAAGACAGACGGACAGACGGACGGACAGCTGGACCACCGGCCAATAACCGAACGTGTGATGCCTCCAGGCACGGCAACATTCTTGGTGTTTCATTTAACTCTGACATTTTGCTGTGTGGAAAAGCCAACATTTTCGTCAATCCATCACAGGCAATTTGGCTGATTGTCCGCACTTGTTTACCACAACAGCCCAGTAAGCACAAGTCAGCCCTCGCCTCCCTAGCCACAGTTGTTTGGCGAGATAGAGACCATTTCTCAGTGACTTTCCCTGCCCAAATGTCCTTGTTGGTCCAGGGATTGAGAGCAGCCAAGCCCTCCTTTTACAATAACCATTTCACTAAAGTTGAGGCTACCTTTTAGCAGGGCAACATGTTCTTGTTTGCTTTCAAAAGGCAACAAACAGCGTCTTATATCAAGGCTTATGCACCGCCACGGCCCTTCCCCTTGACACTGAAAGCCTCGTCTCAAAACCTGAGAACTCTGGGTTCCTCTGAGGGCTGGAATATTGTTATTACACCCTTCCCACCCCCTTTGTTCTCAGGTCATACCGTTAGTTATCCCATTGCCCCATCTGCCGTACCAGACTGACTGCCTCAATTAGTGGCACTCGGTGCAAAAAAGGCATTAACAAGTGTCTGACAAATCTGAAAAGGAATACATTAGGAGTTCCATTTTTGTCGACGTCGACATTGCTCATCAGACACCCCTCAGGTCTGTGCCTTCACTGTGCTTGTAATCAGAGGGTGCAGGTTGCTCAGTGACACTGTGCTGCCATGTGAATGGAGTGGATTGTGTTTGTTAATCTATTCGTCAAGCGCAGCCACAAGTTTACACACTTCATAGTCATGCGTTTTTTCAATGAACTTGTGTGAGTGACTATCAAGACATACCTGTACCTGCCACACCACAGACTGTTCTTAAAATGGGTCCTTGAGGGGTTTCCAAAGTCTCCCCAGCAAGTGAGGACCAATTTACATTATTACTAGTTATAAAACAATGAGTATAATATTCATAAGAATCAGAATCATAGATTTCACTCTCTCCACAACAACCCTAGAATAGACTGTAGAATATGTGCTGAATATTATCTAACAACGAAACACTTCTCCTATAGGGATCCCTGGCACAAACTATTCAAAAGGGAGTTTGCGACCTTGCAATGAAATTGTTTGAGAACCACTGCATTACAGCCTACTGCTGTTGCGTCACAAAGCCAACAGTAGCACACCTCATTGTTGGTTGCACACTGCACTGCTTTATTTTCATTGCGTTTTGGAAATCCAAAATCCGGAGGCCAGAGAGAGAGAGAGGAAAGAGAGAGAGCAAGGGACTCAAAATGGGCAGCAATGTGCAAACATGATTGATATAATATGAGGTTGACTGCGAAAAACGCAGCAGTATGCAAAGACCTTTATTGCTCTAATTGTCTCGTATAGTCCCAATGTATGCTGCGCAATGCAATTCACATGGCCCTAGCTAGCAAGCCTAAAGCTAATGTCCATAATTATTTTTTAACAAAACAAATAGAACACATACATTCAAAATGTAGGGCAGGTGCAGGACAGGAAAAAAATAATAATCAGAAAAGGAGATTATTTCGTAGACGGCATGTAAGCCTGAACGTAACAAAGACTTTGGGAGCTATTGCATGCATGTACTTTCTAATTTCTCATAATAATTTGTATCCGCGATTACCAGCTTAGGCTGTTTTCAATTTGTTTGGAGCCTGCCACTTCACAGTGGGGTAAACAGCTGGGAGGATGTTGACAAGGGGTTTCACACATCTTGCAACAAAAGACTGTTGAAATGGTCAAAAATATAATAATAATAATTATAATATTCAACATACTGTAGAGCCAGACTCATATATTGGTTTGGCCGATATAGCCGTCATTATTTGACTGTTTTTGATCAGCAAGCAATTGTGCAGACGATGTGTTCGCTGCACACTCAGGAGGCAGAGTGGCCTCTAGGGAACCGGAATATTCCCAGTTCGATCCTGGGCTCCCTCAGAGTTAGAGTTGAAATGTCCTTGAGCAAGACACTGAACTCCTAATTGCTCCTGATGAGCAGGTTGGTGCCTTGCATGGTTTCCTCTGCCATCGGTGTATGAATGTGTGTGTGTGTGTGTGCGTGCGTGCGTGCGTGCGTGCGTGCGTGCGTGCGTGCGTGCGTGCGTGCGTGCGTGCGTGCATGCGTGCGTGTGTGTGTGTGTTTGTGTGTGAATGGGTGAATGTAATGCACAATCATTGTAAAGTGACTTGGGTAAAGGCGCTATATAAATGCACCGTTCACCATTTATGGCAGTTCAGTGTCTCTTGCTCAAGGACCTGCACTTATTGACAAACTATTGGTAACTTAAAACTGGTAATTGGTGGACTCTTCAAGGTTGGCACTTGGCATCAGACAAAAAAAGGCATAGGTTGGGCTCTACCATACAATGTTGCATTTTCATTCTCATATGATTCAGAAGCTGTAATCAGATGTTAGAAGTAGCATAATTAGATAGGCAAACTGCTTTCGCCTGGTTTTCAAGTTTGACTAGGCCCTCACAAACACTCTAAATGAATTAGTGATTGTTTACGCCACTGTAGAGAAGATTAAAGGTTGCGTTACGTCCCTGTTGAGACTGTTTTGTGAAAGGGATACAAACTAATTGAATTTCTAAACCACCTGACTCGTGCAGAAAGTTTAGATGAGAGTTTTAATGAGAAAACCAATCACATGTTTTCACATGGCCTTGAGATATTGCAAAATACTTATGCCAATCGCACTTTGATTTGATGTTTGAGTCATCAATTACCTTGGGATCCGCAGGCTGTTTTGAAGGTTAAGAAAAGGTGAGGGTTTCACTTAAAAGCTGCTCGGCTAAAGGTAAACAGAAGGAAAAAACGCAACCAAAACAACATAAAAAAGAAAAGGTGCCTTTTTGCATCAGTCTCCTTTACTGCCTCCCAGACATGTGAATAATTAAAAGGCATCTCTCTTTCTTTCTCTTCTTCAGGGAGACATAGCCTATAGGATGAAACTGAATTCAAAACAGCATTCCCTTTTAACTTCCACACACTCCTGGCTGAGCGGGGCAAAACAAAATCTATAAAGAAAAGTTGCAACTTTTCAGACGTCGTTTTCTTTTATTTATTTTTTACACGCCTTTTCCCAATTATGACATTCCCTCCCAGTGATGCCAAAATACAGACAGTGCATAATTGTTTCAAATATGCAAGGATCGAGGCACAGCAGAACATAAAGATATCTCCCTTCTGTTACTTGAGTAGTAAGAGCCAACACTAACACTATTGCTCTAGCATTGTTGCTGTTATCATTATCATTATTATGTTTTCTCTCCCTTTAACAACATTGGATGAAGCCCCGACAAAAGCATTACTAAAATAAAAAAACAGTTCCAACGAGAGGTGAAATCTCATTTTCAACTCTCGCTGCTATTATTCTCCTGTATTGTCTGGATTACGTACAATGATTGCATTTTCCTGGCAGAGAGCCCGACTAGAGCTAAGACAAAGAAATGCACCTGCTATCCACTTGCCGGAGAGTTTAAACAATGTGTGCGCATGCCTGCATGTGTGTGTGTGTGTGTGTGTGTGTGCGCGCGCACATACACACTTAAGCATAGTTACTGACTGTACATGTGAGCGCTGCATTTATGTGTGCATGCAAATATGATCGTTGTTGGACAGAAACGTGTGTTTTGGTAAATTAAAGCCCTACTTCATCATACAAGAGTGTTGCACAAAAGTAGTGAAAATGGCAGATCTACAAGCACACAACGCCTTGCATCGCAAGGCGTTGTGTGCTTGTAGATCGGCTATTTTTACTATTTTAAATCGTTTTAATCGTGAGGCGTTGTGTGCTTGTAGATCGTCTATTTTTACTATTTTAAATCGTTTTAAAAATAATAACAAAAATAGGAAGGTTTTGGAACGACAAGGTTTCTACCCGACAACGATGTTATGTTTGTGCTGTTCGTGCGTCTGTGTGAGCATGGCCTTGTGCATAAAGTGTGCACGTACTGTATGCTGTATGCTGTGTGTGCACGTGGGCACAGGCTGATGGATCTCATGCACATCTTGCATGAGCGTGCCCGCCTAGCCTCCTCCTCTCCAAGGTGGAGGAACAAGCCGCCCCCCTTTAAAGATGGGGTGCCATGATTTCCCCCCAACCTCCAACCATGATTATCAGGTATTATGATTATACTAGGAGGAAGATCTTTTCCAAAAAAGTGTACAGAAAGAGTTAAAATTAGGTTTTTATGTGGCCACAGTTTTATGTGGCCACCAATAGTGGCTGGTAATGCCTAGCCTCGTAAACCAGTCTCTTCCTGCCTTCATTCGAATGATTCGAACAGAAGATGGGAGGAGTCAGTTTACTAGGCTAGGTAATGCCTGGTTGTCATGGTGGGTGGTGCCCCAGCTGAAGTTAGCCACACCCACAGTGTTGGGTGAATAGTAAAAGGGGAGGGGATGATTATATGATGTCATTTTATCTGTGTTTTTGGAATCTGCACTTTTGACCCACAAGGTGGCAGCCTCGAGGAAGAAACCCAAAATACAAAGGGAATACATAATTGCTCATAACAACCACACCAGGGGCTCTAATGAAGTACTGTCAACCTCCTTGACACATGAAAACCAGAAAAAGTACAAAACTATGGCACCACCTCTTTAACAGACTGCTTGAATCCAGAGAGAGAGAGGGTTAGGGAACTCTGTCATGATGGCGTTGTCCAAAAGCCTGTGATAGTGACCAAATGAATGGGGGGTAGGCGGGGGGGGGGGGGAGCGAGAGACACAGAGAGAGAGAGAGAGAGAGAGAGAGAGAGAGAGAGAGAGAGAGAGAGAGAGAGAGAGAGAGAACAGGAGCTTCGACGAGGGAGGGCTCATTCAACCACGGCACATTCACGGGGATTTAGGGTGCACAGCTCGTCTGCCAGCAATAAAAGCCTGAAACAGGATACTTGGTGAGATTAATTACCTAGATAGGCCCACGATAATGCCATTTAAATGGGAAAGTAATTAAAGTGCACCTTCCATGAAAATTATTCATTGCTGACGGATTGGGTGACAGACAAATCAGGAGGCATTTACAGAAAACGCTACAGGTTAAGTGCCTTAGGAGGAGCGGCCGGCGCGCGGAGACCACCACTGCTTTTTTATCGCACTTAGGCCTAGAATTATTGAATGCTTTAACCGGTGAAAAAATAGCAGATATACAAGCTCACAGTGCGGCACGAGTTCAAAGCCAACGTTTGTAACTCAAATTTTTCTTCTGGCGGGTCCCTGGAACTAGATATTTTGAGATGGGGGTCCGTGGCCAAATAAATATAATTTTGGGGGTCCTTCACATGAAAAGGTTTGAGAACCACTGACATAGTAGTCTCTCAAGAACAGACTAACTGAGCTCCAGTTAAGTGAAAAGGACCTTTTCTTTGACGATGTCTAGCCAGATTGCCGACATAGAAACAGGTTTTTCAAAAAATCTTAGAAGGATTCAAAAGACACTTATAGAATCGGGTCAAAATTCCAATTTTCAAGAGTGCCGCGCTGCGAGCTTGTAGACCTGCTATTTTTCAATAGTTAAAGCATAAAATAATGATACACAATATAGTGTACCTGTTCTGAATGGCTTATTGCAGCTGTTGAATCTTACTGCTTCTGCCCGGCCGCTCTCTCATCGAATTACCGCGACCATGTGGAGCGGGGAGATGGTGTGGGGGGTGGGGGGGGGATCGGAAAGAATGGAGCTCCCAGGTAACGTAAAACCGGGGCCACGAATGCTACAAAGGACGATCCGCTTAACTAGAAAATTACACTCGCCTGGCAGTGGTCAACAGGGACCGCTTGGAATCAATCAATCCATTCTAGTTTAAGGCCACCATGACGGATTAGAGCACAAAATGGAATAAATCAATGGCCTTATTGTTCCCCAAAGTGTTAGTTTCACAAATGTATTGAACCAATATCCATTTAGGGGTGATAAAGTGTCAATAAAGTGGTGGTATGGTATTACCACGGGGGGAGATGTGGGGGGGGGGGGGGGGCTATCCGCTTGCATGGACACCCATCAGTGGGGCCTTCATGACATTCTCTTCTTGGGGACTAATGGGGAAGTATTAACTCATCTGCGAGTTTTACACAAGCGAGTCATTATCGAATCACTAAGGCGAACCGCGGCTATCTTATTTTCCCGACACTTCCAGGCAGATAATAAGTGACAGCGAGTGCAAAAATGACTTGCAGCCAAACAATGCTGTCGGAAAAGCGGGGGGATATTTTTTTTTTCTTCTCACGCAAAGCAAGGACAGAGAGGCTTTTCAGATCAAAGAAAAATGCTTAGCTTACATTCTTGTGTGCCTGAATGCATTTCTTTTTTTTTCTTTCCACTGAGAAGATCTTAGCTATGGGAATAGCCGGCTGTGCTCTTTGAATGCTTAAGTAGGTTTGTACTTGAGGGGACCACAAGTTCAGAGCGCGCTAGCACAACAAAAAGATGTGAGGAGCTATAAATAAACAGGGAAGACAGTGATGTCTAAATGTCTTCATTGATTTTGACGTTCTGATAAACGTTCTCACTCAAATGGGCTCTCCCCTAAAAGTTGAAACGCTCTCGGCATCCCTGTGCCTGCGAGGACTAATTCATATTTAAGCGCTTTCTTTGTGGGGTTTTATTTTTGTAAATACAACAACAGGTTATTCTCAACACATCTAATGTCAATCCATATTCCATATACCACCAAATTCAAGTTTACAAGCTACAGTGAATAATGTGTCGGGAAAAAGAAATCGAAAAAACACAGTTTGCTATTGAGTCTCCTATGCAAAGACTGGGTGTATACTTCAGAGCACACCTCAACAATGTTACAACTTACAAGGTATCTGTGTGCAACAGTGCTTTCAGTCCTGCTGGCTAATACCAGCGGTCAAAATCCATTTCCACAGGTGCTCTCTCCCTTTTTCACACTGCTCATTATACTCTCTCTTGCACGCACACACGCACACACACACACACACACACACACACACACACACACACACACACACACACACACACACACACACACACACACACACACACACACACACACACACACACACACACACACACACACACACACACAGGGTGACGGAGGCCAGTCCCACAGCAAATTCCAATACTAATTTGGGGAGTTCTTCTCCAAGGGGAACTTTCAGGTTTCCGAAATGAAGTATCACTCACTTTGAATAAATATTAATAGTTATTCTATGAGCGATGGCCACTCACCAGCCTGTTGGGAGGAACAAAAAGGGCCTTGTGTACAAGTGTACTACTTCCCTGACAAAGTCCTTGCACATGAGCATGGGAGCGGATAGCTCAGAGAGAGAGTCTCTATACACACCATTGTAAACTCACAATAGGGCGCTGATTGAAAAATGCCCTGTAATACGCTCTCAACTTTAGCAAAAGAAACCCACCAAACATTATGGAGATTATACATTTCCATTCACCTGCTGGGAAGGGGATGGAAGGGAGCCGACGAAATCAAGCTTTACGCCACTTAAAGTCGTTTAAGAGCGAGCCGAGAGGTAATTAGGTTTCCGGGAACAATAAGCACTCAGAGATACCTGACGTAGCCCCACAGCCGCACTTCCAGACTCTTCCTTTGGTATAATTAGGGGAGGTGTGAATTCCTCATCAGATGGATCACCATCTGTATTCACACGCTGTGTTCACCCCCCCGTTCCCCCCCGTTCCCCTGCTACTATGTACATGCTGCTGATTATCATGCAGGAAGTGAAGTACGACGGAGGAGAGAGAAGATGCGCTTTTTTTTCCCGTCACCCATAGCATCTAGAACAGCATCTAATCTAAACATTCCAGCATAGAGTTCATTACAGTGCAAGAAGAAAAAAACGCTTTACTGCAATCAATGTTAATTTTGGCAGCACATTTTTGGAATTAGTTTTAGTTAAAGTCTTTTGAATAAAATGCGATTTAGTTTTAGTCATATTTTAGTCATCTGAAATGTTTTAGTTTTAGTCTAGTTTTAGTCGACTAAATATGATAATATTTTAGTCGGCTAAATGTTCAGTTGATTTAGTCGACAAATTTGGCTGATTCTACACACTTGGTTGCACTCTGAAAATAGCCGATCTACAAGCTCACAACGTTTTTTGGGGGGGATCGCCAGATGATTAGCTTAATGTGCAACAGTGTTTTTCTCACTCAACAGTAAACAAACCACACTAAGGTTAAGTGTATAGAGGGATGCGTTGTGAGCTTGTAGATCTGCTATTTTCAGAGTGCAACACCCAAGTACAACCAAACATAAAATGACTTGTCTTTTAGTTCTACTGGATCTCTTCTCCGCTAGTCCCTACCGTGAAATTTTAGTCTAGTTTTTATTTGTTGACAGAATTGTCAATATATTTAGTCTTATAGTTTTAGTCAGCATATCTTAGTTTTTATTTAGTTTTCGTCAGTGAAAAAAGGTAGTCGACAAACATTTTTCGTCGTAGTTTTAGTAGACAAAATCAACACTGACTGCAATGCAAACCGGTAGTCCTCAAACCTTTTTCATTTCAAAGACCCCCAGTTTGATACGCATTAGGACGAGAATCTACACTGAAAATCACTCTGTGTTCATTTTAAGTCCACAAAATGTCTGTACACGTTTCTACACTATTGGGGTTCAGAGCCATATGGTCCATTTAGTTCCTAACTATGAATCATTTATCTAGGGACCCCCTGGGGACACCCTTAGTGTCCCCAGACCCCGCGTTAGGAACCACCAGTGATGTAAGTCATTTGAAACCGTGTGAAGTATGATGCCAGGGGTCTTCTTCAATGAGGCTTTGTTGCGTTTCAGTTCGCTGTAATTGAACTGCGCTAGAAATTGCACTTTTGGACAGAATCGTCAAGAGCATTGTTTTGAATAAATTGAAAATGTGGAAAATCATTGTCAGGCCGAAATAGGTGTGACCTAATGGGGAGTTAATGATCATCGTTCTGATCCAAGGAATCCAGGGAAAGGGGAATTTTGATTTTACGACCTACGGTTCAAGAGTTATAGGTCATAACATACTGTAAGGGGCCCGGTGTAGCGCCACCATGAGGCCGGTTTGAAAACTTTGGGGAGGAGCGCCTTCCTTGGCCGGCTGGCAGCGAGCACGTAACACGGTTTCCGAGACTACTGTATAGGGCTGTCACGATTATGACATTTTACATGACGATTAATAGTCACTCAAATAATTGTGATTAACGATTTAATTGTGTTTTTGTCCTTGACAATTACATTTCTGTTTGGTTTCTAGGCTTTGAAGTTGTACATGGCAGTTATGACACATAACCTAAATATACAAAGAAATGAAGGACATTTTAAGAACTTTCACACTTTAAAAAGAACATTGATAGTGGAAATAGCCGATCTACAAGCTCACAACGTGAGCTTGTAGATCTGCAAGTTCCACTATTTTTTTAAATGTTTGAACATATAAACGTTTTTCAACGATTATGACGATTATCACAAAATAATTGTGATTATGTCAAATAATTGGGCTTATAGACGATTATGTAATAGTTGTGACGGCCCTACTACTTTAGCAGCACAAACACAGACAGACACTCCCCCAAACAGAGGCAAAAACATCATCTCTGCCCCGGCGGAGATAATAACGACACAAACATTACTACTGTATACCGTACTGTCTTGTTATCCCTCATGGGAAAATGATAGCTTAGTGGAGATGTGTGCGAGACTGTGTGCAGCGCAAGCCGAATAAAACAACTATTTTTTACCAATAAATGTCCCTTTAAATGCCTCTTTCGCTCGCTCGAGGGGCGCCTAAACTGCATTACCAGCAAAAATAAAAGGTTAATCAATGCTGAATGATGAGCTGTAAAGGGTTTAATAATGCAGTCATTCTTCTAATGAGCGGAGCTTCGCACGCCTCCGCGGAACGGACGATTGTTTTAGGAAACCTCTGACGTTCCAATTACAAAGCACTCAAGCATTCCCTTAACGGCCTAGGAAGTACTGGACACCACCGAGCAGATCACCCAGCAAAGGTCTGCCTGAGTTCCTGGAGGCCCAGATGGAAAACAAGCAATCACGTAGGCCGGGTCCGCCGCGCCAAACAACCAACCATCCATAACCCATTCCATTTCTCCTCGCATCCCGGGCTGAAGCCAAATGACGTTGTCGCCTTTGTTATTTCGCATGAAATACTTTGAGCACGAGCTGCCAAAGTGGTCTCATTTGTCGAACTCACGTCGAAGACCCGGAGAGCTGGGGTCGTTACGATGATTTGGCTATTGTTGTTTAATTGTGAGTTGTGACGCGCTCGCACTCGCGTCATCTGGCGCCAAGTGCACTGTTCTTCCTCACGACAGGGTCGTCTAAAGCTGTTTTGGAGGATCTCTCATGTCCATTGAAAACAGCCGATCTACAAGCACACAACGCCTCGCACTGCGAGGCGTTGTGTGCTTGTAGATCAGCTGTTTTCACTACTTTTGTGTGATGGCCATAATGTTGAAGCAGTGCTTTACTTTGCGAAAAAATTTACAAATGTAAAACTTGGAGATACGAGGTTTCTGCCTGACAGTGACGATATCAAAGACAGAACGTCATCAACTGATTCAAGTTACACTTACTTGGAACCTGGCTTGGGGTTTTGTGTACACGTGGGGCAAATTCAAGCGGCGCCACTTCCTTGAGAAAATAAACACGGGCGCCATTTGGGCAGAACAGTGCTGCTGTATGTCACCGTGGCTGACGACTTAAATATTTTTTTTTGCCGGGTTAACGGCGTAATCGCGTGTTGTCAGCGTGCCACGACGTGTAATTAGGAGTGACTCTGAAAGAGCATGTGCTAATTGTTTTTTTTTTTTCGTGCTCTTTTCCTGTCTGCCCAATCCCCCCCGCCCCCGCCCCCTGCTCCCCCCACACCCACCCCCGATGTCCTTGTATCCTTGGCTAGGCAACCCCTCTGCGTGTCTCTGTCACCATCCGTGCCACCCGACATACATCATCATCCCCCACACACAGACTACATCCACTCAATGGGCTTCAATGCTCTCTCTCTCTCTCTCTCTCTCTCTCTCTCTCTCTCTCTCTCTCTCTCTCTTCTGTCTCTTTTCCTCTCTCCTCTCACACTAATTGTGTCTTTCTCTCTCCCACTGTCTGCCATTTCTATCTCTCTGCCTGTCTGGTTTTCTCCCATCTCTCTCTCTCTCTCTCTCTCTCTCTCTCTCTCTCTCTCTCTCTCTCTCTCTCTCTCTTCCGGAGGAAGTTGACTTTTCTCTCTGTCACATGTGCAAAAAGAAAAAGGAAAGGGCAGCATGACTGGGAATATATCGTACATCGGGAGATGGGCGTTAAACTTTGACCTTGGGGAAAATGGCACATAAGCAGCCCGGACTAATGCACAGCTGGAGATGTGACACGAGGATAAATGTCAATGACAACAGCACTACTGTGCCAGCGCCATGAAAGGCACGGCTGCACAATTAACTGAGAATAACCGTAAATCCTGATTTTATGCCTCACAGTGATGTAATGGCGAAGCTTGGCACTTCATTCGAAGACCTTATTTGGTCGACTGTTGTACCCTTGTACTCCGAGTCCTCACCAAAGATTAATAGAACCAGAGCGATGCACAGCACAACCGATCTCTCCAAAGACACCAGGCTCACAGAGGAACAATAAAATCACACATACTTGAGCAGCAAGAAGGGCAACCTGGTGTCACTATTTTGAACATGTCATCGTAAGCGCAAATTTCCAAAGATCTTCAAAAATAGCGATGATAGAATATTGACAAGCTCACGGCACGTTTGCCACATCTTGTGAGCTTAGATCGGCTATTTTCACTGCGTACAACAAAGTGTAAATTAGGGCTTAAGAAGTCGTTAAACAAATTACAAAAACATATCTTTCCACCAAATCGTGATAAATTGTTGGGATTGCAATATTGAGCAAAAATAATTAGAATTACTAGTTAAGCCGTAATCGTGCAGCCCTGAAGGTTAATAAAAAACAAACCGTGAGAAGAATCATCAAGGAGTGCTTGCTGTTAGCCTGCTAGAATGCTAAAACAGCTCTCTCTCTCTTTCTCTTTCTTTCTCTCCCAAGTTACCCCTGATTTACACTCGGTAGCTCACAGTGTCGTGCACCTCAATAGCACAACTGCAAGCTCAAAACACGTTGCAATGCGACGTGTCGTGAGCTTGTAGATCAGCAATTTTGTGTGCGCCACACCGGCGCGCGACTAATTACAGATCAGGCTCGATGTGCAGTCTCCTTTTAATGATTGTGGTGAACGTGGCCTTTAAGGTCAGCTGTGTGTTTCACGGACGCTCAAGCATGAAAGAGGAATCTTGTTTTGTGGATCCATTTGGCATAATGAATAAAAAAGAACCTGAGAGATTCTAAGCACCCAATAACAACCTTCAGAGGAGTGTGTCCCCACAAAATATTGCATGTTAATTATTAAATAGAGCCCCGCAGGCTGCGTTCTACCTCCTATAACGAACGACGTGATGCCGGCGTTGTTATTGCCTGGGCTCATAACGTTTGCCACTGTAGTGCTCATATTGTACACATTTAATTAATTTGTGTAATATGCAAAATGGAAATGTTATTGATCAAATCAAAACCGCGGTCATTAATGCTAATGCGGCATCATTAAGGTGGTTTGCAAGGGGGAGAGGTTTGCAAAATGAAAGTCAATCCTGACGTTCAGAATGCTTCTATTAAATTCCAATGCTGCTGTTACAACCTGGGGGACATGTATTAATTCCAACGCTGCCATATTTAATACATGGGAGTACGGTGCCATAATAAACATTTACCCGGGAAAGGACCTTGTCCACTTAACCCAAACAGAAAAATCTGTGTTTTCTGTCAAGAAATATAACATTTCCTCCACAATAACTGGCTCATAAACGGCGGCCGGCATCCCTCCAGAGACCACAGAGAGGCAATGAAAAGGCCTTGGCTGTTTAACGGCGGGGAGTTCAAAACCCCGCAAGTCACACATTTTGATCATAAAGACCCAATTACTGAATGTCAACTCTCCAGGTTTTCTTCGGAATACCGTCACTGTCGGGCAGAAACCTCGTATCTCCCAAGTTTCAAATTTGTACGTTTTTTCGCTAAGGAAAGCCTGGCTTCATCATACAAGGTCGTTGCACAAAAGTAGTGAAAACAGCAGCATCAAAACGAACGGTTTTGGACATACAAGGTTTTACCCGACAACAACGATATGTATGACACTTATTTATTATGACACTATGTCACGTTAGTAGCACAACTAGTAGCAGTGGTTCACAAAATGTCTTGTTTGCTCAACTCTGAGAGTGTAGTGTACAACACACAAAGACACATCTCAGAGTTACAGACCTTTCATGGTCATTAAGGGCAAGTTCTTCATGTGTTTTCGATAATAGTTTTGTATGTCAAAAAATAATTTTGACAAAAATGCCCACCGCAACATGCTAGCATGGCGATGACCCCACTCACAAGCTCACAACACATTGCGTTGCGATGCGTTGTGAGCTTGTAGATCGGCTATTTTTTGGCAAATGTTCCGCCCCAGGATAATGGATTTTGATTATCGCGATAATATCGTAAATCGCGATTTCTTTTGCCACAATAATCGCGATATGACATTTTCATATCGTCCCATCCCTACAAAGGAGGAGCCTCTCACCTGCTTGCCCCGTGGCGATGCTGACGGCGGCGAACAGCCTCTGCGTGCGGCTGAGGTCCGACACGCCGTTGACGGCCTCCACCTCGAAGGTGTAGTTGGCGTGCGCCAGCAGGTCCACCACGGTCACGTAGGTGTCGGCCAGGCCCGACTGCCCGGGCAAGTAGCCCACGTTGCCGCCGCACGCCACGCACTCCTCGGGCTCCCAGCTGCAGCGCCGGCATATAATCCTGTAGGTGACGTCGTTGCGGCCGCCCGTGTCGGCCGGCGGGCCCCACTCCAGGCCCAGGGTGGTCTGGTTGATGTTGTAGACCAGGTTCTGAGGCGCTGAGGGGGGCCCTGTTCAGAGACACAGCGTATGGAGAGAGAGAGAGGAGCCTGGAGTTAGATGGATGGAAAGCCATGTGTGTGCGAGTCACGTGTGTGTTAGAGCTGGGATCGGGCTCATTTTTTCTGTCCGTTCCGAACCCGTGTCCGACAGTTTTTTGCGTGCGTGCGTGCGTGCGTTCGTGCGTGCGTGCGTGTGTGTACTGTACAGCAGTGGTTCTCAACCTTTTCAGGCCACAACCCCCAAAATTATCATATTTTAACTGGGGACCCCCCCCCCCCACCCTGACGAGCACGAAGAGTTGAGGCATTACATTTTGTATAACACGGTTCTATTGTGAAAATAGCAGACCTACATGCTCACAATGCCTCGAGTTGCGAGGTGCTGTGAGCATGTAGATCGGCTATTTTCACAATGTCTGCCTCTAATATTTGACAATTTGGCCAATATTTAAATTGTCAAGTTATAAATGCTTATATAACCTCTGATTAAACTTTGTTGGTTTGATAACTGTTGAGAGAGAAAACAATGTTGGGGACCCCCCCAAATTGTGTGTGTGTGTGTGTGTGTGTGTGTGTGTGTGTGTGTGTGTGTGTGTGTGTGTGTGTGTGTGTGTGTCACAAATAAATCAACAGAATGATTTATCTCTCACGCATGCAGTTACACGCAGCAAAGTGTTGGTGGGACATCCGTAAAGACTGTGCTCTTTACTGAACACAACACAACAACAGAAAGATAATCATACAAAATAATAAATGGAGTACAAATGTGTTAAAACTACAGGCATAATAGCAGGTAGATAAACCTCTTAGGCACGTTACTGTATGGTATCTTTATAGTAGCAACTGGGAATGGGGAATGTGCAAGAAGGCAGAACGCATATACGCATACATTAGTGTCACTGTGTGTGTGTGTGTGTGTGTGTGTGTGTGTGTGTGTGTGTGTGTGTGTGTGTGTGTGTGTGGGTGTGGGTGTGGGTGTGTGTGTGAGTGTGTGTGTGTGTGTGTGTGTGTGTGGGTGTGGGTGGGTGTGTTTGTGAGTGTGTGCGTGCGCCCACGGGCGTGCGTGCACACGTGTGCATTGAGAGAATCTGTATGCATTCCAAGGTTGTGCAGAAAAAGAAAAAAAAGAAACGCTATGGGACAGGCCTGCTCAAACCCTCCCCCGCCTACAGTATAGTCTTGTCCCCACCCAGCCAGATTTAAACACTGACACTCAATTATGAAAAGACATTAATACAAAAATAAAATAAAAGACTAATAGAAGAAGTAGTCCAGGTATGCAGAGAGAGTAAGATAAAAACTCAGGCGGTGCCAAGGTCACTGCGATAAAATAAAACAATGTGGTGGAACACAGAATCTCCTGGGGAGCGTTCATTCCTCTCTCATAGTTCATGCAACGCTGTGCTTTATTTTTTTTTTATGTCAGGGCAAGTCGAGGAGCTTCATCTTCTATGAGTCACCGTGAAAAACAGTGCCGCGGTGCAACTTCCAAAAATCCCCTTCTGGCAGTCATCACCACATGCTGTACTGTATCCCTGCATGTGCTCTCTTCTTTTTTTTTATTGCATTCACATGTTAGACGTTTTGTGTTTAGCATCTCAGCCAATTTACAATGTACAGTTTAGGCATTTAGCAGATGCTCTCATTCTGAGCGACTTATAAGTACGAGATCAGAACGCCTGTTCTACAACTGTAAGTTACGCAAGCCTACAGTTCCCAAGTAAACAGCAACATTACGAGGCAAGTCGCAGCAACTAACACAGTTCTCAGTTGAGTGCTGGTGTCTTGCACCAAAAAATAGCCGATCTGCAAGCACACTAGGCGCAGCTAGAAGAGTTTTATTTTTTTATTTTTTTTTAAAGTGAGAGCAGTTGTTGGAGTGCGGTCGGAGGATGCTTTGAATCTATTAATAAGCATAAAATCTGTGGCCCATTATGGAAATGATTGAGATATCTTTGTTACTGTTAAATGAGTCGCAACAGGGGGATTAGCTGTTTGATGCCAGAGGAAATCTGTCTGTCTGTCCGTTGTCTGACACACACACTTGCGCGCACGTGCACACTCGCACCCACCCACACACTAACACGCACACACACACAGACACTTTCTCTCTAAATCCTCCTCCAAAATGTACATATCGTCGTTGTCGGGTGAAAACCTTGTATGTCCAAAACCGTTCATTTGGCATTTATCATTTTAAAAACGATCTAAACTAGTGAAAACAGCCGATCTACAAGCACACAATGCCTTGCACCGCGAGGCGTTGTGTGCTTGTAAATCTGCTGTTTTCACTACTTTTGTGCGACAGCCTTGTACGACAAAGCAGGGCTTTACTTTGTAAAAGAACGTACACATTTGAAACTTGGAGATACGAGGTTTCCACCCGACAACGACGATATGTCTCCCACCAGGAAGGAGAGACCGGCAGTTTACTGGCCTTTCTTCTCAATACATCACACAGAAAAGACACTTAAACTTAACGTCTTTGTAAAAAGAAAAAGAAAAAGTACAGATATATAAAAATGAAGAGAAAGAGCGTCTGACTCACCGGGGCGAATTTATGAACAAGCTTAAAACCCAACCGTTATTATTGCCCCGGCAAATAGCTGCCATATAGAATAATACTTGACGTGCAATAACCACCACTTCCAATAGTTCCCAGAACTGTAGTGGAACACAGACCATTTCCCCTGGAAATGTTTCATGTAATGGCTATAGAGATTAGCTCATCTCATAAAACAATGAATAACAAATGGCTCCTTTTATCATTCGGATTCCAGGGCTTTTTGGGTTTTTCTTTATGGCCCCGCAGATGTTGATAGAAATAAATTGAGCGCATGCTTTATTCCTCCCTAACAGTGCAGTAAAGATTATGACTTGTATTCTTTCATTTATGGACTGTTTTAAAAAAAAACATCTTCACTTCCTTCACAAGGAGACTAAACATTTCCTATATTCCTCACACATGAAACACAGCTTTGAGTCTCGGGTAAAGGGGGGGGGGGGGGGGGGCTGGCGTCTTATTACATTTGTCACGTTAACTTACAAATAGATGATGAATATGCATAAAGCAAAAAGCTAAAAAAAAACTTGAGGCAGATATTCAGGACTCATTATTTAATACGTCGCCTGCGTGTTTTCGTTGGCCACATGCTGCATATTAGAACGAATTGAAACGACAGATACATCCATATATTCATGCTTAGTGTGTGTGTGTGGGGGGGCTACCTTACACCAGTGGTTCTCAACCTTCTTAGGCCGCGACCCCCCAAAATAATCATAATATTTGAGCCGGGGACCCCCCACCCTGACAAGTACAGTACCTGGAATTGTAGGAGTTGAGGCCTTACATTCATTTTAGTTTGACTCGCTTCCACAGATAAACATTGTGAAAATAGCAGATCTACAAGCCCACAACGCCTCGTGTTTGCGAGGCGCTGTGAGCTTGTAGATCTTCTATTCTCACAATTGTTGCCGCTTTCTTATATAATTCGTCAAATAAGCCAATGTTTAATTCATTCAGACATTTTTTTCTAAAGTTTTTATAGTACATAATGATCACTTTTGATGAAGTAATGCTCTTTTTCTAAGCTTTTTTTAAAATGTTATATATATGTTCTAATCTAGTTATTAAAAAGGTCTTAAACTAAAAGTAATTAAATTGTCATTTTACTGTCATCTGGGGGACCCCCCACTTCCAAAATGATGTGGGGTCCCACCTGGGGGTCCCGGCCCATAGGTTGAGAACCACCGCAGAGATTATTGCGACAGGGAGGATGACAAATAAAACACCTGCGCCAGCTGTGTGTTGGAGGCAAGTGAGAACAACACTCGCAACACTCAACTTCGGCCTTGGACCCCGACACACTCCAGCCACTCTCTGGTTCCAACTCGGCGAGTGTGGAGATGATGTGCACGTGCATGTGCACATCACACACGCGTGCATGCATGTGCACACACACACGCGCTCGGAAAAGCATGTACGCAGACAACACACACGCACACACACACACACACACACACACACACACACACACACACACACACACACACACACCTCTAGTCCCTTTTGTGCTACTTTTCCCGTGGCCTGCGGTTACTAACGATAGCGATCTCATCTGGCTCACGCCCGCTCTCATTTTGGACTCGGGTGTCGTGAGATCAAAGCCGCCGATTTCTGCAATAATAAGAGGCGGGAGGAAATTAGATTCGAATGAATGACTCCCCCCCCCCTCTCCCCCCGCTACTGTGTGACCTGAGTCCTTTGCCCTTTGTTTTCTAGACAGTCAGTCAGACAGACAGACAGTAGGACGCTGCTCCTGGGAGCAGCTCCCTCTTCCTCCTCCTCTTGGCTCATCCTCCCTGGTTGGGATCCTTTTAGGAGTTTAATGATTCCCGGTTCCTTAACGCAGTGGTTCTCAAACTTTCAAACTTTCAAGCTCTCCCCATAACTCTGACAGAGTTCAAATGGAACCAAATGAACCCTAAGTTAATATGGTTCCATTTGTACACCGTCGGCTCATGCAACTCGCTCGCTACCGCTCGCTCGTGGTGTCTCAAGTAGATCAAGGTCGCCTAAGACGGCGCGCCTCTGTCGCATTTGTTGGGAAACGTAAAGTCTGTCTGTGTCCATGTTTTCTCTGTCTTGCATTCAGCCAACGAGAACGCAGGGCTTGTCACCACGCACTCACCGTTGTGTTTAGGTTCGTTGGCAAAAACTAGCACGCGTCAGTGAGTGAGTGGTACCGGATATGCAGCTCGGCAAATAAAAGGTGAATTGATCCCAGTGCATGACGAAGGACGATATCACGATAAATGAAATCTCCGCGATACGATTATCGCAAGTGTTTTTTTTATCACGATAAACGATAATATCGCGTATCGTCCGATCCCTAGTGGTGAACTTGTCGATCTGCTACAGTATTTCTGGTGCATGACACCCACGTGCGGCTAAATATAACTCTGGCTTCTAATTGCTGAGCGGAGCTCGCCGCTATCCCACTTCTTTTCTCTCACTATCCTACCTCTTTTCTGTCTTCTTCATATTCTCTCTCTCTCGCTCTCTCTCACCCCCCACTGGAGTTTCATTTCAAGGATTAGTCTATCCCAAGCCCCCACAGTCTAAAATGGCTCAATCACAAACACTAGTGAATTCGCTCTCTCAAACCCTGCCACCACTGGGCCTGAAGTGTGGGCGAGTGCAGACTGTATGTGTGAACGGTGTGAAGAATATACTGTATACAGGGAGCACACCGTGCGTATGCGCTCTCTGTATATCGTCGTAGTCGGGTGGAAACCTTGTATGTCCAAAACCGTTCGTTTAAAAAATATATAAAATAGCAATTTCATTTGCTTTTGCAGAAACGGCTACAAGCAATTACACGCCTTCCCTGCCGTTGTTGTTGTTAAAAAGCATCTATACACTTTCCCCCTCCATTGCAGATAGATGAAAAGAGGGGAACAAATCTAAACAAATTAAATCGGTCAATCTCAGTCAGTCAGTCAGTCAGTCAGTCAGTCAGTCAGTCAGTCAGTCAGTCAGTCAGTCAATTAAAGAATCTCAAGGATGAATGAATCAAAGGAGAAATTGTAGGGCCACTAGTAGTATCTTATTGATTAAACTTCTCACTGGACATGACTTCTGACTTCCTGCACCATGCTCCTGTGTGTGTGTGTGTGTGTGTGTGTGTGTGTGTGTGTGTGTGTGTGTGTGTGTGTGTGTGTGTGTGTGTGCGTGTGCGCGTGCGTGCGTGCATGCGTGCGCATGTAGTTTTTCTCTTATTCTTCCAAACTCCAGCTGAGCCTGTGATTCCTTGCTGCTGAACAAACAGTTGGGTCAACAAACCCATCGGGTCTCTGGCTGCCATCACCAGAATAGGCAGAGACACACAACCTTCAGTCACACAGAATTACCACTGTCTTAATAAGCTACCGAAGAAGAGTGATAGTCGTCTTTCTTTCTTTTCAGGTCATAATGTGAAGCCGCGGTCTCTGCTCGGCACGGCAGTCGTGTGAGAGAAACTGAGTGAAACCCCAAAAGCCTGGGAGAGACGAATCAGACTCTTATCTGCCTTGAGAGGTACTCCGGCACTGCCTCTGCCTTCCACAGGCTGTTAGCTATAGCCATGCTCTAATTGGAAAAGGGGGGGAGAGAGAGAGAGAGGGGTGAGCGGGGGTGAGCGGTATTCAAATCAACCCATGTGGTAATCCGCACTCGGCAAATACGCGCTTTGACCCCTTGAACCTCGCCGCCACTAATGTTGTGGGTGCACTGGGTAAAACACTGCAAGAGGTCGGCTACCTACGTATAAAGGGGGAGGGGGGCTCCCCATTTGATTTCCTTATTGTTAGTCAACAGCAGACTGACAGGAAATGGGGCGAGAGAGTAAGTGCTTTATATCATAACTTTGATTTGCTGTGATTGCAGACATCAGAATAGAGGTCACTTCACGCACACGGCTACCAAATATAAAGAAAGGAGAAGTGCTCTTTCTTTGGTTTCATCTTACATGAAGCACAGCGACTCATTCTGAAACGAAAGCGATGAACCGGTACAGTATGTGTGTCACGGTACAAGTAAAAGTCATGGTACAAGTAAAAGGCTTCAATTCAAGGTTCTACTTGAAAATAAAAGTACAAAGTATTGACATCAAAATGATACTTCGCGTAGCAAAGTAAGAGTACTTATTATGAATGCTTCCCCCTTTATCTGAAGCTGTGTGCCCTGTAGACCCTATCTGCCAGTGGTTTGCAAACGTTATCTCAATCTCAAAGCACTCCTGTATTCGTATCTGAGCCAAATGTAGCCTCAAACTCTTATCACTCTGTGAACATTGATTTGTAAATACTAATGGCAAATAAAGGGTTAACCACATAAGACATATTTCATACTTTCAATTTTTTTCTAAAATGGTTAAATTTTCACTATTTTAGAGAATAAATAAATAAATAGAATAAAATAGCATTTTTTAATCAATGTTTTAATTTAAAATGTTGACTATTGTTTATGTTGTCTTGTCTACAATAGGGATGCCAGCTTGAAAACATTATATTAAATACATGTTTTATGGTATATAATTTTGATATAGTAAATTAAAAGATAATTAATAACGTTTCGCTTAGTTGCAGATGCAGTATATAATGCGATAATAAAGTATGGTTGCGACAAAATCCCAATGCACACCTTGGACTTTCTCTCACACCAGTGTGCCTCAACACGTCACCGTTTGAGAACCAACCGCCCTTTGCTGTCACCCTGTCAGCTTTCCTACCATCTTCCTCAAAAAAGACAAAGAACACAAAGGCGAGTGGGCCGCAGACTTTCCTTTAAATAATAAAACAAACCACCATGGTCGGTGTTGTGCATTAACAATCATGCATTGACGGCGCAGCAAAGCAGTGAGAGAGAGAGAGAGAGAGAGGGTTGTCTCATTTTTTAAAAGGCCCCTTTTCTGACGTCCCTTCAAGCAGCCGCTATAGACAGGCAGGACGGACCCTCTGAAGGATGTCAACTTGTTGAGGTGGCATATTTGAGCGGGGGACACGACGGGGGGAGCCGGGGTGGAGAGAAGTAGGCTGACAACTGCCCTTTTCAAGACCGCATGCAAGCGCCCCGTTCGCCGCGCACAGCTGTTGCATGATTGATGTCCACTCTCCGAAACTGTCAACAACAACTCCAAGTCTGCGCTCCTCCAGCCCTCCGACCACTGGAGACGTGCCTATAGGCTTCCAGCTCACCCCCACATAGGCCTATATTATGTCCCTTTCTACTCGCACATTTGCATGAGAATGATAGTGAGCAAATATTGCACAAACAAGAGATCTTATTATGTCTCCTTCCTTACTTCCACATGTCTTTTATCCAGCACAGACTTTTGGCTTATCTCTCCCTGTGTCCCCATGTTACATCTTCATGATAATTTCGGGCTCAAATCTCTGTCTCACGCACGCACACACATCCGCACACACCCACACACCCACGCACACACGCGCGCATGTGTATCCTTAAACCTCGTGAGCCAGAGATCTGTCGCACTGTTTGGCCAAGGCCTAAAGATATGGTAGCTTTCTGACCCCCCCTTTATTTAAAAAATCTGTCAATCAAACTATTTGTTCAGCCGGTGCAAATTCATTTTCAATTACAGCTCAGCCGCTATAGATCAGGCTTGGAAGAGAGCAAATCACGGCCACTACTGTTTGGTCCTGCTGACTTTGGCGGACTCTGGGATTGATTGAGGAGATAGATGCATATAGAAAAACCACAGAACAATTATGAGAATGAGGGTGAACAGGAGGGTGAATCATAAGATAAAAACTGTTATTTACATATAATGGCACAAGCAGGGTTGTGCAGGTTACCGTACTTTTAAAAAGTAATCCCCTACATTTACAAGTAACGTAATCCGATTACCACAATTTAAAAAGTAGCTACTAGTTACTTCAGTTACTTTTGGATTACTTTTTTTTGCAAAACTCTTTCATTAAATAAAACAAGTTTTACCATTGATAACTAGACAAGAATATTGAGCCTATGAAATTAAGAAAAGAACAACAGAATTTTACTTAAGCGCAGTGGCAGTACGCTGATTCGACTTGATTATTTTATTGTTTGGCGTTATTATAACTTATCTGTAAAATTGATGAGGGCAAGGGGAGAAGTTACCCGTTTGTTTGTCTTGTGTGGCTGATTATGTAATCCCGTTACATGTAATCTGTTACTTCCCAACCCTGGGCACAAGGACCTTAACCACTTGTGTCCCTCCAGTATTTGGGGCATTTTTTCACATTTTCACAGACGCGTTGTGAGCTTGTAGAGGGGCCTATTTTCTCTATTTGTTGTGCAACAAAGTATATAGGGCATAATAAGTGGTTAATGAAAATGAATTGAGCCGTGCATTCTGCAACCACAAGGAGATTGTTGCTCTCATTTCCCAAGGTGATTCTCAACAGAGGACAGAGCCAGAGGACACAGATAAACAACTTGTCTGGTGGTCATTTTCACACACAAAAAAATGACTCTATACTATTTAGCCTTCATCCTTGTCTGATGTCACGTGGTGGCAAGGTAACTGGGTTAAGTAGTTATTACGGAAAAAGTAGGAGATAATGTCCTAAAGGGACGCTTTGTTATTTTGAAATTTACTTAGGCGGTTTGTTGTTCCTCAACAGACATGCAGGGGGAAACGTTTCTAAATGCAGTTTTCCCTGAAATAGCTCCCGAACATGCCTTGCATTCCTAATAGAAACCATGGGACACAGCTATAGCAGCCCGTTTGCAAGTTTAGTGCAAGGTGCACTGCTAATTTGTAAATGACTCTACAGTAATGCTAACACAACGTTTTAGCCAAGGTATGATTGAAAGTGCAACGATTAAATCAGGCTAATGCATTAATAGATCATAATGTGTTAGTGGGAGCAGAGAAAATGTTGAGGTTAAGTCAAAGTTACTGTGCCTTTCTCACATATTGTTTTTAATAAATACAGTATTCCCCCCCATTTGATTTGGAAGACTCTGTGTTCATTCATCATGTGTTTCCTCTATTTTCTACCGGCCCCGAGGAAATGCTGTGCTCCACAAGGACACTGTAAACTGAGAAATTGGTTGTTTCCAGATTCAAAATAAATACATTTCAAAGTAATTTATGGTTGAAAACAAACACCTGCTACCTACCACACACACACACACACACACACACACACACACACACACACACACACACACACACACACACACACACACACACACACACACACACACACACACACACACACACACACACACACACACACACACACACACAGTGTCTAGTACAATTACAGCACCGGTGTTTCTCCGACTTTTACATTTCAAGGACCACCATAACTCTGACAGGGTACACATGGAACCAAATGGACCCAAAAGGGTCCATTTGGTTCCATTTGTACACTGTCAGAGTTACAGACCTGTTAGGGGGAATTGTTAAAGGAGTAGTTCATCCCAAAAATGACCTTTTTTCTATTGATTACTCACTACACATCCGGAATCAATAGGGGTACATTTATTGTAATCACATTTTTTGTCTTAGGAATGCAACAAAAAACTAAAAATATTATTGAACTCAAGTCTCCATGGCGTGAACCGGAATCGTTCAAATCCTAAAGGTTCCTAACCCTGACTTTCGGACCTCGCCGTGGTAAAGCATGAAACCTCGCTTTCTCACAATGCAGAAGAATTCACACCGCCACTGGTGTGAATTCAACATTCTAAAACAGCTAGTTCCATTCCTTGATTCTGATTGACTGGTTTCCCTTTAATTGCTGTGGTATATGAGACTATAATCCACACCTTGAATCAGTTTATCAAACCCAGGTGCGTCATTTCTTTCCACAGTGTTCCACAGTGCACCAATTATCTGCACCTGTGTTGTTGGTAAAAAAGCTGGGAACTACTTTCTTGTAGCTGGGAACTACTTTCTTGCAGACATTGTAGTGAATTATTATAGTGAAATAGAACAGTTTTAATTAGTACATGTATATGACTTTTCATGTTTTCATATTGTAACCATTTTAGAAAAGCAATAAGCCACGCGAGGCATGTGGTTACCTGTATTTTATAACTGCTGAGAGGGTCGGGTTTTATAACGCCTCTCAGCCGTTATAAAATACCAGGTAACCACATGCCTCTTGTGGCTTATTGCTTCATCAACCACCACTACACTCTGTTGACCAGGGTCCCCCATGGGGGTCCAATACTTGACCCCTCCTTTTACCCCTCTACACCAAATCTCTTTGCCGAAAACAGGCGATCTTCGAGCCCACAATGCGAAACGGTGAGACGAGTTGCGAGGTTAAATGTTCGCCTATTGTGTCATGCCCAGAACAGGGACTAGGCTTAAACACAATGCTTTACAGGCAGCCATTTCCAAACAAAGATATCATTGTTGTATAACCTTTACACCATCAAATCGCCCGGAGGCCTGTGGCAGCTCTGCAGCACAGGCCGCATCCCAGGTGACTTCTATTTTCACCTCGCCATACACAGAAGTTTCACTCTTCTGGGTAAATACGCAAGGCAGTCACTTCCATATGCTATAAATTACCACGCTTGCTTGGCATCTCCCCGTTTGCTCTCTTATTCCATTTTCTTTTCTTTTTTTTTTTTGTGCACACACACCGCAAACGCATGCGTGCGCAGTCTGCGCAGTGCGCACGTGTACAAAGAGGAACGCACACACCCAATTGATCTGGTATTCTCACAGAGCTTCACCGCTGTGAGTTAGCCTACTTTGTTCGGCTGTGTGGGAAGGGAGCCGGGGCGGCTGTTGACGAGACAAAACTCACCGTGCAAATCCTTAGTGCCAATTTATATCTGAGCAGTGGTGGAAACAAATATTCTTTACCAGTGGTGTAAAGTAACTTAAGTACATAGAGGAGTGGTTTTCAAGGTCCATTCATTATTTGGCATTTGGGCCACGGACCACTGTTTGACGAACCAAGACTTAGAATATATTATTATCGTTGGATAAGATTTTGTCCAGAGTGCAATGCTGTAATGATGTTTTGTACCGTCATACAAGACATAAACAGGCAAACGCTGATCAAAATAACAATTCTTCTACATTCTCTAATTGTGTAGACTTCTTGTAAATTAAGTAATGCAGATGTTTCACAATAATTTAACTCTTGAGAGCGTAAAATGAAACCATTTGGTTTCATTTTACGCCCTCAAGAGTAAAAGATCTATAAGGGTCCATTTGGTTACCAACTCCCCATCATTTAGCTTGGGACCACCTGGAACCCCCCCCCCAAGGACCACTGGTGGTCCCCAGACCACTAATCTTTTACTTAAGTAAAAGTATTAATACTTCAATGTAGATGTAACAAGTAAACATCCAGAATTTATACAAATAAAAGTACAAATGTATGGGTATCAAAATGTACTTAAAGTACCAAAATTAAAAGTAGCCATTATGCAGAATGTCCCATTTCACCAAGTTTAAAATAAGTATGGAGATCTTTCACAATGTGTTGCATCGCAACCCATTGTGATCTACAAAGTAACTAGTAGCTAAACTTATTGTAGTGGAGTAAAAGTATAATAATTGCCTCTGATATGTAGTGGTATAAGTACTGAAACTTTTTTAAGTAAAAAAAACAAAAAAACAAAATTGTACTTGAGTAAATGTACTTAAGTTACTTTACACCACTGGTAAGAACAGACCCGACTCTCAGAGTTACATTGAGGATTTGCGTTGTGCACGAGCATTCGAGAAGAACATCTGAGGTGTTTTTTAAGTGGTCACGCAGCGTGATTCAATCCTGCTATCAGCCTAAGGTGACCTGAGTTACCATTTCATCCGGTCTCTCTTTGCTGTTTAAGATTTGTTTAAAAGTCTATTAAACTGTAATTCTCACAGCCCTGAGTTTCTTGGCCTGCCCATGAGGTGGGTGATCCGTGTGATACATTATCAGGCAATTACTGCCAAAAGAGAAACAGCACAGAAATTGTGTTTACAGCTCTTGCAGTCTTGTGTGGCCGGTGCAGAGGGCTCCACTCCCCGCGCAACTCAAAGGGGAATGTGTGGTGTACGAACACTTCAAAGGGGCCAGTATGTTTCTGTACCGTTCCCTGGTTAAAAAGTTGTCCAGCAGCCATGCAGACAAACACAAAAGGAGTTTACACAAAGCCTGTTTACACAGGCCTCCGACGGCTGTCACCACGGCCGCCATTCCAGCCATGCAGGGCAAATGCCACAGTGACACAGGGGGTGCCCACCTCGGCCGGGCCACTAGCCGACCATAATTGCGACGTCTTTGACGGGAAATGGCAAACAGTTCAACTCGTCATTAGCGACAAAGAACACACACGCAAGGCCTGTGAACATAATCGCGTCTGGGGGCAAGCTGCAACTAAACCAAGGTTTTATTTTTGGACTCTTCCACTCCTGTTTCGAAGTCATTTGGGTGTGGGCAGCGGTGCCGTGAGGGCCATGTTCCTGTTTAAGCGTTTACCTCAGTCACAACTAGTCTCGCGTGGCCAGACTGTTGCCTCCCACAATTTGCAAATGCTTCTGTCATACAGTCTGGGGCAGGGAAGTTCTAATCATGAGTATCCAGCATGAGAAGCAATACAAAACGGACGTGAAGCCTCTTCCCCACTTGCGTTTCGCTTTTACAGTCGCGCACATTCATCCTAAAGTAATAAAAATAAATCATCTAAGCATATATATATTGCTGCTTATCAGAAATTATATTTTAAAATATCGTCATTGTCGGCTGGAAACCTTGTATGTCCAAAACCGTTTGTTTTGTATTTATCTTGCTTGTAGATCTGCTGTTTTCACTACTTTTGTGCGACGGCCTTGTATGATGAAGCAGGGCTTTGCTTTGCGAAAACATTTACACATTTGAAACTTGGAGAAACAAGGTTTTTGCCCAACAGTGACGATATATTTTCGTGAACAGAAATGCCAGTTTCTGTGTAGTTCCAGACTCTATAATGTAGCATTCAGGGATTGTGGAATAGTTAACAACAGCGGCATAACAACAGCGGTATTACTTACTCGTGCAGGCCACAGATGGCGGGTCGGAGGGCGCTCGATAATAGCCGTCCTCGCAGTCGCAGCGCCAGGAGCCCTCGCGGTCGTTGAAACTGTGCGCCGGACACCGGGAGCACTGGAGGTCCTGGGACGAAGACTTGTAGAAGCCACGGCCACACGCTGGAGAGATTCAGAAGGGGGGAAGAGACAAGAAGAGACACATAAATAATGAGCTGAATCAATGGGAGTATTTGGCTCACGCTTGTAATTCCCATAAGGAAATGGCAGTGCTGTAAAATAACTAAGTACATTTACTTACGTACTGTACTTAGGTAGGCCTACACTTTTGAGGTATTTTTTTACTTTACTTGAGTATTTACAATTTCCAATACTTTTTACTCCCACTCCACTACATCTTAGAGGCAAATATTGTAGCCTACTAAAAGATTGTCATACATTTGAAAACTTGAAATGGGACATTCTGCAGTACTTTTACTTTTGGTACTTTAAGGACATTTTGATGCCAATACTTTGGTACATTTTACTCATGTACATTTTGAATTCTGGACTTTTACTTGTAAGGCTGCACCCACACCAATGCATTTCAATGAGAATGGAGTGTTTTTTTTTGCAGAAATCCTCTACTGGCATGAAACCGCTTCACTCTCATTGAAATGCATTGGCGGAACGCGGATTCCATTCTCATAGGTACTTTGGAGTGGGTGCAGCCTAGGGGTGCAAAATACCTATGAAAGTGGAATCCGCGTTCCGCCAATGCATTTCAATTATGAGAGTGAAGCGGTTTCATGCCAGCAGAGGATTTCGCCAAAAAACGCTCCCTTATCATTGAAATGCATTGGCGGAACGCGGATTCCACTCTCATAGGTACTTTGGAGTGGGCGCAGCCTAACAGAGTATTTCTACATTGCAGTATTGATACTTTTACTTAAGTAACAAACGTGAGTACTTCTTCCACCGCTGCAAGAGACACATAAATAATGAGCTAGACGGGAGTATTTGGCTCACGCTCGTAATTCCCAGTAGAAAACAGGACATGATGGGACATATGACTACTACTGTATGCTCGCGTTCACATCTCAGAAAGCAGCTGCTATCTGGTGCGACCGGGCCCCTGGGGGCTCCTCAGCTGGCTCATCTGACAGAGTTCAAAGCGGATCAAAAATATTATAACGAAACTTTTCCCCTGGGAAAATAAACAACTGCTCACATTAGTAAAAAAGCAGCCTAGCTGGTTGCTTACAACAGCTTCAATGTTTAAAAGGAACCGTCGGACAAGGGGGCGAGCGCTAAGTAGCGACCTTGGACGAATCGCTGACGTTACTGGAGAAATGGAAGTGGAATGCGGGTTATACTGTATACAGCAGGCCTTTTAACTTGACCGTGATAGGTGACCTCTCATGACTACTTGGAAATCAAAGGAATGACCCACGATTCCACAGCACCGTGGGCTACATGTCCGGAAGACAACCGATTCAAACATTGGGCATCATGTGTGACACCGTCGTATAAGGAAAATAGACGATCTACAAGCCCAGTGGTTCTCAAACTTTTAAATGTCAAGGTCTCCCCTTAACTCCGATAGTATACAAATGGAACCAAATGGGTTCCATTTGTATACTGTTGGAGTTACAGACAGTCTTGTAAGGGTACATTTTGAACCCCCTAAAGGAACCCAGAATCCACTTTGAGAACCACTGTACAAGCCCACAACGCAGCACTCCATGACAAGTTGTGAGCTTGTACATCTGCTATTTTAGCTGAGCAACACCACCAGCATATACTATGAGTATAAAGCAAGCATATGAGCCTAGGCTATTTTGGAGAATGTCCGCCTATTACGTCATGCCCAAAATAGGGACACGAGGTTTCCTGTACGGTTCAGTGATCAATTAAATGAGTACAATCCAATAAAGACTGAAACAATCTCTATGTCCAAGCAACATCAGCATAACAAACAACGGTTCTTAGGAACAGCTTTGGAAAGCACATGCCATGGTCCAAATCACTTTTTAAGTATTAGAGAATAGGGAAATGTCTATTTTGGGTCTGGCGTACGTCTCTCTCTCTCTCTTTTTCTTTGGCCCTCGACACTTGAAGTCGGCTAATCCACAGTGACCCGTTGTTTGTGGAAATCTGAGCTAAGCCTGGTGGAAAAAATTGCTATCTAGGCCACGCCATTTTGTTATACAATCTGCAAGGAATCTATAGGGCTATGTCTGTGAATAGCTCTGCATGCAAACTATCGAATTATCCCAAAAATGCATTTTTCATGAGCCTCTGTGGGAAATAGGCAATGATTTTCATCCTGTACCCTGTTTCAAATCTGTTACACGAGTCTCTCCCTTTTCTTTTCTAGGGATTCAAAATAGGCCCGCACCTCTGTGATGGGTCTAGATTCTTTTCTTTTTTCCCCCCCCTTTTTATGGCTTAGAAAGAAGCTAGGTTTCCTCATTTTAACACCTTCGCAGCGGCATGAAGGGGTGGCTGGGGTATCCCCATTTCAGCTACATGAAAGCCTTGTCATTCTGCATTTACCTGCCTCGCCACGGCCTCGTGAAACTAGACCTTTGATTTCAGCCGGTGGAGGGAAAACGGCGTGATTTTATCTTCATATAGGCCTATTACTTTACCTGTGAGGGATAGTAATTGAAAACAGGGCTTCAAGAGGTGTGCCACTGACCCCGCCGAAACGTGCGCACGGCACACCG